>NC_140611.1:8066752-8441752 GCF_057381915.1 Diplotaxodon limnothrissa | reverse complement strand
ATACGAATATCGTTGCACCCCTAATATATATATATATATATATATATATATATATATATATATATACACACACACACACACATACACACACACACACACACACACATACAGGGAGTGCAGAATTATTAGGCAAATGAGTATTTTGTCCACATCATCCTCTTCATGCATGTTGTCTTACTCCAAGCTGTATAGGCTCGAAAACCTACTACCAATTAAGCATATTAGGTGATGTGCATCTCTGTAATGAGAAGGGGTGTGGTCTAATGACATCAACACCCTATATCAGGTGTGCATAATTATTAGGCAACGTCCTTTCCTTTGGCAAAATGGGTCAAAAGAAGGACTTGACAGGCTCAGAAAAGTCAAAAATAGTGAGATATCTTGCAGAGGGATGCAGCAGTCTCAAAATTGCAAAGCTTCTGAAGCGTGATCATCGAACAATCAAGCGTTTTATTCAAAATAGTCAACAGGGTCGCAAGAAGCGTGTGGAAAAACCAAGGCGCAAAATAACTGCCCATGAACTGAAAAAAGTCAAGCGTGCAGCTGCCAAGATGCCACTTGCCATCAGTTTGGCCATATTTCAGAGCTGCAACATCACTGGAGTGCCCAAAAGCACAAGGTGTGCAATACTCAGAGACATGGCCAAGGTAAGAAAGGCTGAAAGACGACCACCACTGAACAAGACACACAAGCTGAAACGTCAAGACTGGGCCAAGAAATATCTCAAGACTGGTTTTTCTAAGGTTTTATGGACTGATGAAATGAGTGTGAGTCTTGATGGGCCAGATGGATGGGCCCGTGGCTGGATTGGTAAAGGGCAGAGAGCTCCAGTCCGACTCAGACGCCAGCAAGGTGGAGGTGGAGTACTGGTTTGGGCTGGTATCATCAAAGATGAGCTTGTGGGGCCTTTTCGGGTTGAGGATGGAGTCAAGCTCAACTCCCAGTCCTACTGCCAGTTTTTGGAAGACACCTTCTTCAAGCAGTGGTACAGGAAGAAGTCTGCATCCTTCAAGAAAAACATGATTTTCATGCAGGACAATGCTCCATCACACGCGTCCAAGTACTCCACAGCGTGGCTGGCAAGAAAGGGTATAAAAGAAGAAAAACTAATGACATGGCCACCTTGTTCACCTGATCTGAACCCCATTGAGAGCCTGTGGTCCATCATCATCAAATGTGAGATTTACAAGGAGGGAAAACAGTACAATAATTCAATAATAAAATTATTCCTCAAAAATACAACTTGCCTAATAATTCTGCACTCCCTGTATAACAAACACCACTCAATACCCATACATCTCTGACACATGGGGCGCAGATTTCTAAGGCAGCTGTGGCAGAGCACTGTGACTCTCAACCTGCAGTACAGATGTATGGATGATGGTGTCTCTGCAACTTAAATACTGGGTGAGTTTGAAGCAGCGAGCAGCAGGAGCAGTATTTCAGAAAAACAGAGCGCAGTGCAGACAAGTCCAGATGTGTTTTTCTTTACCTTTGCTGCAGTATCTGAAACTTTTGTGAGCTTTCACTCAAATTCAGATAGAGAAATTGATAAGGAGAAGATGTGAGGAAAGATTTGGTGTAACAAATATCAGACAGCCTACTCATAAATTCAATAATAAGCCTGTATAATAGAAGTATCCCATCTGAGTTAGATTCATATGCAGCTGTTTAGCATTGCTTTGAACCCTATAGTGCCAATTAGTTTTCTTTTCTTTCTAATTTTGTCATGTTATAGGTAATGAATGAAATGTAAAAGAAAATGTGCTCTGCAGCACAAGTTTTCTTGCTGGCTCAATGAAGCAGATTAATCTCTGAATAAATGCATTCCTGCTGCAAGTGGAAATGTTTGCCATGAAGATGTTCTACTAGATACTGATTATATAACTATATTATATACCTATATATACAGCTTCATTATTTCCCCTTGAGGCCTCCTAGCCTAGATTCAGTGAGCAGGAACCCTGCAGAGTTCTGTATCTCAGTCAACAACTGGCACACAGGCAGCATCGGCCCTTTTTCTGGCTTCTCAGTGGTAAAAGTGTGTGTGAGTTCAGAAGTTACAACAGTAACAACAATTGCAACATATGGTTGAATGCTTTTCAAAGCCTGAACTCCACATCAAAACCCTGTCCAAAAAATGTGGACAGTAATGAAATGCATTGAGGGCAAACATCCAATTGACACCTCTTAGATGTCTAAAATTTGAATATCCGTTAAGCGTTTTACAAGGCAGTTCAATGGAAATCTTTTGCTGCTTAGTATTTTAATGGAGCTGAGTTTTCCATCTCTCTTCTCACATCAGTCCATATATATCCATATATTTATAGCTTCAGAAGTTTCCCTTACTGTCTGATAGGAATTAAAGTGAGATGAAAAGGGGAAGAGGCAAGAGGTTGAGGACATGAGTACATCTCTTCTTGGAGTATGCTCAAGAGAGGCTCTATCAAAGCCGCTTTCCTTCCGCCTATAAATACCAGTAGAGTGAATAATATCCCTGCTAGACTGCAGGAATCAAGTCCGAATCCTAGATCTGCTCAACACATGAGCGGACCCATCATGACTTCAAGGAATACCCAACAGCTCGTGTAATATGCATTGTACAACTGATGCTGCAGAGGCTGCTGTGTTTCTACACCAAAGTGACCTGATAGCCAGGAGATAGAACTGAAAAAATTTTAAAAACTGATATTTCAGTATTTAAACAGAAGCCTGTATTGAGTCATTTTCTAATTGGGAGCCGCACTAACATTACAAACTGCAAATACACAGTTTGTCTCCTAAAAAAAGTTTTTTATTACAAACATAAAATATAAATACTGAATATGAGAAATATTCTCACTGGCTGTGAGTGGCGGAAGCAGAAGTTTTTCCCCGAAAAAGTTAAAACATTATGTACAATGTAAACAAAAACAGAATGCAATGCTAGGAAAATGAACCTTTTTTTAAATAGTTACTAGCACCGAATTCAAAATAAGCATACATTTTTTATTTTTTTTAAAAAGGTCAGATTTTTATATATTTTAAGCATCACAATTGTTTTTGAATTCCTGCATCTACTTTTAAGGTGATTTCTTTAGAATATGTAGTAATAATGATCTGCACATATCAATCTTATTGCCTTTTAATTGAAAAACATTCTATTTATGTCTAAAAATAAACAAATCAATCATTTTTTATTGCTACATGTCTTATACCAGGTGAGTGATGAAGTGCTGTGATCGGAAGAACACTGAATCCGGACAGATCGTTTTGATTTCTGTATATGTGGTAAAATAAAAGTTTCACAAAAATTGCAGGTCAAACTGGAATGATTTGGTTGTTGACAAGCGCACTGATCAGAACATTTGCTGTGGTAAAGTTGTGATGATTTGTGAATTTTTTTAAGGCAACTATAAGGGGCTTTTGTGGGTAAGGAGTGGTGAGTGGCCAGGTTCCAGCCTACGGTTGAGTTCGAGGAAAGGAAATGCAAGAAATCCTGCTTTTAAAACATGGACTGTGTAGTGTACAAGCAACAACAAAAGACTGAACAAATGAGCTAGCCCCTAAATGATTTAAGTGTGCAAGAATTTCTATAATTGAATTGTAGGTCATGGATGTGGGCAAATGATTTCCACTGGCATACTTTGTTTTTAATGTCTTTTGAAAGTCTTATTCAGCTGGAATAAAGCTTTAAATGAAACTCTCGAGAGTTCCTTCTAATAAGCTACTAAAAGGTAAAATGTTTCCTGTTACAACAACAGTTTACAGTCAGTGCTCCAGTGAAATACAGTCTTCATCAAAGCAGTATAACATCATCAACGTTCTTAATCTTGAGTGTTTTAAAAAGGGGATAAATGATGAGAAATCTAGTGATTTGTTTTCTTTGTGGGAAAATTGAAGGCAATTCCTAAATAGGTTTTTATCAGGAAGTCACAAACCTCAAACACACTACTGTAACCAGGATCTCCTCAGAGCCAGGCTCCCACTACTCTTTTATCAGCCATGGTAAGTAAAGCAGGCATTTTTCTTTTCATTCTCTTTCCTTTTTTTGGAAGAAGAGAGGTGAGGAGAGGCAGAGGGCAGTTTTCCACCTTTCCGTCTATCAGAGATGCGGAGCGGAGGACTTCTGCCAGCAAGCAGAGCTTTGAAAGTGAAACGTAAGAATGGCAGATCACAGAGGCCAAAGAAAAATGATATTCTCCTCGTTATGACTCCCCCGGCCAGGGCCTTTGTTGTGGGGGCTTCTGCTTTTAACTAGAAACAGGTTCCCTGTTTCTGCGGTGTCCCCCGCACACACACATATGCACACGCGTGTACATATGCTTGAGTGTACAGTACATTCAAGTACACTCACACACGTGCATGCACATTCAAACTCTCCATCATTTCTCCATTCCCTTAAAGCTTGGTGACAGCTGGTTAAACCTGATGCCATGTGCAAAGCCTTGCACTCTGCAGGATCTTTGTCCTCACCTGTCAGTGAAGACGAAGGGTGGCCAGGTGGGGGCGTCCTACTGTAGATGGCAGGTGGAAACTAAGGACTGAGATGCATTTACGGAATGCAATGCTCAAGGAGAGGAGCCTACAAAACCCCTTCTAAGCACAATATCTGTCAACACTGACCTGTTCTCACTATCAGTCGCCTCCTGTTAAAGTATTTCACAACCTGAGAGCTAAGTGGATCTGTAAAGGTGACTCTTCTTGCTGTTTTTGTGTATTGTTATCAGATTTAGAAGGGCGGTATGAGAGAAAATGCAAATGAGAAGGAGCACAACTTCAAATCATAACATTCATATTCTAAACATGTTATTACACAGATATGCAGATGCATTTATTTATTTATTTATTTATTTATTTAGGACAGTGCATGTTAATGAACATAAATGTAAAAAAAAAAAAATTACATGAATGTAAACATGCCAGATTATAGCCAAAGGCTAATTTCCATCTGTTGTCCTATTTAAAGATCAGGCTGAAATGAAAGCAAACACTGAGCTCAAATACATCAGAGTAAATTTAGGGTGTTTGTCTGACTATAAAGTCTTCCTGGGATGATATTCCAAGTCTATTTTTTTTTTTTATCCTTGCTGATTCCATGACTGGAGCAGTGGTGGCATTATGGCTTCAATAGCTAAACCAAGTCAGTATTTTATGCATTTCCTATGAAAAAAATTATTAGACTATTTATTTGATTATGATATGAGACAATTCCACTTTAGTTGAGCAGTTTTACCTGTTTTAGGAATTTGTTAAAGGCCAAGATGATTTGTTCGACTCATCGATGACTCATCAATCCCAGCAAAGCAATATTTGTTTTGTATTATTCTTTATTTATAGGCTAAAGTCAGACTGCAGAACTCTGTTTTTTATTATACTCCTACTTTTTTATAATTATATTTTTTATGCATATATACAGCACTTTAATGAAACACCCCTCTGCTAAGACAAGTACAACACGTCTCACTTCATCTTTCCAGGGGATACTAACGCACACACACACACACACACACACACACACAAACTGAAATACACAGTCATAAACAGTCATGCTTTCCATTTGCTATCCGATATGCCTTATTTTTGTAGATTTAATGCTTTGAATCAAACAAAAATGTGAATTGTTAATGTGGCGCCACTATTCATTTGATAAATATGTCATCCTGGAACCATATTTTGGGTTAAGAGCAGACCAACAGGCTTCAGAGGCAGTGCCAAAGCCTGTAGCGAGGAGGGTGTAGCTTTAGCATGTGAGCGCTCATCTTTTTGGAATTAAAAGAGGAGGTGATTGACAACTTTCAGTGATGGCTGCAGGGGAAATTCAGAGGCCTTATTTTGACTGATTCACACACACGCATGCATAGGAACAAAGGCACATTTATGCACACACATACCCCGCCAAAGCCAACCGATCCTAAGAAGAGCGCACAATTTGTCCAGTTTTCATCAGAGTTGAAAATGAGATTTTAGCATAATGTCTTTAATAAATAACAAATCCTCAGTTCCCTCAGCCAAACCATACAATCAAAGGCTCAGATTTGACTAAAACAACTGCAGGCTTTTTGTTGTAAAACCCTGTTATTTGAGGTTTAAGAGTTCATACATACAAGAGTCCCAGTAAAGGATATGCAGCCTTTAACCTCTATAATGCTAACTTGTCGCTCAGTCATTTCATATTGGCACTGGCACAATCAGTAAAGTGTTGCCTCTCGCCTTTTTCTCATTCCACATCTGCTGCATATCATTAAATGGAAAAATCCAGTAAAAATATTTACTTCCCGCCTCGCTCTTTGAGCTAAATATATATAAATATATATCAGTCATCAGACTGATTGGGTTCTTAGAAATGGTAATGGTCTTTCTTTATGTGCAGCTGTCACAAATCAGGTGTCTGATTTTCATCAGCCAAGTCCATCCTGTGACAGACTAGTGCTGTACAGCAGCTTGCTGTGGGCATGGACTGGTGTCAAAACTGAAGCCTTCGATCCTCTGAAATCACAGTTTGGAGTTTTTCATTTTTAAACTCTTAACAAGCAGCTGTTTTTCGTTCTGCTGGAGAGCTGGTGTGAGAAAAATGCCATTTCCAGATCTAAGTGAACCATTCCTATAAGACCTCAAGTTAAAATATAGAACTTTAGAAAATAAATGAACATGGTTGCACCCTGGTGCAAAAGATGGTTGTTATCACTACAGGTACATCTCCAGCTATTTTAGTGATGTTTGTATCATTAGGCACAGCTGGATGGATGGATGATTAGATAGATACTATATTTCAGTACACTCCTCAGGCACCCCCTCCCAGCAAAATATGGTTACTTGTGCCTCCAAAGTTATGGCAAAAATGCCAAAGCTCCAGGCATCAAAACAGGGAATCCAGAAACCATCTCGTATAAAAAGTGTTTGAGACTCAGCACTCGAGTAAAATGTGGTTTAAAACATTTTCAGATGTTCCTACGAAAGCTCAAACTTGTTCATACATTCAAATATCTACATATCCAAAAGCTCCTAGGTCCATTTTGAAAACGTATTTTTGTCATATTACACCATATTTAATAACACCACTGATATAAAGCATATACTCAAAGACAGCAGCACAACGCATGAGAAAAACCAGACCTTAAATGTTAGACGGTTACTGATCTTTGTTTTGTCTGAGGTAGACAGTAAAACAAATGTACAGGTATCATATATGTGAGTATGCATGTTGCCATGTGTGCATTTGACTATCTACAAATCAGCATACTTGCCTGTTCCTACTGGACGCCATCCAGATTTAATGAGAAGTCATGGGTAGAGGCTGTACAATAGCACTAAGTTTTAATAGTAAGAACATGGCATCTTGCTATATCCCTGACTTGTGTACAGATCAAGCAGCACCCACCAGGGTTGAAAAATGAACACAATGCAGACGGGCCAAAAAACACAACCCCACTAACTTGAGGTTGGCTCCACAAGTGAGTCAATCCCCCTAGGCCACCCTGTTAAAATGCCCAACTAAAACCATAATATAGCTGTTTTATAGCTAATACGGCGGGTTCCGTGTCGGGCTCGTAGCTGAAAAATAGCTTTACTTTGTTGTCTGGGTCAACTTTGCTAGCGAGAGACAGAGAGGCAGCACGGACTACACTGCCCATGAGACTACATTCTTTAGGGCTATGCCAACAACAACAAAAAGGCGCTCTCTCACCCAGGTAACACACACAGAGAGAGCGTCACCCTGTAACCATGGCAACCGCAACGCTGCCACCTGGAACAACAGAACACAGATGTCACACAAAACCCTAACAGTCCTGACCCGCACAATATGAAACAGGAAATTACCGCCGTGTAATCCATTTATTTCAACAAAGGAACTGTATTCTAAATACCACCTTTTTAAACGGTAACTGTAACGGAATACAGTTACTCATATTTTGTATTTTAAATACGTAACGGCGGTACATTACATTACATACATTACCGTTACTCCCCAACACTGCTTAGCACTAATTAGCAGATATGTCTATGCTTTGCTCTCATACAATTTTTAGACATCTCTGACCTAAATAATGTTGCTCCTCTGACTAATTATAGTCATGCCTGATTCCAAAGAACTAGCATGGCAATGGTCAAAATGCTATTGCTGAGTCAAAACGTACGGTCCAGAAACCCACGGGTTAAAACCACTGTGATTATGTCCACGTTTTATGTACAGCAAAAGATTTTGGTTTGATTCTAATTGGCCACATTATTTCTCTGCAATCTGCATAATGTGTCAGAGGATGGAAAGTCTTGCAGAGAGCTGATTACAGAAAATGTCACGGTAGATTCACATTTCAGCAACAAGCAATTGGATGTGAAGGTTTTCTAATGAGCCTCAAGGGCACACGAAACATCTTCAGATGATGAGCAAGAAGAAAAGAAAGAAGACGGGGTCAAGCGAGAGAGTGTTCTTATCCTATTCGTATTTCATAGAGGCACTAAAAGCTCAAAGCTTTAGCGGATTTTCAATGATCAGAAAGACTCATTGCACAGCATTTATTACATATTATGAAACACGAGGGCTGCGCACCATGAGTTTTATGTGTTCTTCATGTGTCTTTTTCATTTTCATAAAGTTTTTATGTTCCCACGGCAAGTATTCACCCCAATAAAAGGGTTCATACAGAAAGGCATTAGGACACATTTTTAAGCGCGTTATTAGACAAGTCCAGCTTTTTGCCCCTCGACTTCAAAGAGCTTCTTTTTTTTATTGTGGAACATTGTTTCCTCTTAGAGAAAAAAAGCAGAAGAAAAACAGAATGACAACAGCACACACACGCTAACAATCCCTGAAGCTGACAGGCACTTTTCTCATCTGCGCTCATACTACAAGCACCACAAAACCAACTTATTGTTCACTTTCAAAAGTAATATGATGGTTTATCTGACTCTTCACTATATTGGCAGAAAATTCCATTTTTGTTCTTTTTTTTGAAGATGATTACTGCAATATGACGGTGGTTACAAAAGACCTTTTAACTTCTTTTTTATAGTAGCGCTAATAGAAGAATGTGGGTTGGCAATTCTTAGTTTACTTTAAATTCGCCTATATTCATGCATTCACCTTTTCTAAGCATTTCCTTTATTCATTAAATTCATTTAAACATTTATAGAAAATCCTGTCCAAGAAAAGGAACAGCTGTGATCTGTCAATGTCTGTATAGCAAATCCATTTTGATTATTACAAAGGCTTGGCCATTTAAAAAGTGGCTAATATGTATCAACCAGCCAGACCTCATTATTTTAGATTTTATAGTTCTTTCAGTCAGATGATTAGCATATTGCCATAGTTGTTAGAAAAACGTGTTTATGTCCTTTAACCTTCTTTTTCATGACTGTTTATGTAATGTAGTGCATATGTTCCAGTTGTATGATTATGAAGAGTTTTCTGTTGTATTAGTGTTCTAGACAACATAGCAATGGAGACACTTAATTAAAGTACTGAAGCAAAAATGGTGAGAAAATGTTCCCATATCATGTGAGTCAAGCAAGACACTGAAGATGTGGTGGAGCTGCTCAATACAACCAGCTGTGGCTGTGGTGAGCACACACTCTGCCTCGAACCGTTTCAGAATGTTTTGATGCAATATACAGAGTAGCAATAGATGACAAATGTGATGCAATCTATTGTTATGAGAGATGACAGTAAACTATAACAACACAGGGCTGAGCTAAAACAACATAAAGAACTTAGAACTGTTATGGCTGCCTCTCGAGAAAGATTCCCAAACTCGATGTCAAGCCTGTTAAAACTCTGCTCCTCTTCAAACTGCAAATGTAACAATGCGTGCAAGCGTGTCAAACCATTTGGTACAAGACGTTCAGTTCAGTAATACTTACCAAGTAATTCCTTGGTACAGTTCATTCTGTGATTCAAACAGTGACGCAAAATAATCCATTCATTCAGTCTGGGTAATTTTGACCCAGCATTTTGAGTTCTTATGTTTTGGTTTAATTTTGTATTATGGGTTACATTCGGATTCCCTTGTTGTGCTTTTTTGATCATTATTATAAATCTATGTTTTGATTGGTAATTTATTTCAACATGTGAACAATATACAAGTACATTTAGAAAAGAAAATAAGAAAGAAAAAATACTATACAAATTACATACAAAAAAAAAACGTTCTGATTAATTTACATGTTGAAAGGGAGTGGGAAGAAGTAAACACTCCCACCCCTTTGCCATAAATTAACAGTTAATATTTAGTCAGCTTCCTTACTGATATAATTTGTAATGAAAATAGTGAACAGATTTCTGATATACTATATACTATAATATCGCATCATGAGGGTTTTTTTGTTTGTTTGTTTGTTTTTTAAATAGAGACATTCACTTAATTTAAATATTTTTGTTTTCTTTATAGTTCGAGAAGATCATATTTTTATAACTCTTTTTGAACTGTTTTATGTTTGGACATTGCTTTAACTCCATATTCAGACTGTTCCACAGTTTCACTCCATGAACAGAAACACAAAAGCCTTTTCTTGTAGTACGTACCTTCATTGTTTTGAAGTTACAAAAACCCCTTAAATTATAACTTCCTTCTTTCAGAAAAAACATACTCTGAATATTACCTGGCAGTTCTTTATTTTTTGCTTTGAATAGAATTTGTGCTGTTTGGAATTTCACTAGATCATCAATTTTCAATATTTCAGACTGCAAAAATAGTGAGTTTGTATGTTCCTGTAACCTGCATTGTGGATGATTCGAATTGCTTTTTTTTTGAAGAGTAAAAAATGAATGTAATGTGGTTTTATAGTTGTTGCCCCAGACCTCTGCACAATAGCTTAAGTATGGTGAAACCAGTGAACAGTAGAGAATATGAAGTGATGTTCTGTCGAATACCTGCTTTGCCTTGTTTAGTATTGCAATGCTACGTGATACTTTGGAATGAATATATCTTACGTGAGCTCTGCAGTTACCATAAAGTTCCAGTTTTCTTATTAACATATCATGATCTGTAGTGTCAAAGGCCTTTGTCAAGTCTATGAATAACCCAGCCACATATTGCTTTTTGTCTATGGAATTTGTGATGTACAGTGGGGCAAAAAAGTATTTAGTCAGCCACCGATTGTGCAAGTTCCCCCACTTAAAATGATGACAGAGGTCAGTAATTTGCACCAGAGGTACACTTCAACTGTGAGAGACAGAATGTGAAAAAAAAAAAAAACAGAATGACAACAGCACACACATGCTAACAATCCCTGAAGCTGACAGGCACTTTTCTCATCTGCGCTCATACTACAAGCACCACAAAACCAACTTATTGTTCACTTTCAAAAGTAATATGATGGTTTATCTGACTCTTCACTATATTGGCAGAAAATTCCATTTTTGTTCTTTTTTTTTGAAGATGATTACTGCAATATGACGGTGGTTACAAAAGACCTTTTAACTTCTTTTTTATAGTAGCGCTAATAGAAGAATGTGGGTTGGCAATTCTTAGTTTACTTTAAATTCGCCTATATTCAGCATTTCCTTTATTCATTAAATTCATTTAAACATTTATAGAAAATCCTGTCCAAAAAAAGGAACAGCTGTGATCTGTCAATGTCTGTATAGCAAATCCATTTTGATTATTACAAAGGCTTGGCCATTTAAAAAGTGGCTAATATGTATCAACCAGCCAGACCTCATTATTTTAGATTTTATAGTTCTTTCAGTCAGATGATTAGCATATTGCCATAGTTGTTAGAAAAACGTGTTTATGTCCTTTAACCTTCTTTTTCATGACTGTTTATGTAATGTAGTGCATATGTTCCAGTTGTATGATTATGAAGAGTTTTCTGTTGTATTAGTGTTCTAGACAACATAGCAATGGAGACACTTAATTAAAGTACTGAAGCAAAAATGGTGAGAAAATGTTCCCATATCATGTGAGTCAAGCAAGACACTGAAGATGTGGTGGAGCTGCTCAATACAACCAGCTGTGGCTGTGGTGAGCACACACTCTGCCTCGAACCGTTTCAGAATGTTTTGATGCAATATACAGAGTAGCAATAGATGACAAATGTGATGCAATCTATTGTTATGAGAGATGACAGTAAACTATAACAACACAGGGCTGAGCTAAAACAACATAAAGAACTTAGAACTGTCATGGCTGCCTCTCGAGAAAGATTCCCAAACTCGATGTCAAGCCTGTTAAAACTCTGCTCCTCTTCAAACTGCAAATGTAACAATGCGTGCAAGCGTGTCAAACCATTTGGTACAAGACGTTCAGTTCAGTAATACTTACCAAGTAATTCCTTGGTACAGTTCATTCTGTGATTCAAACAGTGACGCAAAATAATCCATTCATTCAGTCTGGGTCATTTTGACCCAGCATTTTGAGTTCTTATGTTTTGGTTTAATTTTGTATTATGGGTTACATTCGGATTCCCTTGTTGTGCTTTTTTGATCATTATTATAAATCTATGTTTTGATTGGTAATTTATTTCAACATGTGAACAATATAAAAGTACATTTAGAAAAGAAAATAAGAAAGAAAAAATACTATACAAATTACATACAAAAAAAAAACGTTCTGATTAATTTACATGTTGAAAGGGAGTGGGAAGAAGTAAACACTCCCACCCCTTTGCCATAAATTAACAGTTAATATTTAGTCAGCTTCCTTACTGATATAATTTGTAATGAAAATAGTGAACAGATTTCTGATATACTATATACTATAATATCGCATCATGAGGGTTTTTTTGTTTGTTTGTTTGTTTTTTAAATAGAGACATTCACTTAATTTAAATATTTTTGTTTTCTTTATAGTTCGAGAAGATCATATTTTTATAACTCTTTTTGAACTGTTTTATGTTTGGACATTGCTTTAACTCCATATTCAGACTGTTCCACAGTTTCACTCCATGAACAGAAACACAAAAGCCTTTTCTTGTAGTACGTACCTTCATTGTTTTGAAGTTACAAAAACCCCTTAAATTATAACTTCCTTCTTTCAGAAAAAACATACTCTGAATATTACCTGGCAGTTCTTTATTTTTTGCTTTGAATAGAATTTGTGCTGTTTGGAATTTCACTAGATCATCAATTTTCAATATTTCAGACTGCAAAAATAGTGAGTTTGTATGTTCCTGTAACCTGCATTGTGGATGATTCGAATTGCTTTTTTTTTTGAAGAGTAAAAAATGAATGTAATGTGGTTTTATAGTTGTTGCCCCAGACCTCTGCACAATAGCTTAAGTATGGTGAAACCAGTGAACAGTAGAGAATATGAAGTGATGTTCTGTCGAATACCTGCTTTGCCTTGTTTAGTATTGCAATGCTACGTGATACTTTGGAATGAATATATCTTACGTGAGCTCTGCAGTTACCATAAAGTTCCAGTTTTCTTATTAACATATCATGATCTGTAGTGTCAAAGGCCTTTGTCAAGTCTATGAATAACCCAGCCACATATTGCTTTTTGTCTATGGAATTTGTGATGTACAGTGGGGCAAAAAAGTATTTAGTCAGCCACCGATTGTGCAAGTTCCCCCACTTAAAATGATGACAGAGGTCAGTAATTTGCACCAGAGGTACACTTCAACTGTGAGAGACAGAATGTGAAAAAAAAATCCATGAATCCACATGGTAGGATTTGTAAAGAATTTATTCGTAAATCAGGGTGGAAAATAAGTATTTGGTCACCTCAAACAAGGAAAATCTCTGGCTCTCACAGACCTGTAACGTCTTCTGTAAGAAGCTTTTCTGTCCCCCACTCGTTACCTGTATGAATGGCACCTGTTTGAACTCATCATCTGTATAAAAGACACCTGTCCACAGCCTCAAACAGTCAGACTCCAAACTCCGCCATGGCCAAGACCAAAGAGCTTTCGAAGGACACCAGGAAAAGTATTGTAGACCTGCACCAGACTGGGAAGAGTGAATCTACAATAGGCAAGCAGCTTGGTGTGAAAAAAATCAACTGTGGGAGCAATCATCAGAAAATGGAAGACATACAAGACCACTGATAATCTCCCTCGATCTGGGGCTCCACGCAAGATCTCATCCCGTGGGGTCAAAATGATCATGAGAACGGTGAGCAAAGATCCCAGAACCACACGGGGGGACCTGGTGAATGACCTGCAGAGAGCTGGGACCAAAGTAACAAAGGTCACCGTCAGTAACACACTACAACGGCAGGGAATCAAATCCCGCAGTGCCAGACGTGTTCCGCTGCTGAAGCCAGTGCATGTCCAGGCCCGTCTGAAGTTTGCCAGAGAGCACATGGATGATACAGCAGAGGATTGGGAGAATGTCATGTGGTCAGATGAAACCAAAGTAGAACTTTTTGGTATAAACTCAACTCGTCGTGTTTGGAGGAAGAAGAATACTGAGTTGCATCCCAAGAACACCATACCTACTGTGAAGCATGGGGGTGGAAACATCATGCTATGGGGCTGTTTTTCTGCCAAGGGGACAGGACGACTGATCCGTGTTAAGGACAGAATGAATGGGGCCATGTATCGTGAGATTTTGAGCCAAAACCTCCTTCCATCAGTGAGAACTTTGAAGATGAAACGAGGCTGGGTCTTCCAACATGACAATGATCCAAAACACACCGCCCGGGCAACAAAGGAGTGGCTCCGTAAGAAGCATTTGAAAGTCCTGGAGTGGCCTAGCCAGTCTCCAGACCTCAACCCCATAGAAAATCTGTGGCGGGAGTTGAAAGTCCGTGTTGCTCGGCGACAGCCCCAAAACATCACTGCTCTCGAGAAGATCTGCATGGAGAAATGGGCCAAAATACCAGCTACTGTGTGTGCAAACCTGGTAAAGACCTATAGTAAACGTTTGACCTCTGTTATTGCCAACAAAGGTTATGTTACAAAGTATTGAGTTGTGTTTTTGTTATTGACCAAATACTTATTTTCCACCCTGATTTACGAATAAATTCTTTACAAATCCTACCATGTGGATTCATGGATTTTTTTTTTTTCACATTCTGTCTCTCACAGTTGAAGTGTACCTCTGGTGCAAATTACTGACCTCTGTCATCATTTTAGGTGGGGGAACTTGCACAATCGGTGGCTGACTAAATACTTTTTTGCCCCACTGTAATCTATTGAATCTAATAGTGCCGATGATGTTGATCTGCTTGATCTGAATCCGTACTGACTCTCAGTGAGTAGTTTATGTTTATCTATAAATTTTTCCAGTCGGTTTTTAAACAGTTTTTCAAGAACTTTTGAGAATTGAGGTAGTGAAGAGACAGGCCTGTAGTTTGTGAAATGGTGTTTGTTTCCAGGTTTGTATAGAGGTATAACTTTTGCTATTTTCATTCTGTCTGGAAATCGACCAGTTTGAAATGATAAATTACAGATGTATGTAAATGGTTTTATAATAGCCTCAATGACTCTTTTAACTCATTCACTGCCATTGACGTCTATAGCCGTCAATTGCAGTGAATGAGTCAATGGGTTTAACTCATTCACTGCCAATGGCTGGCAGTGAATGAGTTAAGCACTATCATATCAATATCATTACAATCCAAAGATTTCTGATTTTTACATTTTTTGACAATTTCAAAAACTTCATTTTCATCAACGGCTGTGAGGAACATAGAATATGGATTTCTGTCTATCAGTGTATCCGGTTTTCCTGTGCTTTCCCAGGATGAGTGATTGTTCTTGCTAAATTTGGTCCAGCAGTTACAAAGAATTCATTGAGACTATTTGCCACAACATCCATATTGTATTCTTCATGGTCATTACAAATGAAATACTTGGGATAGTTCTTTTGTCCAGTCCCACGTTTTATAACACTGTTCAGGATTTCCCATAATCTTTTATTATTATTTCATATCTAATTGCTTCATATAGTATTCCTTTTTACTAAATCTAAGTATATTAGTTAACCTATTTTTATATCTTTTGTATCTGATTTCAGCATCTTTACTTCTCGTTCTTAAGAACTCTCTATATAGAGCATTTTTCTTTATACATGCATTTTGCAGACCTTTTGTTATCCATGGACAGTCCATATGTTTATGTTTCCTACTATATTGCTTTATTGGACAGTTGGTATTGTACAGTAATGTAAATATTCTAAGGAATTTATTATAAGCACTATTAACGTCCTGTTCCTGATATACTTCACCCCAGTTTTCCTTCAATAAATCTTTTTTAAATGCATTCATTCTTTCTTCTGTTCTTACTCGTCTGTACTCTTTTTTACTGTCCATTTTATTGATCTTGTAATTCCTATCATAGATTGTAAAAATTGGAAGATGGTCACTTATGTCGTTAATCAGGAGTCCACTTACAGTCTTATTTCCAATGTCATTTGTAAAAATGTTGTCTATGAGAGTTGCACAATGTGATGTAATCCTGGTAGGTCTAGTAATTTTAGGGAATAGGTTCATACAGTGCATTGTGTTTATAAATTCCTCAGTGGTTATATGTTTATTTGGGTTTAGCAAATCAATATTGAAGTCTCCACAAATGAAAACTTTTTTGTGAGCTATTTCAATAAATGTTTCTTCTATCCAGTCTTTAAATGTCTCAATACTACTACCTGGAGCTCTGTAGATACAGCTAATGATTACATTTTTACTTTTTTCTTTACAAATTCAACTGTAATACATTCTAGTACATTATCAATCACCATCGTCATCTTTTCCACCACATTAAATTTCAAGGATTTGTCCACATACAAGGCCACTCCTTCTCCTCCTTTGTTTCGCCTAGTTATAAATGTGAATTCATAACCCTCCAGTTCAAAGTCTGTTCCTTTTTCCATATTGATCCAAGTTTCTGATAAGGCAATGACACTAAATGGATGTGAAAACTGGTTAAGATATTCTTTGATATGATTAAAATTAGCATAGAGACTTCTACAGTTAAAGTGGATAATTGATAATTTATTCTCAGTTTTAATCCTCTGATTGTAGTCTTTATTTGTATAGTAGCAGCAATTGTTATTGCTAGATGAGAAGAAGTTGTTGTCTGGATCTATTTCATATTCCAAGTCCTGTGTATTGTGATCCATATAGTTAAATGTTTTCAGTTCCAATTGATCATATTCTGCAACTGTCTGACTGATGCAGCTGTTTCTTCCAGATGTATCTGAGTTCTTCCTTCCAGTGTGTGTCATAAGTGAGTGTGTGGTTGTCTGTTACCTTGTTTGCTGTCCAGATCGTGTTGCTCACTGATATTTTTCGAGATCCGCCATATTTTTAATGGTCTGGTGATCCGTTTAGTTTAATGAATATTTTACAGTTTGTCGTCCAAGTGCTTTGGATTTTTCCCAGCTTCTTAAGGTGTCGCGCTTTTTTGGCTATTTCAGAGTTATGTTTGGTTAGATGTTCATTGATAAAGACATTAGATCCTTTTAATTTTCTTCCTTGTTTCAGCAGCGTAATCTTGTGCTTTCGATTTACAAACCTTATTATAATAGCCGGTATGTTGCCGTTCCTCCTGGGAAGAGGGTGGCATGCTTCGACAGAGTTACAGTCCAGGGCAATCCCTTTGGACCGCAGGAAAGCAGCCACCTGTTGTTCCATGGAGCTAATGTCAAGCTCTCCAGGTTCCTCATTGCTGCCGCCTGAGCGTATGACCGGGGTTTAATATGGAGCCCAGTGATGATAACGTCGTTTATCTTGGAGTATTGTTCCAGGTCAGCGACCTTACTTTCCAGGTATGCAATCTTTTTATCTTTTTTGGCATTTTGGATGCGGAGGAGCTTTACCTCCTCCACAATTTCAATGATATTTTTCTGCTGCAACCTGATAGTAGAAATTTCCTCCATTATGAAGTCAAGAGACTTTTTAATGTCCTCGACTTCCTCAGCTGTCGGTGTCCTCTTCGGCCCCATTTTATCTGGTTACCCTGGTAGCAGGTTCAGTCAGCTGATTCCTCAGTCAGCTGTTAGCCTGGTAACGTGTTGGCTAGCCTGCAATTACCTTGTTAACTCCGTTAGTCCAGTCCAATATCCTGTATCAAAGTCGTAGTCCAGACAGGGTTGTACCAAAAGTTCCAACAATTTGAGTAGTCTTTGCTCCAGAAATTGATGGCCAAATTTCAAAAATTCACAGGACACAATCAAAACACAACTTTCAAACAAATGGCAAACAGGAAGTGAACAAATGGCAAACAGGACCAGTATATTCTGGTTAAGGGTTTACTTCTTAGGTTTTGTTCTTGTGCCCTCGTGTTTAGTATAGGTTTAGTTCAGTGTCAAGTCTGTGTCTTTGGGAATTGTTTGCCTCCATGAGTCCTGCATTTTGGGTCCTTTTTCCCTGCCTGCCTGCACACAGCCATGACATAGGCTACGTTCACACTGCAGGCGAGCGCATCAAATCCGACTTTTTTGACCCTATTTGACCCATATCCGATCATGGTATGACAATGTGAACGGCACAAATCCGATATTCAAATCCAACCTGGGATTTTGTATATGGTACTGAATCCGATACATATCTGATGTTTTAGAAAGTGACTGCTGTTTGAATGGTCATGTACCATTAAATCTGTCTTTTACGTCGCTGACACAAGACCAGAGATGTAACGCGTTACTGTAATCCGATTACTTTCTTCAAGTAACGAGTAAAGTAAGGGATTACTATTGCAAAAACGGTAATTAGATTACCGTTACTTTCCCATAGGAACGCTGCGTTACTGCGTTACTAAAACCGTGATTTTTTTGCGAGAATGTCTCATGATAATGACATAAGCAAGTGCGACGTTTGTAACAACAGCTGTCTGCAGATCAACAGTGGATAATATATCGATTGTGGGAGAGAGTATGAGCGTGCAGCATTTAAAGCGTGGAAGTACTGACCTTACTTTAAATTTGATTCCATAAAAAGTGACAAAAACATTAGTGTCCGTTGTGCGTGGGAAGAAAACTTCTTTTTACAGCGAAAAAAAAACCCTAAACTTCCAAGCAAGCACCGAGTGCGCAAAGACGTAATGGGAAATTCACAGAGAAACTCGCGGATTCTTCCACTGACCGCCGCGGCACACTTGCACCAGGGTAAACCTCCGCCTACCCTACTCCTGCTTTACAGGTGAAAATAGAGCAACAGGACCGCTAGTCTTTGATTTTATTTATTTTCTGCTGTGTTTTACTTGCATCTATTTGAAAGAGTGAGTGTAAACACACACACACACACACAAAATATGTGCTGGAATGTGCAGAAAATAGGTTTAAATATTAAACAAATTTCTATCAGTCAGAGAATGTTGCATATAATAAAATTTTTGCTTGATGCATAAAGTTAAAAGATTAAAACTAATAAAACAAGTTTTAAAAAGGGACTTTTCCATTTGATTACATTTTGTATGATGGATTATGCAGAAAAAGTAGAATTGGGCTGAAAGATCTATCACTTTATCACCTATTCAGGTTGTAAATCGTGTTTTTAAAAAGTAACTAAGTAACTAAGTAATTAATTACTTTTGAAAATAAGTAATCAGTAAAGTAACAGGATTACTTTTTTGGGGAAGTAAACAGTAATTAATTACTGATTACTTTTTTCAAGTAACTTGACCAACACTGCACAAGACAGACGCCAATTATCATCGCTGGAGACGACAAACCAGAAGAAACTGTTGGGAAGACAACGTTGGAGAAACGTGAACATTTTCATTGTACTGTATAATCTGGAGATTTTGACAGAAATCTGCAACTATCCTTTGAAGCACCGCTCCTCTCAAAAACAGCCATAAGGATAATTATTAAGCCATATGTAAATAACAATATAACTTTATAACTTAAAGCAGTGGTTCCCAAACTTTTTTTGCTAGGCCCCCCTATGTTTTAGAAGAAAAATGTTCCATTCAGTACCGTAATCTGAAACTTAACGTTAGTAGGTAGCTAATATTCAGAGGTCTGTTTTCCCTCTCGCCCTTAGTTCACGTATAGCATTTTTGTTTCATTTACCTCTTTCATGGTGTGCCATTTTTGAGTGCCAAATAAATTGTTCGTTTGCACTATACCTCCGAGCCTCCGTGTGGTGTCTGCATTTGAGTCCACTTACCTGTGTCTGGCCGCCCGGTCGTGACAGTGAGGCTTCGAACGGCGACAGTCCAGTGGCAGATGAGGTCAGGCAATTATGGGCGTACTCAATCCAGGGGAGTCGCTCACTCCAAGTGGTCTGGTTGTGGGAGACGATGCAACGGAGTGCAGCTTCAAGCCCCTGGTGGGTCCGCTCTGTCTGTCCGTTGCTCTGAGGGTGAAAGCCAGAGGAAAGACTAACCTTGGCGCCAATCTGCGTGCAGAATTCCTTCCAAACCCAGGAGGTGAATTGGGGTCCTCTGTCTGAGACGATATCCTCTGGAATGCCATGAAGTCTGAAGACATGGGTGGTACATAACTGGGCAGTCTCTAAGGCCGTAGGGAGCTTTGGGAGGGCGACGAAGTGAGCTGCCTTAGAAAAACGGTCAACGATAGTTAGAATAGTGGTGTTACCTGAAGACGGTGGGAGCCCCGTA
The DNA here is from genome assembly GCF_057381915.1 of Diplotaxodon limnothrissa. Taxonomy (NCBI): domain Eukaryota; kingdom Metazoa; phylum Chordata; class Actinopteri; order Cichliformes; family Cichlidae; genus Diplotaxodon; species Diplotaxodon limnothrissa. Next base: position 8,421,322 of record NC_140611.1, on the reverse strand, counting down.
ACGAAGTCCAGAGCTATGTGGGACCAGGGCCGCCACGGCGTGGGGAGCGGTTGAAGAAGCCGGAGGGTGGTTGGTTGGAACGCTTGTTCCGGGCACACGTGGCACATGCCATGACGTATTCCCTGGGGTCCTTGTCCAAGGAGGGCCACCAAAAATAACGCCGGAGGAAGGTGATGGTGCGGCGGAAGGTGGTTCTCAGAGCTTCAGGGCCCCACTTGGTCTGCGCAGCTAGGGTACAGAAATCAACAGAAAGGTCAGCCATGCTTCGCCTACCTTGCTTCAGATTGATCAAACAATAGCCGGCAGCCTCTGTACTTGAGCCTTTGTCAAACATAGACTTGAAGCGAGACAGGAAGTCATCGTAAGACATTCCAGGGCAAGCCTGCAGCTGGGCCTGGGCCCAGGCCAGGGCTCAATCCCGCAGTAGCTGGGTGAAGTAAGCAATCTTAACCCTGTCAGTAACAAATACATGAGGTAACAGTTGAAACTGCATGGAACACTGCAACAAAAATCCTGCACATTTCCCCGTCTCCCCAGAAAAAGCCTCAGGTGTTAGCAAAAGTTTATCCAGCAACACCGCGGAAGCTACTGAGGCTACCGCACTAGCAGCCGTAGTAGCTGTAGCTGCTGTAGTGGCAACAGGAGCGTGTGTTACCTGGGGAGGGGCCACGGGAAGTGGGTTGTCAGCCAATGGAATCCGTTGGGCAAAAGCCTGAGTTAGTGATGCCACCTCTCCACTGAGCCGTACTAGCATTTGTTCATGTCGGTGCAGAAGCTCCTCCAGAGACAAAGGTGCTGCCGCTGCCGAGGCTGAGTCTGCCGAGTCCATAATGGTGGCTGGATTATTCTGTCAGGCACAGGAGTGACTCAGAAGCAGACCCTCTCAAAAGTTCACAATTTATTGACAAACTGACACCAAGTGCAGATATATACAGGTGAAGGTCACAGGAAGGGGGTCTCCGGGAAACACAGGCATGGGGAGGGAAACACACGGGGCTCCTCTGACGCTCTAGTGATGACACTGACGAGTGTTACACAATAATCCAGCGATGAAGCATTCTTAGCAGCCGCCTTAAGTAGTGAGCGTGATGATGAGATGATCGTTTGCAGGTGTCAGAGCCAGGGGCTGGAGTCGCAGTAGAGCGCAGAGCGCAGGAGGAGAGAGAGACACAACACAAAGGAAAACACTTGTGGCCATACTGAGTCAGCTGAGAAGGCACAGGGACCATGACAGATTCAATGCAGAGAGGTCTATTAACACATACTGAGTGAGAAAGGTGACTGGAAAGGAAAAACTCAATGCATCATGGGAATCCCCGGCAGCCTACGTCTATTGCAGCATAACTAAGGGAGGATTCAGGGTCACCTGGTCCAGCCCTAACTATATGCTTTAGCAAAAAGGAAAATTTTAAGCCTAATCTTGAAAGTAGAGATAGTGTCTGTCTCCCGAATCCAAACTGGAAGCTGATTCCACAGAAGAGGGGCCTGAAAACTGAAGGCTCTCCCTCCCATTCTACTTTTAAATACTCTAGGAACAACAAGTAGGCCTGCAGAGCGAGAGCGAAGTTCTCTAATAGGGTGATATGGTACTACAAGGTCATTAAGATAAGATGGGGCCTGATTATTTAAGACCTTGTATGTCAGGAGCAGGATTTTGAATTCAATTCTGGATTTAACAGGAAGCCAATGAAGGGAAGCCAAAACAGGAGAAATATGCTCTCTCTTAGGGCTGAACGATTATGGAAAATAATCTAATTGCGATTTTTTGCCCCAATATTGCGATTGCGATGCGATATGCGATTATTTTTTAAGGTCTTTGTCTTCTGTATTATTAAACAAAGACAAGCAATACATCATATAGTATGGCCAATACTATATTACATTAATTTTAAACTGTTCTTTCCTGGAAGACAGACCTCTGTTATGATGACATGAGGTGATGCATGAATTGATGACTGACATTTTTATTTAACTTCTTCAATCACAACAGTATATTTGAACATACACAATAGTTTATTTTTAGCTTACAAACATCTGAGCATAAAGTGCTGACAAGGAACCCTGGTGTAAACATTAAAATGAAAGTCAGTACAATGTGCAGATTGCAGAAATATACATAAACAAAATCAGTGGCTTTACCACACTCAGTTTTTCGACATCTGTGAACTACTAGACAGTCATTCAATTAAAAAATAATATTAAATAAATAAAACTAATAAATAAAAAATACACACATCTTACTGATCTCTGCAGTCAGTAACATTACACATAAAGTGCAAACATAATAGCAATTGTATAAACACACACACAAACACGCCTTTAAAGTTTAAAGGCGTGAAATTGGACGGTCTAGTTCTGATTAGCGTCACCGCTGTCTCCGTGGAGTTTAATAAACTCGGCCGTCTGCTTCTTGCTATCTAAAATATAACCAGACACTGGTGTAAATTCTCGACTGTCTCATACTTCTGTTTAATAAGTTTTCTGTTTGACGTTTAGTCAGCTGTGTGAAAACCAAGGAGGAACCCACCCGGGGGATTAATAAAGTTTTATTTTATCTAATCTAATAACTTTAATCTCAGCCAAACCGATTTACTCACGAACAAACAAAACACTGAAAAAAGCCCAACAATAACATTTTTAGGTTGTCTAAGTGACTTATATATTACGTTTAACCCGAGCAGCGAAACTCCGCGGTGATCTGAAAATGATGTGCCGGGAGTTGTGCCGTTCTCGGCCGCATCAGTAACCCTCGAGCTCCCGGCTAGCTGTCGAGCTGGTGGGTAGCAGACGCCTCTGAAAACGTCGAAGCACTTTTGCAAATATGGGATATCTTGATAAACCGAGCAGATATTTGATGTTTACACAACTACTTTCTCGCCTGAAAATATTTTAAAAGTTTATTTTGTGACCCAGAAAGATTAGTATGAGTAATTTTAAAACTTAGTAGCGGCCGCCATTGTTGGAAACTGGAGTTTGGCTGGGCCGCGCTATGAATTCTGGGATATGGTAGTAATTTGGACAGCCTTCGGCGCGTCGCTGTGACGTAATCGGTCTACAAATGCGGCCTCAGGAGGATGCAGCCCATGAATTTGGACATGTCCAGAGTATAATCGCAGCCTTTGCGGTTAGAAAATTGCACTTGATCATGTCGCGATATTATCGCAAATGCGATATATCGTTCAGCCCTACTCTCTCTTTCTAGTCCCTGTCAGCACTCTTGCTGCAGCATTTTGGATTAGCTGAAGGCTTTTCAGTGAGTTTTTTGGACATCCTGATAATAATCAATTGCAGTAGTCCAGCCTGGAAGTAATAAATGCATGAACTAGTTTTTCAGCGTCACTCTGAGACAGGATATTTCTAATTTTAGAGATGTTGCGCAAATGGAAGAAAGCAGTCTTACATATTTGTTTAATATGTGCATTGAAGGACATGTCCTGGTCAAAAATGACTCCAAGGTTCCTCACAGCGTTACTGGAGGCCAAGGTAATGCCATCCAGAGTAAGAATCTGGTTAGATACCATATTTATAGGCTTTTCAGGGCCGAGTACAATAACCTCAGTTTTATCTGAATTAAGAAGCAGAAAGTTAGCGGCCATCCAGGTCTTTGTGTCTTTAAGACGTTCCTGCAGTTTAACTAATTGGTGTGTGTTATCTGGCTTCATGGATAGACAGAGCTGGGTGTCATCTGCATAGCAGTGAAAATTTATGCTTCTAATGATACTGCCTAGGGGAAGCATGTATAGTGTAAACAGAATTGGTCCTAGCACTGAACCCTGTGGAACTCCATAATTAACCTCAGTGTGTGAAGAGGACTCTCCATTTACATGCACAAACTGGAGTCTATTAGATAGATATGATACAAACCTCTGCAGTGCAGTACCTGTAAATACCTACAGCATGTTCTAATCGCTCTAATAGGATATTATGGTCAACAGTATCGAACGCTGCACTAAGGTCCAGCAGGACAAGCACAGAGATGAGTCCACTGTCAGAGGCCATAAGAAGATCATTTGTAACCTTCACTAAAGCTGTTTCTGTGCTGTGATGAGCTCTGAAACCTGACTGAAACTCTTCAAATAAACCATTCCTCTGCAGATGATCTGTTAGCTGTTTGACAACTACTCTTTCAATGATTTTTGATATGAAAGGAAGGTTGGAGATTGAGGATCCTTATTAACTGATATGTGGTATGATAGGTTATTAGATAAAATGCCTTATCATGCTTCAGTATGATAAGTATAAGTATGATAGTATGACTCAATGTACGACGTCAAGAAACGTGGTCTTGGTCATGCAGTTTACCTAAAACTTAATGAGAAGCTTTTATTGACAAATATTAAATTAGTCCTTTTGTAACACTGAAAATTATATGTGGAATTTCAAAATGCACATTAGTTGCTCTGCCTGTTTAAACCCAACAATCCCACAAGGACAAATCAGACATGTGGATTATCATCTTCTGGCATTACTAACTTTTGCAGACAGTAAGTAGTACTACATTTATACTTATACGACAAATATATATGTCAAATACTTCAAATTCGGGAGTTATTAATACATGAAAAATTAAACTGACTTTAGGACAAGGAACAACATGCTCATCATACTCACTGGTCAAGCACTAGACCACACCTGTCCTTGTAACCTATAACTTTGCATTCAATTTATTCTTACAGCTGAAGGTTCATGTCTGCTGTGACTCTAACACAAACTCTGTCTAAAGACACACAGACATACACATAAATACATGCCAAATCAGGTTTGCGGTAGATCCCGTTATAGTGTCTCCAGGATCACATTTTACCATAAACACATGAGGAGCAAGCAGTAACGGCAACTGTGTTATGGATGGTAACAACCAAAGTCAACAACTGGTTTCTGACTGTGGTTAAAGAGGAAAAACTTGTCAAGAAATTAACATTAAATAAAAGTCGCAAAAACAAAAGTTAAAACTCTCCTGTCATCACGTTTTCCTCATGCTTAGATTCAAAAACCAGTTAACTTCCAGTTTTAATGTCATGTCAAACTAACCCTCTCCTGAAGACAGACTCAAACTCTGACTTGTGCATTAAGCATGCATTTAAATTTCAAGACGTCATATTTCCTTATAAATAATGTCAAACATTAGCATGTGACATTTACCACAAAAAGTAAAACTTAAAGACACTACAAAAAGAACTGGGTAAGAAAAATGATGTTTATTAGCAGCATGGCAAACCTAAGTGGATGTTAATGCTTTAGCTAAAACCCACAGAAGAATTCATGGTCATCTCATTCGACTTTTTATAACTTAAAGCCCGCTTGAATGAGTCTTTCAAACAAATCAAGCCATGTGCTTCTCTCCTTTAAGGGAAAAACTGAGCACCCAAGTTTAACACAAAACACTACTGCCCCTTGATAAAAAAGTGAACAAATCTGCTGCCAGTGTGTATGGATTAAATCATAAGTCTGAAATGGCATGACTGCACACTGTGAGTTATACTCAGATCTGTCCCAGACATCAAATGCTCTGGACATCCGTCACTCAGCCGCTACATGACATTTATAGCCGCTGATGTGTTCGCTACTTTGCCTTTACTTTGATACTCAAACCAATACTTTCCACTGAAACAAAGAGACACAAAAGTTATCCCAAAAAATACAGAAAAGGGACAAATTTTATAAGTGGTCTTGATTGTCTCCCTAGCTAGCATGTGTGTCAGATCTTAAAACCATGATGCACAGTTTTGCTGCAGAGACAAATGAAGGGCTGCATGGATTTGCAGGCCTATTTGTGGACTCTGTTTTATTTAGTCTGATAATAAACCTGAGAGAGACAGAGGTGGAGGAACTCGGAGCCTCGCCAGGGCATGATAACACCTTGGCAATTCAACACACATGTGCCGCAGCATGCTGGGCCACAGCCTTGGGGCAGAGCCTCAGCCAGCATGTGGAAGAGGTTTTCCACTCAGCTGAACGTCCAGTACCTCCAATACGAAGGCCCTGGAGCCAGACCTAACTCTGTGGTATTAAGCATCGAAGCCAGCTGTGGATTAACACAATTTGCACCTCCTCTGTACAGCCACACCTCCCTGTGCAGGTCCTACTCATCAGATTTAGCCCTTGGGTTTACCTTCATGGTCTTTATGTTAAAGCTAAAATGAAATTTTAAAAAGAGAACATTTCAGGGACATGCCATACACAGAAAGACAGGCTTCTCTCAGGAAGCCAGGTCTTGTTACTGAAGATATTGTATTTACAAAGAGCAAATTCAATTCAAACGCTGAAGCGTAATTGGAGCGAGAGAATCTAATTTAGCATCGCTGCACCCCACTGCTGTTTTAAAATGCTTGAACAACTTTTTGAGGCATTTTGTTACATCCAGAATGAGCTGAGACACTGTGGCATTCATACCATTTTCTCTCATATCTTTCCATCAAGCCATCACTCACTGGTGGGGACCTAAACATAACAAGCTTATTATGTCAAAGGTTGGGACATCTGTGTTTTATATACAGAGATTCTTAAAACACCTGTCATAGTGTCCCCACTCCACTCAACAGTTTGACATTTCCAGGAAGAGTCTCTTATCTCACAATGCTTTTTTTTTCTTAAATTCGATGAGATTTGGATCAAATCTATTACTGTACACTCGTGTTTAATAATCCAACTAGCTATTACAAAGCTATTCTCCTTTCTTGTGCAATGAAGATTCAATATGGAAGGGTCATTCGTTTTACTTTGCTTAAGAGCTTTTCAGAGGCGCACACACACACACACACACACACACACAGTCACATAATTGTTGACTCTCACAAAATATTCAAAACACAAGAAGGAATGGTTTTCAAGAGGAGAAAATAAGCAAGAAAGGGGAAACTGGAGGAATAGAAGGAAAGAGGAAATGCTTTAAAGAGTGAAGCATAAAGAAAGGCAAAAGAAAAGGAAGGAGTGTTTATCGGGAGGAAAAACGAAAGGAAGGAGATATGAAGATAGGAAGGAGGGTTAAAGAGCACATGTGAGAGAGAAAAGTAGGAAAGTTGGGAGGGCATCAAGGAGGATGAAATAAGCTTCAAATAAAAATCAAAAATAATAAGGGAGGGATGTCTGAGAATAGTCGTGCCTTTGCTGAGGAGACAGGATGGCTACATGGCATAGACCATAGGTGTCAAACTCTGGCCCGCGGGCCAAATTAACAACGTTTTGTTGTTTAGTATTAAGCTTTGCTTGTTCCATATTCAGTTTTCCAGCAAAACTTATTTGAGTCCATAAGAAAAGATTCATTCTTATATCTGGAGGAAGATTTTTTTTCAATGAATATTAATGTTAGCCCGTGACTTTGTTCCAGTTTTGAATTTTGGCCCACTGTGTATTTGAGTTTGACACCCCTGGCATAGACAGTTAAGGGGATTTTCATGCAGCAGTGATTCTGGGGATTTTTCAAAGATAGAAGGAAGCTTTCATACAAGTATAAAGAGATTCTGTCTCATTGTACAACCAGTCATATTCTTCTGATGTGCCCACAGCCTCCCCGTGTTTCTGTGTTAATGAACTGTTAAACTTGAAAACTTGCTGAGACTTATTTGCCACAGTTTAAATAAAAAAACAAGAACAGGAGGTGTTTGTTGCTCCAAGTGTTCTAAGTATTTCTGCATGTCAAACACTAATCGATATTGTGAGTTTGGTATATTTATGAGTGATGGATCAATAGAATTGACCTGACCAAGCTTTTGGTGGTTTTTGGCACAAAGAAAGACCAGCAAAAAGAGTGCTGACAAGTGGCTTAGCTGTTGTTGACCCACTGTGGGCGGAGCCTCACACTGTGAGAGAGCTTGTGGTGGGGGAGGTAGGATTCGGGGGCTGCACTGCCCTTTGACACGACCTTGCCACATGAGAAGGGAACCAACACCTACTGTAGGCCTGCCAAAGAGCACAGGTTAAGGTAAGACACTGAATTATCCACTTCAGCAACTATCTACTTACACTGCCTTCCCGTTATTGGATTCATCTAAATGTAGGATCTCAGGATTTAGCCGCCAAATAAATTAAAAACAGCAAAGTGTCAGTTTCTGTTGACTTCTTGGTGAGCAGCATTACTTAAGCCAGTGTACCATACACCAACCTACTGTATAACAGTAGCTCATTAAACCTTCAAATTGCTTTGTATCTTACATTGAAAACCAAACACCAGGTATTCTAGAAATCTACTTGGACAATGTGCTCACAGCTGCCATTCAATGGAGCTAAATAACTGACACCTTTCACAGTCTACACAGGACAGAGGCTCACATTCATCACACACATTCAGCCACACTTAAAAAACTGAACCTAAAAATAAACATAATATCTCAGTCCTGCCGAGCTGTAAAATAAACAGTGCAGTAAAAGCAGGTTATTTTTGTGTTTTACACATTTTTAGTAAACATTTTTTTAAAAAAGGAGATAAGAAAAATCTAACTGAGCAAATTATCCCATTTGTATTCAAGTATTTTTATTAAAAGGTTTAAATAATACATAAAAACTGGGATATTAATACATTCACGTTTAACAGACCTCTGAGCGCAGGGTTGAACAAGGTTTATTCCGTGTTGTGCTGTAGTCTTAGATGTATAGTGTTCACGGATGACAGACATTAAATACAAGCTCTTTATCTGGTTTGCAGATGTTGACTGGAGCTTTAAGAAAGGACCTTCATTCAGTATTAGACTGCCCTCAAGTGTTCATAGCTGAAAGCTATTCTGAAAGGTTTTCTGTTCTAAAAGGTTTTTGTAGGTTACTATTAAATAATACTTAACACAGTGGATTAACTAAAAACAAATGCCGCCTTATCTCTGGATATGATTTAAATTCACAAACTTTGTCTTCACTTTGGTGAAAAATCTAAAACAACCAATTCTTTAAAAAATAGTAGGCACAGCTTTTATATCTCAAATGCTAGTAGACGTAAGTATAGCAGCATAGTTACTATATAGCAGACACAGCAATAATACTTTTTAATGCACCTTTTTTCTGACAGCGGATGTCAGAAAGTGTTATTTCCCAACAGACATTGGAAATAACAGTTAAATTAACTGTTTAGGTGAACTCCTTAACTAGTACACATCAATTGTTTTAATTGATATAAAAAGAAAAAGAAATGGTGTACAAAATAACAGAACTACTAACAGTATTAATTTCTGCAGTGTTGTTATTTTATATGTATGGATTTGAAGTGCTAGTAGTATTTAGTATTTAGTATTTATTTATTTATTGTCATTGTCAAGAACAATGAAATTGCGTTTGGGGCTTCCATACAACCCAAAAAAAAAAGAAGAAAATAATAAATACCCCTTAAAACCCAAGTGTACATATTTAACCCAGTACATGAGCAGAAGTCAGAAAAAGTATCAGTACTATTAGCTGTAATCGTAGCAGTATTATGTGTAGGAAAGAGCTGCAATGTCCGTTTGTCTGGTGGTTGTAGTTGTAATACTTGTAATACTACTAAAATGTAGCAAATGTAGCAAAAGAAGCAGTATTAAAAGCACTGGCATAGTACGAGTGTTAGTGCTGTGGAACTAAAAGCAATGTGGGTCACATAATTGGCAGTAACGGTAGCAGTAGTAGTTGTAGTAACAGTATTGCCAATAATCATGTTGTGCTCACATTTTGGTTGTGGTCTGTTTACAGGTTATGAATGTGTCAGGAAAGAAGCTCTGCTAAGAGAATGAACAATTGTAATCGGTGAGTAATTGATACAAATTTAACATCCGTTTTATGCTTTCTGTCTCCCGATTCATTGACTGCACTGCCAGAAAGTTTTTGTCAAGTTAGCAGGGATTGTAAACACATTAGTTTTCTGCACAAGTCGGCCATCCAGCAAACAGCCTCTGGATTCCAGCTTTGTTCAAGCTTTGGATAGTTAAATGGTCTTAAATGTCATCAAAGCTTTCTTAGCAGTTTTACAACTCCATGGTGTTTTCATAAAACGTAACATAAGAAAACCGTTTTAACATTGATTAAATTTTTATGGTCACGTTAATAAGTTAATAAAGACAGAGCATGCAGGTTTTCTATATCTAAAATTTAGATACAGTGTTAATTACTGTCATGGATAAAAGAGCTAATGAGTTCATTTTCAAAACATTTTGTTGCTTTTCTTATAACAGTTTATCAGCTAGCTTGTCGTCCTGTTTCGTCAGACCTTTTTTTTCGTTGCTGTCACTTTAAACAGAGAAATTCTTTCTATTTTATACATTTATTAAGATAAAAACATATTTCGTAGCGTGAGTTGAGAATGACATTTGTTTATTTATTTACTTAATTAACTTTTACTTACACTTAAGTTCATTAGTAACGCATCTCCAGCTGGAACGAACCAAAAACAAATAGTGTGTGGGGGGGTTCTGTTTGTACAAGACAGACTTCAAGACAAATATAAACATACAGAGAAGTGTCTTTGGTTTTTAATTTGTACTTTAGACCCAATTAAAACAGTCAAACACACTTTAATTATTAAAAAAAATATTTTAAAGTATCTAAAAATGTTTTTTACGGGAGCCTAAAATTCAATAGGCACGGCCAAAGATTTTGAGATGAGTCACAGGTTGGTTCGGGTTTAACGCTAAGAGCTAACAACGTCATTCAGCACTTCTTTCTCAACTGTCCCACCTGCTAACGTGCTTGTATCAGCACACCGAGAAAGGGGAAACGGGCACCTGTACCTGGTAGGCCCATGTTCATGTCACAATTACAGCTTAGCCTTCATATTGGCTAAATTTAAGCCTGTAGTGTGAAGACTCAAAGGGTCTATGCTGTGGTCATAAATGGACAGACGTGGTTATTAACAGATAGGCCGAGGCATTTAATCAATGCTCAATTGGTACTAAGGTGCCCAAAGTGTTCTAAGAAAATATTCCAAGATGAATCCATGTATTCACAGCTGCTCTTCTAGATATCTTAGTTGTAATGGGTAGTTATTTGAGTTAGAATTGTATTCCTGTCAGGACAAAAGATTCTGGTTATTCACCTCTGACCTCTGGTATCAACAAGGCATTTTCTTCCAGAGAACTGCTGCTTGCAGGATTTTTTTTTATTTTTTTTAGCCCTGTAAAAATAAGAGATGGTGGTGCTGGAAAGTCCCAGTAGATCAGCAGTCTCTGAAATACTCACACCAACCCATGTAGCACTAACAAGCCTGCCATGTTTAAAATCACCTTTCTTCTCCATTCTGACGCTCAGGTTGAGCAGGTCATCTCATGTCTACATGTCTAAACGGGTTGCTGCTTTGTGATTGACTGATTAAAGACATTTTCATCAACAAGCAGATGGACAGGCGCACCTAAACTTTTTTTCAGCATAAGTATGTTGAGCATACCCTCATAATTTTATGCTGACTGTTAAGAACATGTAACAAAACAGGAGCTCCCACCTGACAAAAGCCCCTGTTGTATATATGTTAGCATGTAGGATCCTGGGTAAACAGTGAGTAAATATGTATGCCCATATGCTGTATGTTCCATCTGGACCACACGACACTGTCAGATGCCTCTCGTCCTCACTATAGTCGCAGTCATCATCAGCACATTTCCAGCTTGTGTAAACACAATAAGGCCAGGGGTCACCTGCTGGTCGCTTACACTGTCAGCGGCTCTCATAATGCCGCAATGAAAGTTTGATTTTGATTGAGACAAAAGCAAAGGTAGGAAAACAAGAACTTGGATGCAAAGTAGAGGAAAAAGGAAAACTAAACCAGTTTATGTTTCTTACTCAGATGTGCGGAACTTTAACTGGCGGGTCATCGATTGCACTGCATTCACTGATAGGAGGGGCATTTCAGTTTGAGCAGCGATGTCGCAATAGTTAGTGCTTCACAGAGGCTGTGTCCTTTTAGAGTAGGGGAATTTTGTTGTTGGAATATCAGTAGTTTGTGGTAAGTCTTGAAGCTGTAACTTTACACATGCAGAGTGACTGGGGCTGTTTATCTCGCATGCAATGCAGAAAATTCTGTTTAGCCGGTTGAGTGAACAGATAAGATTAAGCTGTGATGAAGTCAGCAGTGCTTGGCATTGACCAGCAGTAGAACACTAGAAATCTTTATTTTCAGTCAGTCACTGGCTATATAGCATGTTGAAATGCTTTCATTTAAAATGATATGCACAGATCTAAGAGTACACATATCAATGCTTGATTGTATTTTCTGCTGCTTTGTTGCCAAGATTACACTGAAATCTGAAAAATTCTGCTCCTACACAGAGAGGGAGTTTGTTGTGGAGAGATGCAGATGGTATGCCTGACAGACTTTGAGGAGTATGCTAAGGAGCATCTCTCAAAGGCCACCTGGGATTATTATGCAGCTGGAGCAGATGAATGCTGCACGAGGGACGACAATCTGCTGGCTTACAAAAGGTACAGTGAGCAAAATAAAGTTGATCCAGACATTCAAGGTTATTGCACAAGCATAATGCACGTGTTTCCATGGTGATTTTTTTTTTTACAATGTTTGTCAGACCGTCTATCTAAAGGCAGCACAAAGGAGAAACATTTTTTGACCTTCATTGTGACCACAGACATGCAGGCAGCACTGCAGTGGTGCAGCTTCAACACACTAAAGAAATAATCTCTACATTATGAATAGAATAGGAGCAAACACAACTGAAAAACATTTTCAGTACCGAGCCAAAGATCATGTGAGTGCACGGCCTGTTTCTGTGGACTTTGGATGGCTGTAACTGATTTCTGTAGTACAGTTTTTGTTGCTGTGATACCAAATAATCAGTAACAGGCTGTTTGGGTTTTACTCAGTGTTGACGCTGCACCGTTCCTCCAACTTCCTGTGGTGAACAGTTTGGAAAGTTGCACTACTGCTGGGATAAAGAATTTTGGGGAGGATGTTTTCTCCCGTGTCTCCTTCTGCATTCCTCTCAGCTTTTCTAATGTCTCCATGAAGACTGATAAAGTGCCTATTTTGTAAAGTCACAGTGTATGTTTTTGCCACGAGTCTGTTACCATTTTGCAGATAACTTTTGTCCCTTTGAGAAATGATCACATTGGATTGTTTCCTTAATATATCACCAGTAATAGCTTTGGGGAAAACAGAATCCCCAAGTCCTCTTCACATTCAGAGGAATATAACTTCATTAGGAAAGTGTCTGTGTAGGTTCTCAGTCATCCAGGTCGTAATAATCCAAGGAGCTTGGAAAGAAAAGCAGCTAAGCTAGACTCGTCACATGAGCCAAGGCGTAAAAAAGGGTTTGTGTCATTTTTCACTCCTTTCCTCGTGTAATGAGGCACATGATCAGTAGTGGGTCAGCAGCCGTCTTAGGGACAACTCCCACTAGAGCTTTAAATACCTGGGACCGTCCACCATTTGGTCTTAGAACTGAAGAAGCTTCTCGGATGAGCGTTTAAACGTCTTCAGGAAACTTAAAGAAGTCCAGTTGCTTCCTTACTGATGTGTTATCATGACAGGGTTTTGACCCTGAGACACATTGTTTTTAAAGTGAAGCTTCTGCTGAATGAGTATACACAATACAGTAAAATATACAAAGATTTTCTCGTACCATGTGATCTTATTAGTTACATGTTCGACTGTGCTTCACGCTCAGGATCCGTCTGAGGCCTCGTATCCTGCGGGACGTGTCAGTGAGCGACACACGGACCACTGTGCAGGGGACAGAAATCAGCTTTCCTGTCGGTATCGCACCTACTGCCTTTCACTGCCTGGCCTGGCATGAAGGAGAGGTAGCCACAGCTCGGGGTAAGGACTTTTGTGTCAAGATTATGTGGGTCGGTGAATGGTTTTCATATCTATATGAATCAGTCTTTCTGTTTGTCTGTGTGCTTTTTTTACTCACTAGATTATTTTAAAGTATAAGAGTGTTTCACACAGAGTTAAATCCTTGCTAATTAGTGCTTAGTAGCAGCTAATAAAATGGTAGAATTTAATTGACTGAAGGGACAAGCCGTTTTTTGTCAGAGAATTTCATTGGCAGCTTAACTGTTTAAATGGATTGGATTTATATAGTGCTTTTCAAGGCACCCAAAGCGCTTTACAATTCCACTATTCATTCACTCTCACATTCATACACTGGTGGAGGCAAGCTACAGTTGTAGCCACAGCTGCCCTGGGGCAGACTGACAGAAGCGAGGCTGCCATATCGCACCATTGGCCCCTCTGGCCAACACCAGTAGGCGGTAGGGTAAAGTGTCTTGCCCAAGGACACAACGACCAGGACAGAGAGCCCGGGGATCGAACCGGCGACCTTCCGGTTACAGATACGCTTCCCAACCCCCTGAGCCACGGTCGCCCGTGTTTTTAAGGGTGTTTTTACACCTGTAGTTTGTTTCCTGTGGTCTGAATCAGTTTCAATTTGTAAATTTGTAGCTTTTTCCCATGGTTAGATTGTTACACAGAGAAAAATTGAAGTGAACTCCAAGCGAACTAAAAAGCATCATTATACACAAAGTGAGAACATTCACTGAGCTTATAGGCCAAATGTGTCTGGGGCAAGAGCAACAAAAGTGAATGCAAGAGAAAAAGTGCCATGTTATGGACTTTTGGAGACTGTGGAGAAATTACATTAATTTCACTGCTAGCTGGCATCTATGGTACCCTGATACATTCCAGCATGCAAAGCATACATGGCTAGTGAAAGGTGTTTAGCTCAAACTTGTAATGTACTTCTGGTAGTTGGATCAGAGTTGAACTTTGGTTGGCACTCGTTCACACCGTAAACTAATCACTCTGGAGTTCGTTTGGAGCCCGACTGAGACAAACTCCTCGAAAAGCTCTTGGTGTGGTTGTTGGAGTTGTTTTGGTCCACACCTGAGTATGATTACCGTGTTGACACCTGCACAAGGGAAACACACTAAGGGGGAAAATGAACCAGTGTTTGAATTAAACACACTAAACACTGAAAACACTCTAGGAGGCTTCAAGCCTAATATTTCATAACCCTAAGCCTTGAGATGTGTGTTATTGAGAATCTCACCCACATCTGCTGTGGACACCAAAAACACTTTTTACATGAGGCTGTAAGTATGCTTTTGCTGTAAAGTTGGACATTTAAATGCGGGAGTCATAGTAACACCCCAGCCTTCATCTCACAGCCACCGAGGCGCTCAACACCTGCTACATCACCAGCACATATTCCACATGTTCAGTGGAGGAGATCGTGGCGGCAGCACCCAACGGTTACCGCTGGTTCCAGCTGTATGTGTACCGAGACAGGAAGCTGTCAGAACAAATGGTGCACCGCGTAGAGGCGCTCGGGTACAAGGCATTGGTCCTCACTGTCGACGTCCCCTATACTGGAAAGCGCCGCAATGACATTCGCAACCAGTTCAAACTTCCACCACATCTCAAAGTAAAGAACTTTGATGGAGTATTTCAGGTAACAGCCAACAGTTTTCTCTATATTCATTGTGCTCCAAAACATGCAAGTACTTTTCTAAGAACACAAAATGAGCTAAGACAAAGACTACTCATATTCAACTGTGTTTTTGATGTTGATTTTATACCGTCATAAATGGCACAGATGCAATCGTTGCCCCTTGGCAGTAATTTCAATGCTAATTTCTAAGAATCTATTACCTTACAGTCTGGAGTACAGTATTTGTCCATCAGGAAGGTGGACTTCAACTTAAATGCACCAGCAGTGTCAGAGTTGTCCCATTATTGCATTTTCAGTAAAAACAGCACATTTATAAACCAAAGTGAACACTTAAGAAGAGTTGTACAATCACAAACATGCACTGTAAGCAGGAGACAGCAGGCCCAGAGGAGTATGGGATACCAGCGAACACCCTGGACCCCTCAATCAGCTGGAAGGACGTCTACTGGCTACAGTCCATCACACGCCTACCTATCATTATCAAGGGTATCCTGACCAAGGAGGATGCTGAGCTGGCCGTGGAACATGGTGTTCAGGGCATCATCGTGTCAAACCACGGGGGGAGACAGCTGGACGGAGGCCCAGCCTCGGTACTCGCTGACCACATTCATTGCTACATTCTTTTATTCAAGATCATATTCATAAAATGTACGATAGATAACCAGTGAAAGTCTGGGATTATTAGTCTTTTTGTTTACCTCTTCACAAAACAGATTTTCAGTCTATTTCACAGCATTTTTCAAATTATGTTACCGCTTCACAGCAGTAAAATTTCATAGCAATAACCCGAGCTGCAGAAAGTACGGGGTTGCTATAATCTAATTTCAGCACGTTTTTTCTTTTTGTTTGTTCGCTCATTGACCTATAGTAGCTTACTCAGATACATATCTGAGTGTTCAATGGTGCAGTAAGGTTATCTCTGTCTCTGTTATAACAGATTGATGCGCTGCCAGAGATTGTGGACACTGTACAAGGCAGAATTGAGGTCTATGTTGACGGAGGAATCAGAACAGGAAGTGATGTACTGAAAGCGCTGGCCTTGGGAGCCAAGTGTGTTTTCATTGGCCGTCCAGCAGTGTGGGGCCTCGCATACAAGGTACGATTATGACAGCACATTGAGGTGTTTGTTTTCATTGTAGTAATTATTTAGTTAACACCAAGTACGCATTTGAGATTACAGAATTCAATTTGCTTTTAATTTAAATATGCCCTGTGTGATCTTTTAGGGAGAAGAAGGAGTGAGGGACGTACTGCAAATCCTAAACGATGAGTTCCGTCTGTCTATGGCTCTATCAGGTGAGTCTGATGCAAACTTGAAGGACATGGCTGTAATCATGCTAATATATAAACAGGCTTTAGGGAACATTTCAGCATTATTTTTATTACTGTTTTATCGATCGTGGCTCAAGAGTGTGGAGTTCGCCTTATAATTGGAAGGTTGCCGGTTCGAGCCCCGGCTCGGACAGTCTCGGTCGTTGCGTCCTTGGGCAAGACGCTTCACCTACCGCCTACTGGTGTTGGCCAGAAGGGCCGATGGCGCAATATGGCAGCCTCGCTTCTGTCAGTCTGCCCCAGGGCAGCTGTGGCTACAACTGTAGCTGCCTCCACCAGTGTGTGAATGTGTGTGTGAATGGGTGGATGACTGGGTGTGTAAAGCGCTTTGGGGTCCCTAGGGGGGACTAGTAAAGGCGCTATACAAATACAGTCATCCACCCATACATTTACCATTTACCATATATGTTTATTGATCCAGGTTGCAGGAATGTAGCTGAAATCAACAGGAACCTCATTCAGTTTTCCAAGCTGTGACCGCCAGCAGAGGGCAGCACTGAGGACAATTATCCCACTAAACCAGACTGAGACTTAAACAAAGAGCCTGAGAATTCATTATAACAAAAAAATAAACAGAAACAAGTTTACCTCACGCAGTACATGAAAACAACCATCATCAGGAATAAATTGTGGGACTTTAGATCGTGAAGGGAGGAAAGGATGGAGGCACTTGCCATGAAAGCTTTTTTTTTCTATTCTGCTGTAACGAATCAACATGAGTGCACTCTGTACACTGTGGTTTGAAATGCTGCCATTTCTTATGGCTGAATAAACTCTAGCATGTGGCAAATATCTGTTGCTCTTTCCTGGATTTATTAATTTCATGTGATAACTGAAGTGTAGTATCTGATCTGATCTATATGAAAATTAATGTTTGAACTTCTAATAAGTGGATTAGCTGCAGGTCAGGTTCTCATCAGAACCAGAGAAGTTCTAAGTTGAAAAGTTCATGTTGTCTGTTGTCACTGCGTTATGTCTTGTTCAGTATGTTGCATATTTTTGGCTTCCATTCATCTTTTAACTATAGACTTTAAAATTTGAACAGTGCAGTTACTCCATTTGCAAAATCATGCAAGCACACAAGGTCACTAAAGGCCCTGTGTGTGTCAACATGATTCATTAAAAACCTAAAAGCAAAAGCAGCTTCTGAAATAACTTTTCTTATTTCGCTGACATGATCTGAAGTGTGACACTGTCGGGTGGAGAGCATCAAAATGCGGAAAGAAACCTAAAGTGAGAAAGAGAAGTAGCACAGGAAGTAACTGAGGTCTTGGTTAAGCTAAAACGGTGAAGCTCACTCAGACGCTTCAACTCTTCAACCAGCTGGCACAGTGGAGCAGACATTTTCTGCTCAGTCTTTCTTTTTAGAGTTTGTTTTGGATCAACTGCCAGGCTGGAGGGAGGGCTCGGGTCAAGTCTGCTGAGGAAGCTTTCTTCTTCCAGGTAGGTCACCCACAAATGTCCCTTTTTTGTACTTTTACAAAAGTGCAGGTGAGGCAGCTGCACAGCACACAGCAAAGTGCCACCAAGTCGTGTGCATATTTCAGCTGTACAAGGATGCTACAGAAGTGTAGCGTTTCACTTATTTATAACCAGTTACCTAGATATTATGGGTATTAAAGTCTTCTCATTATTATCATTATTATTAAGAGTTGAGGTAAACTGCAGGTGTGCGCACAATCGTTGACAATGAGCTTTATGTACGAGGTCAATAAAGGTCGAACGCAACAATATCAACCTTTCAAAAAGCAAAACCAAAGCGTTTGTCACACAGCTGATCTTATCTGCTTATCTGCTAACAAACATGCTAATCATATTTTCAGATTGCTGAACAGTAGCTGTGAAGTTGGGTTGGGTTTTGTGCATAACAAGATCAAATATTACAGAATTTTTCACAGACTGTACGTCAGTTTCAGCATGCACATTTGAGGTTTTCTTCACGAGGAAATGCGAGAGCTGTGATGGGAATGATGACGAGAACATTTGAAGTGAAGTTCAGTGAAGGTTGTGTTGTCTGCCATCATGTGAGGCCACATCAAATATGCTGTGAAAAAACAAGAATGCTGCAATAGGAAACTTTGAAGCAAATCTGACTAAATTATCATGCGAGACCAACAAAACAGCCTAACAGAGAAGTGTTATTTCTGTGTCGAATCCATACTCACACAAGTACAAATCTTTGCCTAACTTAGAAAAGCATTGCATGCGGACCTAAGCTAGAAAGAATTTACTGTAGTAAAGTAGACACCGCAAAAAGGTGCTTTGTGGTCCGCAGATACATTTATGCAACACCAATACATTGTTACTTTTTTTTATTTCTTCATGTAGGAAGTCTCATCAGCGAAACAACAGTCCTCAACCCCAAGAGGCCAATGACATGGGGTAAGGAAGGTTTTCATCATTACATTAGATCTCATCATTTCTCATCTGGTTAATCAATATTCAACACTTTTGTGAAACATACAATAGAAATGAGTTGAGGATATTTTTTTAGGTGAAGGTTTTAGAAGAAGGAGCAGAAGAAAATTCTTTAGAGACGTTTTTACCAGCCACAACAACGAGGCTGACGTTTTCACTCAGTGTGTGTGTGTGTCTGTGTGTGTCTGTGTGTGTGTCTTATGGGAAAATGTGGTTGTGGAGACACCTGCTGCAGCAGGAACACCCACCCGAAAAAGCAGTTTTGAGCTCATCTGCAGGTGTTTTCATGTTTATATCTGTATGAAGACAGATTTTGTCAACAGCTGAGAGCGTTGCAATCACAAAGCTGCAGAGTGGAGGTTGAGTTTAAAAGATGAGTGTGCTCTGAGAAGTCTCTCGTTGTGCACTTTCACCGAAAGATTACTCATAACTTGTAACATATTGCATCTCATCACACGTGTAATTAGTAACCAAGTTAGGATCTGCTTGTCTATAGTTGCACTTCGAAAACACGGGAACATGTTTTTGAGCGGTGCTCTGTAGATTGTTGATGTGTCGTAGACAGAGATGGGCAGTAACGCGTTACTTGTAACGCGTTACTGTAATCTGATTACTTTTTTCAAGTAACGAGTAAAGTAAGGGATTACTATTGCAAAATCGGTAATTAGATTACCGTTACTTTCCCGTAGGAACGCTGCGTTACTGCGTTACTAAAACCGTGATTTTTTTGCGAGAATGTCTCATGACAGTGACGTAAGCAAGTGCGACGTTGGTGACAGCAGCTGTGTGCAGATCAACAATGGATAATATATTGAGTGCGGGAGAGAGTATGAGCGTGCAGCGTTTAAAGCGTGGAAGTACTGACCTTACTTTGAGTTTGATTCCATAAAAAGTGACAAAAACATTAGCGTCCATCGTGCGTGGGAAGAAAACTTCTTTTTACAGCGAAAAAAACCCCTAAACTTCCGAGCAAGCACCGAGTAGCTACGACGTAATGGGAAACTCACAGAGACACTCGCGCGGATTCTTCAACTGACCGCAGCACACCTACACCAGGGTAACCCTCCGCCTACCCTGCTCCTGCTTTACAGGTGAAAATAGAGCAAAAGGACCGCTGAGTCTTTGACTTTATTTATTTTCTGCTGTGTTTTACTTGCATCTGTTTGAAAGAGTGAGTGAAAACACAAAAAATATTTTATTTTATGTGCTGGAATGTGTAGAAAATAGGTTTAAATGTTAAACTAATTTATTCAAGT
Organism: Diplotaxodon limnothrissa; assembly: GCF_057381915.1. Classification (NCBI taxonomy): domain Eukaryota; kingdom Metazoa; phylum Chordata; class Actinopteri; order Cichliformes; family Cichlidae; genus Diplotaxodon; species Diplotaxodon limnothrissa. Next base: position 8,400,963 of record NC_140611.1, on the reverse strand, counting down.
CAGAGAATGTTGCATATAATTAAATGTTTTGCTTGATGCATAAAGTTAAAAGATTAAAACTGATAAAACAAGTTAAAAAAAGAGACTTTTCCATTTGATTACATTTTGTATGATGGATTATGTAGAAAAAGTAGAATTGGGCTGAAAGATCTATCACTTTATCACCTCTTCAGGTTGTAAATCGTGTTTTTAAAAAGTAACTCAGTAACTAAGTAACTAAGTAATTAATTACTTTTGAAAATAAGTAATCAGTAAAGTAACGGGATTACTTTTTGGGGGGAGTAATCAGTAATTAGTTACTGATTACTTTTTTCAAGTAACTTGACCAACACTGGTCGTAGATTTGGATTTTATTCTATATGTGAGGCCACGTCTTCCTATTGTCGATGGAACAAACATGTAGATGCCTTTTCACCTGAGTGTAAGACCCACAGCAGGAAACCGTTTTAAGAGGAGACATAGTGCACTTTTTAAAAAAAAGTCCACTGCTTCCTCTTTTTCAGGCCACAGGACACGCACTACAAAACAGATAAGGGACTTTTGCAAATTAGGCCTTCTCCCAAGAAAAAAGCATCATTAATCAAATGTTTCAGATCTGAGATGCTTTGAGCGGTAGAGAGGGTCCGCTGAAGAAAGCAGCATTTTTACACGCTTCTAAGAGGAAGTGCTGAGAGCCAAAACACAATGAATATTCCTACCAATTAAAAACAGTGTAGCTGAAACCTAAAGTAAACTCACCAGATGTTTAATTTGTGACCTTGTTTGCACTAGTGCACATAATAAATTTATAAAACCATATCCATAATTCTGCAACATTGTTTGTCACTTCGTAAACATCACTTTGTAAAATGACAGCTAATGACAGACCTGTTCTTTTACTGTGAATCCTTCCTGTGCAGGGCGAATGGAGACGACAGCGGGGCAGGTAGGCTGAGCCGCAGACTGTCTCGTCTAGGCAGCAGGAATCAATCCAGGGATCAGAGACACCCGGCTCAGCCAGAAAGACCTCCTCCTCCTCCTGTTCAACAAGGTGAGTGTCCATGGTGACACAGAACTATCAATGTCAACATTTTGTTGCTGCTGAGTGAGCCCTCATCTGGGACTCTCCTCAGCTCTTTCTGGGACAGTGGCGCGGCTGCCCCTCTGTTGGTCTTCCTTGGTCTCTTGTGTTCTGGGGGCCTCTGGATGTCTGGAGTTTTGATCTCCTCCATACCCGCTTCATGCCCTGGAGGACGGGGCTGTGGCCCCCCCACACCCTCTAGCAGATCATTACATGAAGGAACCTTTTAAAAAAAACAAGCGCGTCCATGCTCACAGGTGTACACACGGGTGATCACACCCACAAACTACACCCTTTTTGGCTCCTACCTCAAAGCACACTGTGTTCTGTTGATCTTATGTGCTGCACAATAATGTTTAATATTTAGTATTTACTGTCATATTCCCATATATCATTGTGATGTTGTTTATTCTATTACTCGTTCTCTTCTGCTTGTTTTCTTTTTTCTTTCTCAACAGCTGATCCAGGTGATTGATATATGCATTTTTTTTTATTTATTTATTTTTTTTTTTTCCCTGCCCGTTCTGTTGGTTTTTGTTTTTTGCCCTTCTCCCCCGTCCCTCTTCTCAGCTGTTTCTCTTTCCCTCTTTCTTTCTCCCCTTCTTTCCCCCAGTCAAGTCTGTCCCGTATTCAGCAAGTGAAAATAAAATAAACAATAAAAGGTGAATCAAATGGACCATTACGGCAAGGCTGGGATGGTCAATTTGGTAAAGTAAATCCGTTGGGCATCTTTCTTTGCCTTTAGACAATAATTCTGATGGCAAAAGAGCCAAACGGGACAGGCAAAAAAAAAAAAAAGTCAACATTTTGTGTTTAATAATGTTAAATCTTACCTTTTACAGTAAGATTTCTGCTTAATATGTGCTTACTTTGGCTTTTCTGATTAGATTTTGATGCTAAATCTTTCATGTTTCCACTGCAGCAGAAATCCATTATTTGTTCTTAGCTGTAGCTCAGTGTACCTGCAGCATCAGCAGGAGTATTGGCTTCTCTCACCTCTCAAATTCAGTGAAATTTGTGTTTCCCCTCCATAGATGACAGACCAGCTCCACCAGCACTTATTGTGCCTCCTGCTCCAGCTCCAGCACCAGTTTTTGTTCTCCCACCACCCATGGAAATACCACCTAAACGCCCTGACAAATCAACAAAGCCCAAGCTTCCTCCCCGGCCCCTGTCCAAGGTGTTCAGTAGCACTGAACATGGAGAGGATGTGCTAAAGGTCTTTATTACTGTCTGAACAGCTGTTTGTTATTAAATTATTTTGAGGGTTCATTTTAACAACTAACCCATCGAATTATTTTCCCCAAAGGGCTTTGATAGTTTTCGGGGAGACGAGACGCTCTGTGATGTTGTCTTAGTTCCTGGAGATAGCAAGGAAAAGTTTCCCGTCCACAGAGTCATCATGGCTTCATCCAGCGACTACTTTAAAGCGATGTTCACAGGTTTGTTTTCCTTTCTATCGTTGAGGCACTGCATTGAGAAAGAAAGGTAACAGTGACATTGTAGTCATCATACAAGTGCAGTTTTGTAGGAAGGAAGTACGTATGTTTGTAACGCAGTGCAGCAGACAGAAAAGGTTTTCTGTTTGCTTAACTCAGACTTACTCTTTAGATAGATAAACATTAGCAAGCATCTTAAAACCCCCAAAAGGAAGTCTGTTTAGAGATTCTGGCTCCTCTTTGCTCACAGCTTCCTTTGAGGTGAGATTTTCACAAAAGATATTTACATCTGAATACATAATTAACAATTTCAATTCAATTCAATTTTATTTATATAGCGCCAAATCACAACAAAAGTCACCTCAAGGCGCTTCATAGATACAGAGAAAAACCCAACAATCATATGACCCCTTTTTAGCAAGCACTTTGGCGACAGTGGGAAGGAAAAACTCCCTTTTAACAGGAAGAAACCTCCGGCAGAACCAGGCTCAGGGAGGGGCGGCCATCTGCTGCAACCGGTTGGGGTGAGAGAAGGAAGACAGGATAAAAGACATGCTGTGGAAGAGAGACAGAGGTTAATAACAGATATGATTCAATGCAGAGAGGTCTGTTAATACATAGTGAGTGAGAAAGGTGACTGGAAAGGAAAAACTCAATGCATCATGGGAATCCCCCGGCAGCCTACATCTATTGCAGCATAACTAAGGGAGGATTCAGGGTCACCTGGTCCAGCCCTAACTATATGCTTTAGCAAAAAGGAAAGTTTGAAGCCTAATCTTAAAAGTAGAGCTAGTGTCTGTCTCCCAAATCCAAACTGGAAGCTGGTTCCACAGAAGAGGGGCCTGAAAACTGAAGGCTCTCCCTCCCATTCTACTTTTAAATACTCTAGGAACAACAAGTAGGCCTGCAGAGCGAGAGCGAAGTTCTCTAATAGGGTGATGTGGTACTACAAGGTCATTAAGATAAGATGGGGCCTGATTATTTAAGACCTTGTATGTGAGGAGCAGGATTTTGAATTCAATTCTGGATTTAACAGGAAGCCAATGAAGGGAAGCCAAAACAGGAGAAATATGCTCTCTATTTCTAGTCCCTGTCCTTCCTATTTGCATAAACTTCATGTTGTGCGTTGTTACATCTTTGCATCTTGCTGACTGTGCATCATGCCTACACAAGGCAAATCTTCTAAAGCAATGCAAATACATGCTTTCTGTCTCTTTTTGATCCTTGCTTATTCTTGTTCAGGAGGCATGAGGGAGCAGGAGATGAGAGAGATCAAGCTGCATGGGGTCACTAAGTTGGGCTTAAAGAACATTATAGACTTCATTTACACATCCAAAGTGAGCCTCGACATGGGCAATCTTCAGGACACACTGGAGGCCGCAAACTTCTTGCAGGTCATGCCAGTCCTGCGGTTTTGCAATCAGCTTCTGAGCAGTGAGGTGAGCACTTCTTCTTTCAGTTTAAGGTCACATTCGTTCAGGATTCTGCTAATTATATTCAAGTACACTGGAGGCCTAGCTAATGAGCTGCCAAATCCCTCTGATTGCTTCTTTGTCCTTCACATGCACTCAGGATCAGAACATAATATGACATTGGAAGGGAGCCATGGCAATGAATGACAATGCAGTATAGAGCAAAGACTATTAACTCTATCTGTTTGATGACTCTATTTTCTGTGTTGTTCATTGCAGATCACTATTGATAACTGTGTGGAAGTTGAGCGCATAGCCACAGACTTGCTTCTAGAGGACGTTCAGCAGAATATCGGTAAGTGATATGATCTTTGATTATCAGTGGTTATTATTTAATGGTTATTAAATGTTTCCAGTCATCAGCACTACCTGAAATAAGCATATCTATCCTTATATCATCCTTATTGTATGTGGCCCCTCATTGTTAAATAGAAAACTATATCTAAAACTCTAATAAACTTGGTAATTTTCATTGATTGTTGATTATCTGTATCACAACAGGTGAGTTTGTGAGTCAGAACCTCTCAGAGTTAGTGGAGTGTGGCCGCTACCTTGAGCTCTCGGAGACCAGCATGGCCAACGCTCTTGCCAGCAATTCGCTGAAAGGTTTCTCGGAACTGGAGCTCTATCATATTGCAAGAGGATGGCTGGACCACGAGTCTGCCAAACGCCGAACTTCTGTTTATGCCTTGATGCGGCATATTCGCTTCCCACTGATGAGCCCCAGTGAGCTGATTCAGATCTCTCAGGATGATGAAGAAGAAAGCGACTCTCTGATGCGCTCTGAGACAGCCTGTGTGAACCTCTTGCTGGAGGCCAGTAACTACCAGATGATGCCTTACATGCAGCCAGCCCTGCAAACAGAGAGGACACAGATAAGGTCAGACGCAACTCATATTCTGGTCCTGGGTGGTGTAATGCGACAACAGCTGGTGGTGAGCCGGGAGTTAAGGCTGTACGACGAGAAAACCGGCCATTGGAGGGCCCTGAAGCCCATGGAGGTGCCACGCTATCAGCATGGTGTGGCTCTTCTAGGCGGCTTTCTCTTCATTGTTGGAGGTCAGAGCAGAGTACACACATAAACATACAAACAGCCAATTTAAGCCATGTGTTCATCTAATATGAGTATTTAATTTTGTATAAGCCAGCGTTTTTAGTTCAAGCATCATCAAAACTAAGCATGAATAAATGATCTACACTGATATGAACAGGTTGTAATTGGCCTTTTGTTGCAATCACCAAGGTAACACTGAATCTTTTCGACTTCTCAGGTCAGAGTACTTACGACACAAAGGGCAAGACAGCCATAGACAGCGCCTACCGCTACGATCCACGATTTGACAAGTGGTTACAGATTGCGTCACTCAATGACAAGAGGACTTTCTTCCATCTCAGTGCCCTGAATGGGAAGCTGTTTGCAGTGGGAGGAAGGAACGCCTCAGGAGAAATTGGTGAGCTGTAATAAATTTCTTTTTCAGTGTAAGCTAGTAACCGCTTCCTTTTTACCATTCAGTTCTTTTTCTACTAAAAAGTAACGTTTGAATTGTTCAAAAGATGTTTATGGACACTGCTGCTATCACTGATCTGTTATAGCTCTCCCTATTAGGATTATTTACTGCCATTTAAAAAGGTATTTGCTGAATAAATTGCATAAACATCCCTCTGTGATTTTGCTCAGATACGGTGGAGTGCTACAATCTGAAGAAAAATGAGTGGACCTTTGTGAACAGTATGGTGGAGCCCCACTATGGACATGCTGGAACAGTCCATGAAGGCCTCATGTACATTTCAGGTAAGACAGCAACAATTAACCCTGTTAAAACAAATCCTGCAGTATAAGATTATAAAGTAATTACTAGCATTTACAGATTTTTCCACCTTTTTTTTTTAAACATGAGAAATAGGCTGTATTTACACCTTTAATATGACACGATAAGTCCACAATTAGTGATAAGTCCTGCATTAAAATCTAAAGTAAATACAGTTAAAGTTATACATAAATAGTTTAGAAACACAACCAATTCACTAAAAATGAACTTATTTAATTGATTTATAATTTTATAAAATTATGAAAGCCCAAGTGGTCACGCTGGAGGATTTCTACTGTAGCAGAAGCAAAGCTTATGAAATCTGTCTTAAATCTAATTTAAAATCTTAAAGGAGCTTCAAATACAGGTGTGTTCACTTCACCTGTTGAGAAAAACACAATCCCCAATCTGACTTTTAGTCAAAACTTGGTACTAACAGCACTCTCCTGCCAATTAAAGCTTATGTCTTACAGCAAGATTCGCTAGTACTTATAGCGTAAAGGTAAGCTTTGTGTATTTTAACAGGAAAATGCCAAAACTATTTACATATATTTAATATTTCACCATCTTTTCAGAATCCCAGCTAGTGAAAAGGTTTGCAAAACTTAATTTATTATTTAACTGTATTCACCTATTATTATTATTTGATTCAAATTATCTTCATATCTACAAATTGGGTGAGTGAAAGCATTTTTTCTCATCCTGTTACATTTTCAGCTCTTGTGAATGTTTAATTTTCTCAATTTGCACGATTTCAACATCTGACTGACTTTTTACATCATAAATGTTATTGTTTAGTTCACTTTTGTCGTTAAAATGTAGATATATGGGAGCATGCTAGCAAACTAAATAGTAAAATGTAACCATTCAAAGCAGATTTCAAAAGGTTAAACACTGTGCTGCACAGAAGAGTGTTAAATACCACTGAATGGAGTCTATTTGTCATTATGTTTGCAATGCAAATGACAAATGACCACATAACCATTTCGAGAACTGTTGTTTCAGTTTCATTTCAATTATAGATTTTCTATAAGAGAGAGCGATCAGTGCCATGGTCAGAGTTAGAGGAAGATTCCTGTTGTCGTTAAAGAAAAAATGAGGAACTGACACTTAGGCAAGAGGTTGCAAATGAAACAGTTAGCAAGAAAGGTTTATAGAGTGACTGTCTACAGTTGTATAACAATGATACTTGACTTCTCCCTTTTTTACTGAGAGTTATCAATAACAGGTCAAATTTGTGTTTGAACCATGCGCTTTGAATTGGTTCGTTTTAATATATTTTTTATTTTTTGCTCGTCGAGATGTTTTGTCAAAGTTTTAAAAGGGCTGTCTGGAGAGAACAAGAAAACCCACCCTGACAAAATGCATTAGATAATGCTTCACGGCTGACCTATTTGAAACCACTTCCTGTTGAGATGCACAGTCTCATGAGCGGCTCTCACACAGTTCTCAGGCCTGTTTCTTAGCAACCTTGGACAGGAAAACAGCTTTTAGAGTTGAGAGCAGAAAGACGGGTTTCACTCGTGAATCAGGAAACCTGTAGTTGAAGGGGACCACATCGCTTTGCAACAAAGTTCAAACCCACAGTCTGAAGTTACAACATATATCTGCATTATAGCAGTTTGAAGACAACAGCGCATACTTTACTTGGACATCCACACATCCATTCTCTTTCTACCTGAGGTTCTTTGAGTTAGACAGTATGCATGTCATCAAGAAGCCCACAGTGGTAATGCATGTAATTTGGTGTACGATTACAAACCACTGCTTCAACAAAAGGTTACCGAAGTATTAAACTTGTAAACGCTAAACAAAGCATTCACCATTTCTTAAAACACAGACTTTCACTGTTCACTGTAGTTCAGTTGTTCGCTTGTTGTAATTAAAATAACCTGATTTCTCAATTATTGAATTAGTCGTTAGGTGTACAAGGATCTAGGGTTATTTTTCCTTTTCAAGAGGGCAAGTGTTAATTTTCTGACTAATGGATCATTTGAACTCTAAAATAAACAAGACAAACCTTCACCTAATGACAAAACAGCCACTGCTCTGGATGACAAACACCTTGGCATTTATAAATAATAAGCAAAAGATCAAAGAAAGAACACTGGCATCGCATTCATGGTGTGAAAGGAAGGACGTTACTCACATCTGTTTTTAATGTTCGGCCACAGGAAGCAGTGTGTCCATTATCTCATACTCTCCTGCAGACGTTCACGTACATATCGATCTTATAAACAACATCTGCTGTTTCACTAACTCTGTATTCTTTTTGATTAAACACATTTTAGTTTATTTATTAGAGATAGAAAGTAACAAGGTCACCTTACCTCAGTACTTCAATAAAGCATAATAATTCTTGCAGTTTACTCTAGTATTTATATTATTCTTTAACCATACTAAATTTCACAGTGCAATATTATACGACATATTATAGCTTACAACATTCATTTGAAAATTAAGGCAAACATGGATTTTTAATATTTACTTTTCATACATATAACAAAATAAATAAATAAATAGCATGCTCTGGGCAACTTGCACTAACTAGACCATGACCTCCTCTGTATATCAGAGTATTCTAGAGTCAAATGTGAGGCAGTCTATTCGCAGCTAAAGCTTGCACCACGTTGGGTCATTTAACAAGAAAATGATCCCAAGCACCCTGCAAATCTACAGCAGAATGGCTAAAAAGGAGAAGAATCAAGGTTTTGCACTGGCTCTGTCAAAGTCCAGACTATGTTAACAAATACAGACAAACCTCAATGAACTGAAGCAAATGTTGTCTCTAAATGTTATCAGAGACTGATAGGCTTACAGAAAACAATTAGGCTAAACTAAAGATGGTTCTAAATGCTGTTAAATCATGAGGTTTAGGTACTTTTTCACAGGATTTCATAGAGTTCTGCAGAAAAGATTTTTTAGCATGACTGTACCAACTTGTATTAGTACAAATAATATCTAGAGTCACATCATATCAGTCAAAAAGAACATTTTACTGGACAATGAATAAGTAGGATTTTTATTGGAGTATTTTGAAGCAGTGGTATTTATGCTTTTACTTGAATTAAATATCTGTATACCAATCCTGTTCTTGTGCCAAACAGGCGGCATCACCCGTGACACCTTCCAGAAGGAGCTTTGGTGTTACGACCCGGTCGCTGACACGTGGAGTCGACGGGCAGACATGACGGAGCTCCGTGGCCTGCACTGCATGTGCACTGTGGAAGACAGACTCTATGTCATGGGCGGAAATCATTTCCGAGGCTGCAGCGACTATGACGACGTGCTGGGCTGCGAATACTACAGCCCTGACACAGACCAGTGGACGGTGGTGTCACCAATGCCTCGGGGCCAGAGTGACGTAGGTGTGACTGTGTTCAATGGACAGATCTATGTGGTGGGAGGATATTCCTGGAACAGCAGATGCATGGTCGACATCGTGCAGCGATATGATCCAGACAAGGACGTGTGGGACAGGGTGTTCAACGTGCTGGAGCCTCTGGGGGGGATCCGTGCCTGCACAATGACAGTTCATCTGCCAGAGGGGTCAGTAGATGAGGCTCAGATACAAGATTGCCCACTTCCCACAGCTAAGAGCTCATAGCCACAGACGAGGGGGTTTCCGGCTGTTGCTGCTGTGAGACCACAACTGACATGATGAAATTTACCTGCACGCTGTGGCGAAAAGAAGGCAAAACAGGAAGTAGTGTGGGTTGCAAACACAAGTTGCATGTGCAAGCAAAGCAGGCTAGCTTACATTAGCATTGAAGACTTTACTCGTACTTACAAACACTGTGCTCTTGTTAGTATCGTTTCCTGTCCTTTCATTTACTGCCAGCTATGTGGCACCCCAGCTAATCTGTTGATTATGTAATGAATATGCATAATGTACATAATGCCTAAACGAAAGCTCAAACCCACCATCCTGATCAGTTTGACTGGACATTGATTCACTGGACACTGAAGGCAGCAAGTCAGAATTAGAGGCAAAATCATCTTTTCATATAAATTACACTGAAAAATTGAATTAAGAGAGAAAATCGACATTATTTCAAATGCTATTTTTGTATAGTTTGTAATTCTGTAGGCTTTTTTGATCTATTTATTTTATTCCATCTCTAAACCGAAAGGAATTAGCTGAATCATTTGTGTCATGATGATGCATGGATTAGGTGATTAAAACACCACAGGGTTTTGGGCAAACATTGGAAAATAAAGAAGTTTTTATGGCACAGAGTCATAAGATTTCAGCTAGACTGTAGCGTCAAAGACAACATTTTGGGTGTGGAACTTCCTATTAATCAAGCCTGTATCCACAGACAGTCATGCTTTCACGAGGTTTGTTTCTGCTTTTAAACACAATGTAATGAGCAAAGATGTCTGTTAATGCTTTCCATTAAATTTCATGCTGCAACACAGAATCGCATTATTCGCTGTACGCAAAGTCCTCTCAGCCATTAACACATCAGACTGTTGTTCCATAGATACAAAGAAGCTCACACACATTCACTCTTTGGTGTTTGATGTCAGCAAATGACGATGAAACTGCCCTTGAGACTTTATCCTTCACCTCCTCAGCACACAGCTATCTTATCGGCTGCTTTGCCAAGGTCTTCCAAATAGAAACACTAACATGCAGTGCAGGAGTGTGCGTGGATGAACTGTTGCGGTTTCTTTTTGTGTGTTTAAAAAGTCAGCCAAAGTTGCTCTAAGCGAGTGCTAGCGCTGCACTTCACTGTTAGCACTCGTTTTCAGTATACTGACCTAATTTTATTAAACTGTTGAAAACTTAGTGTAAAAAACAAAGCTTCTACATCGGAATACACAATTAGCCTATGTGTAATAGGATATGATGCCGGAAACAGTGTCATTGTCAGCTATAGGTCAGTTCTAAGAAAGGTATCAGCTCTATATATGATGATTGTGGTGCGACCATTAAAACCCTGTAACACCCAGGAGTTTCCAGCCCAGTGACCAGTGTACCCACTGCTGAATAAACAATGGCCGACTTTATAATAATAATTCATGTATATGTAAAAACAAAGTTGCCCATCTGGCAGACAGATGTTACCTTGAAATGTCGGCTGTTTTTTTCTTTGGCTCATGTAGCCTTGCACCTTTCTAGACAGACTTTGATACTTAATCATTGTTAGTAGAGTGCACATCTCATCTACTCGTGTTTCCCCTTAAAGAATCCCTATAAAACCCCTCCTTTGAAAATCTCAATAAAGCAGAAAAACAAGTCTGAAATAGACTTGTTTATATCAGTATGCCTGGACGGTAACATTAAAAAGGTTTTTTTCTAATATTCAACCATAGTAATCTAACTGAGTTTTACATAGTAGTTGAAGAAGTACTCCATAGTCTGCAGGCATAAATAGTTAGAGAAAAGGGTTAACTAGCAGCCAATCAAGCAGTAAAGCCAATGTGGAAATGCCTAAAACTGCATTTCTTAAAATGGCCACTAGAAGTTAGCTAAAAGTGACCTAATCCAAATTGACAACCTCCAGAATTAAACTGTGCCGAACATAGACAGTATAAAAGATAGATGTAGCTTCCAAGTCTGAAAAGTGAAGCAAGCATAGAAGTTGTAATGAAGTCCAGGAAAATCGACCTCGGTTTGCTCTCTCTGTGATCTCAGCAAACACTTATCTGATGACTTTCTAGCCTTGACAGCTAGATTAAGGTCATACTGAGCAGAAAATCATAGTCATTCTTATGGTCAGAAAGCATGGTTAGCCATGGTTCTCATTAACTAACTTCTCAGTTACAGGTTGTTTCCTAGTAAGTGTGTGGTTTCCCAGTCAGATCTTTCTTGCACAGCTCTCTTAAGGTCCAGTCACAGTATTTCAGCTTGAAATGTGACTTTCATTGGACCATTACAGCACCTTGGTTTAGTTATTTTTCAGTAATTCTATTTCAGTTATTTGCTGTTGTGCTGGGGATTGCATGACCTAATTTCAGTCAAGCTTTACACAGATGGCCCTGCATTTGACTCTAGAATACAGAGGTACACAGCCCTGTGGTTGCAAAACAAGCACAATCATCACGCCACCACCGCCGTGCTTGACAGTTGGTATGAGGTGTTTGTGCTTGTCAGGGACCAAGCAGTAAGGCATAGAGGACACAAGTGTTTAATAAAAAAAAGGGGGTTTTATTGACGCAAAAATATGAAAGATAATTAACAGAACCAAAAACTTGGCCAATAAAAAGGTCAACTCAATAAACTAAACTCAAAATAGCAACTAGCACAAGACAATAAAACTCCAAACACCTCCCCAGGCAATGAAGCGTGTGGTTTAGTCCAATAAGGCTGTCAGCAGTACTTCAGACCCCCAGCCCTTTGCCACACCTTTTGCCAACCAGGAAGGAGAATCCAAACCCCCAGTTAAACTCAAACAAAGAAAGATATGTTAATATAACATAAAACAGAAGTTTAAACATTGTCATCACAGTGCTATTAAAGACTGAACAATACCAGTTCAGTGTTTTTCTGTAATTGCACTGCCATGAATTTAATATTTACCATGCTATCGGATGCCTTTGTGTGTATGTTCCTCCGTAGTACAGTGTAATGTGTAATTAAAAGGTGTATGAGTATTGTAGGCACGCCCTTAAATACAATAAAAGACACACAAAATGCATTACCAAAGAGCTGAGAAGCCAAAGTGGAATATAACAAAGTCAAAGATATTGAAGTGCTATGCGGCAGGTAAATCGGTTATTTGACAGAGGAAGTCTCACTTCATGATCTTTTATTTAACTAGTACATTTCAGTGGGAAGAACCTGCTCATGTTTTATATATGTAGGTTTATTGTTACATATTAGACTACTCAGCAGTAGTTCTTCTGTACTTTAATGGGATTTTAAACACTTTACTTGTAATAGATTTTTTATTCTGATTCAGTGTTTGTTGAGTGCTTCTTAGGCCGGGGTACGTGCCTCTCCGTGTAGAATTGTTCATTTTGTGAAAGCAGAAAGCAGCAAAGAACCCTCAGCTCCTGCTTTGTCACATGCTGAGTCTCCCTGCCTCTTCTAATGAAATACTCCTTCTAATTAAGCAAAAGATTACATTTTCCAAAAGCAAATGTCCTTGGCATACGGTGTAAGCCCTTCCAGCTGCTTTTTTGTCCAGCCCTAGAAAGCATCACATTCCATGCTGGAGTAGCTGAGCCCATCCCCTTTTTCAATACTGCCTTAGAGAAAAGAAGGTTTTTTTTGGAAATTTTCTGGGCTTACAAAAAGGGCTGAGGTGGAGAGAACAGAAGGTGTTGTCCGTCCCTCACAGACAGATCACGAAACATCCAACACCAATTCTGTATTCGGGTTTTTCTTCATTTTTAGCCGCTGTTTTTGAGAAGGCTCTGCATCAGAGAGAAAACAACTGCTTTTTGACTGTTAACGGGCCTTTATTTTATACAAAGAGACCTGCAATGTCTCTGCGAGGTGATGTGTGCGTGGTGACGGGGGCCTGTGGATTCTTGGGAAAGAGGCTGGTGAGGCTGCTGCTGGAAGAAGAGAAAATGGCTGAGATTCGACTTCTGGACAAACAGATACAGCTGCAGTATTTGCAGAGTTTGGAGGGTAAACCGTTCTTTTCTACAAAACATCCCCTTTTCCAGATTAAAATTCATGAATTGATATGAAATGGGCAGGAGTAGATTTGTCTTATATATATTCTTTTACTGACATAATCGAAGAATATACCAATATAAAGATTTGAGAATTCAGCTTTTCTGACTTCCTCAATTAAAAGCTGTAATGTAAATGTGTTTTTAATGTCTCCAATACAGTAGATTGAAAACCAAATATTTGCTTTAGATTAAACTAAATAACTTGCGTCTTGCTGCTTTGTCTCGGTGACTGGTTTGTTTTGTGTCAGACTGCAAAGGTGAGACAAAGCTGCGAGCTTTCGAAGGGGACATGAGGGACGGTGATTTCCTGATCAAATGCTGCCGTGGGGCATCGATCGTTTTCCACATCGCATCCATCATTGACATCAAAGACTCAGTGGAGTACAGTGAGATTTTCGGAGTGAATGTCAAAGGTAAGGCTGTCACAAATCCACCGAAGGCTTACCTAATTCATGTGACTTCAGATACATTTATCAAATCACATACATAAAACAAAGAAGCAGAATTATTTACAGTTGAAAGTTTTTGTTTTTTGTACCACTGACATTTAAAACTGCTTTCATTACTTGTGTTAACTGGCCGTTGATCTGCTTTCACTATTACAGCCCAGTGCTTACTTCTACTTCCTCCAGTTCACACTTACTTTACACTCCTTAAAGCACTTGCATGTCATATGAATATTCCTGCTGCTTTGTTTTAGTTAAACCTACAACTGTCCAATGCATTTTAAAAACTGTTCACCAGCAAATCAAATGACAGTTTTCCTTCCTAGTACTGGGCAACAGTGTTGAGCCCTTCCTCATTTCTTTACAGCATATGAGGCAAAAACAGCCTGTGCAATTCTAACAAGCTTGAAAGTCATTGTTTTGTATGACCACCTTTATTCTTCAACACAGCCCGAACTCTTTTATTCAAGCGTCCTTGTTTTTCTTAAGTAGCCTTCAAGATAAGTGTTCCCGGCCTCTTGAAGGACATTCAAAGCTCTTTCATACCATTTCAATAATGTTGAGGTCCAACTCTGGGAATGCCACAACTGATAATATCAAATTGTGTGTTTGTCTATATAGGTGTACTTTTACAGCATCAGCAGTGTGTTTCAGATCACTGTCGTTTTTGGTCGTTTATTTCTAGTAATAATTTGGCAAAGCTAACCTTCTCTCCCTGTTGCCCTGCCTTAAAAAAAAAATATATATATATATATATACACATATATGTACATATATATGTATACAAACTTGTGTACCCAGTTCTTGTTTGTTTAAGTCTTTAAAGATTTTGCTGTACAATCATTCCTCTGTGGAAAAAAGAAGAGTTTGAATAAATAACTAAAACCTCAAAATTACCATAATATTCACGTCCATGATGAGTGGATGTAAACTCCTAACCATAACTGTAGGTGCCTTTTTTATAATTGAGTGATTCACAGGGTGTGAATAGTTGCAAACATGTTTTTATCTGTGCGTTAGCCTTGCGACAGACCTGTTTGGGGTGTACCATACCCACCCACCTGATTTGAATAAGTGGAAGAAGATCACTAGGGGGAACACATTTTCCACTGAATATTTTATTCATCAAGATCCAGTGTGTGATTCAAGTGTTCTCTTATTTTTTAACATTTTGGTTTTTACCATGTTCAGCACCACAGCACAAGCGCCAGGTTTCATTATATATAATGTATCTTAAAGCAGATACATAGCAAAACTGGCAACCTGACACGAGAATAACCTGAACAGACAAACAGCAGTTAAATAATGAAGGGAAAATGCATAATCAGAGATGACATAATATAATTGCAGATATTTGAAAAGTCACTTTATTCTCTTGTTGCTCTGATAACATAAAAGTTTTGTGCTGCTCTGAGATATGCAGTGTTTATTGTTAGTTATATTAACTCAGCAGCATCTTTGCCTCGTAGGAACCCAGCTGCTTTTGGAGGCATGTATTCGGGAGAACGTGCCGTCCTTCATATACACCAGCACCATTGAAGTGATGGGGCCAAACTCCAAGGGAGAACCCATAATCAATGGCAGTGAGGACACCGTCTATGACATCAGTTTGGACATCAACTACAGGAAGACCAAGAGTGAGGCTGAGGAGAAAACCCTGAAGGCCAACGGTGAGGTGCTCCAGAACGGAGGCCAGCTAGCCACCTGTGCACTCAGACCTGCGTATATCTATGGAGAGGGCTGCCGCTTCCTCCTAGGCCACATGGTCGATGGGATAAAAAACCGAAATGTTCTGCTTCGTATGTCGCTCCCCGAGGCCCTTGTGAAGCCTGTCTATGTGGGCAACGTGGCCACCGCTCATCTCCAAGCATCCCGCAGCCTCAAAGATCCGCAGAAAAGAAATGCTGTTGGAGGGAAGTTTTACTTCGTTTCTGATGACACACCACCTGTGAGTTATTCAGACTTCAACCACGCCGTGATGTCTCCTCTGGGTTTCAGTATTCAAGAGAAACCCATGTTGCCACTCACCCTCTTCTACTTACTAACTTTCCTTATGGAGACAGTAGCCTGGATCCTACGGCCTTTCATACGCATCGTCCCGCCACTGAACCGTCAGCTCCTCATCATGTTGAACACGCCATTCAGTTTTTCCTATGAGAAAGCCAAGAGGGATCTAGGATATGTCCCCAAATATAGCTGGGAGGAAGCACGCAAACGCACCACTGAATGGCTCGCCTCCCAGTTGCCAGCAGAGAGAGAAAGAATCTTGTCTAAATAGATGAAAAATGACCAAAAGTCATTAGCACCCAAAATTAATACTTTTTTTTGTGAAACTGTTAAACATATAGACATAATTTGAAATTAACCATGGAATTGTGAAGTCCTGTTTTTAAGGCTTAACTTTCTAAGATAAGATAATAAACGTCATTAACCCACATGGGAAGTTTGATAAAGAGTGCTACACATACCTGCATTCACAGAAAACAGGGTTAAGTGCTAACCTTTGAACTAAGTCTAGCAAGCATATTATGGAGAGTCTAGGGGGACTGACATACATGTAGAGCCAGCCTCAAGTGAGCATTAATGAAACTACAGCTTTAATCATTTCCACATTGGCTTCAAGCTTGAATACCTACAACATGCACACCAAACACCACTAGCTACAGTAACAATGTTTCTGTTGTGTTTTGTTTCCATTCTTGCCAATTGTGATTTTTTTACATGAATAACACAGATTTATAGTTTTCCTGTGACAGTAAGCAGAAGTGTATAGCATGTGAAAACAGAGCATGAGTGTTGACATTTCTTTCAAATGGCATGTTTGTGAAAGTTTTTCAAAGTACACCTTGATAACTTTGTCATATGTTTTTGTTCGACTGACAACACAGCCACTAAAGTCATACTGTCTTAGAGCAGGAGCTGTGAATCTGTACTGCTAGCCATTTATCCCAAAATGACACAGAGGATATGTGCTCAATTAAAAAACTACTGCATGACCTGCTGTTTCTGTCTTACGAATACTAATAAAGTGTTTGTGAGAAAAAAAATTCCCATTCTCATTGTATTTTTACTGATGTTTTTTAGTAAAGCTCATCTCAAACTTCAGTGACATTGCAAACTTTGCCATTTGATAAAAAATAAACTCGCCGTACTTAAGTGGAGAGTCCACGTTGCACATACGGCTTTAAATCACATTATCACAAAGAAAATGCAAAGGATTACATTTGTGCGTGCATGAATGCATGTGTGTATCAGTGTTATTAGTGTGACATACAGTCAGACTGTGGAAACCTGCCTCTCTTTTTAACAACAAAAAGCAACTCCTCACGGTGTAAGTCATGCAGTTTGTGATGAACACTTGGATTAAGTATAGGTTAGGTTTCCAGAAAATGAATGTTGTCATAGAGACTGAATAGTGTGTGATGGACTCACATGAATTGCTTGATTATGTAAAAAAAAGAATTAAGACTCAAAAATCAGTTGATTACTGATTTCCAGATTTCTCCGGTCACTGTCAGATGCCTCTCTCTCAAACGCACACAAACGCACACACAAACTAGTGGGCAGCCAGGCCAGAGTCCAGCCTTTTAAACAAACAGCCATTGAATACAAATGAGGTCATGGATTCACCACCAGGCAAAGACTTTCAACCACTTTTTCAGAGCAAACCCAGACTGGGAAAGGAATAAAAAAGAAAACTCGCCCCCTAATTGAATTCGGTGAACAAAAAGAAAATGACACCGAGAGGTTTGATGTGGATACGTTCAGTTTAAAAGTGGAATGTTACAGTGAACCCGGGTCTTTATATTCTGGACTAATTTGGCCTGTTTTATATGGATTCCAGCATTGCTTCACCCCTGATGTTTGCCAGATAAACTCTGAGTTTCTCTTTCAGTGTTACAGCACTGCACAGAGCTGGGATTTAGTCAAGCCTAAAGCTGATCACCAATCTGGGAGCTAAAGAGAGCAGCTGAGCACCATTAAGAACTAACAAACTCCTGGCAGCTACTTTCAACCTTCACTTCACTGACACCACAGAAATGCTTTGGGAGTGCAAAACCTTCCTCTTCTGTGTTTTGTCGGTCTACATCACATCACTGGTGGTGGGTAAGTATTGTGCCAATGAAGGAGATTTGCTCTGCTGCATCATTTTTCCATACAGTTATTCTAAATATGTATGCAAAGAGGGTTGAAAGACGGAACAGGGACTGTGTTATGTGAGTTTTTGTCGCAAGTCAGTGATTACGTAACACATAGCACCATATACAAACGAGGAACTTGTCCTCTACAGTAAAGTGGGATTCTTTTTCTGCTATCTGCCTTCCAAGTGTCTTTGTAAGAATCAAAGAAGAAAATGCTAATTTCACATTTTACTGGTAATACTTAATGTATTACCAGTAAAATGTCCTAAAGATGGCTGTCAAAAGTGAAGCTATTGTCCTAGCAGAAAAATGCCTGAAGTGACTAATATAGTACTATGGCTGACATTATTAGATTGTTAATCATCTGATCATTAAATATGCATAGACCTATAAAACTTGTCAAGAAGTCCCGATTAGGCACTGCTTCATAGTTGACTGAGAAATGTTGGTTAAATGTGTGTGTTGTAAATTACTGATGACGTTAGGGGTCAGATAAACGTAGTAGAGACAAATTTTAAATAATTACTTCCAAATATAGTAAAGCCAAAGTCTTAAAGCTGCACAGGACTGCCACACTAATTGTTATGTGATGTTTGAAGTAAAGGGGAAGACAATTGGTTATCCAGTTTTGAAAAGGTTAGGATGCTGTGCAGCATGTAAATAAAAACACAATCCAGTGATTTGTGAATCATATGAACCCACATTTCACAATAACATCAAAGGTTTAAACTGAGATAAATCTACTAATCAAAAATTGAAATTCCTTTTGAAAAACATGGACTCTTCCTTCCATAAAGAGGAAAGGGACCATCCAACTTGTCATCAGTGTTTAGTTCGAAAACCTGCAAGTCTGATGGTATAGGGGTGCATTAATGTCTGTTGAACTGGCAGCTTACACGTCTAGAAAAGCGCCATTAATCCTTAAATGTGTCTATAGGTTTTAGAGCAGCACATACACTCATCCACGCTGTGCATATTTTAGCAAGCCAATGGTAAAACACATACTGCATCTATTACAACAGCATGGCTTTGTAGTAGAAGAGTAGTAATCACAATGCTGTCAAATACAAAACCCGCAAGTTTTATTTCGTGATACAGTGAGGCTAAAACAACAACTACATAGTATGTATTACGCCCTTCTACTTCTACTAGCTTCAGATGAAAGGCAGCAAGATAATCACTGTGCTGATCTCAACAACATCACATGGCGGGAATACCAGCAGCAAAGAGTCAGACTGAACGTCCAGTATCTGCTGCTGACCAGGAAAAACATGGACTGTCCACAAGCATTCAATGAGACGTCCCTCACCATGGAGAACTCCTACTTCAACCCCTCGCGTCCTACAAAGGTTATCATCCACGGGTACAGGTGAGATCCTTATTTCGTTTCAGAGTACGAGCCTCTGAATCTTTAAATGAAACAAATGTAATAGTTTTGGACCGATCAGTGCTATTGCTATTCTGTGCACCAGTTATGTTAGAGTAACAGCCACAGTCAGTGTTGGGGAGTGACGGAATACATGTACCGCCGTTACGTATTTAAAATACAAAAAAAGAGTAACTGTATTCCGTTACAGTTACCGTTTAAAAAGGTGGTATTTAGAATACAGTTACTTTGTTGAAATAAATGGATTACACGGCGGTACTTCCCTGTTTCATATTGTGGCGGGTCAGGACTGTTTGGGTTTTGTTTGACAGCTACGTTCTGTTGTTCCAGGTGGCACGGTTACGGTTGCCATGGTTACAGGGTGACACTCTCTTTCTGTCTGTGTTTCCTGGGTGAGAGAGCGCTTTTTTGTTGTTGTTGTTGTGCTAAACTAATCCGTTGTTCAGTGATGACACGACGAATCCTACTTCCGGGCCTAAAGTAGTCTGCGTTTAATATGGCTTTTGTGTTGTTAACATGTTTAATGTTATGTATTTTCTTCTATTTGATCTCAAAAAGCTCCTAAAACAGTCAGTGATCACTGTTGACCTCCCTCGGCTTTTATTACCGCTAATCATTTATTTAAGCTCAGCTTTTAAAACCTTAGGATGTAGCTACAGACTAGCCCATGCAGCAGTATGTGAATGACTAACCTCGTATTGTGGATGGATTATCTCAGTTGTTCTCCTGGCTGAAGTTTGGTCCTTTTACAGCATCCTGCCATGCGATTACATTTGTTCCTGACCACCGAGAACACTCACGTTAACTTTTATCGAGTGGAAAAAAAAGTTAGCTTGTTTATGTTATGCTAACATAGCTGTGTCGCTAGCGGTCACGTAGCACGTCATTATATACCAGCTAGCCAAACTTCAGTAACCCTACAAACGTCACTGCTGTTTAGTTTTCTGTCTTCATTTATGTTGGAAGTGATAACAGAGCTGTACGTTTTCATTTGTTTCCAAAACCCTGCAGTCAGGACATGCTATATTGTATTTAGATAGAAGCTAGCGAGCTAACTCCCTGCTAACTTCTAACTCCGTTAAATGTCATAAATTCCGTTTTTATGGATGCCTGGATGTTAAACTCAATTGTTACACCTGGTAAGCACTTTGAATCACCTTGTTGTTGAATTGTGCTATACAAATAAACTTGCCTTGCCTTGCCTAGAGCAGAACACTGATCATTTTATTAAAGACGAAAGATTTTAGACAGTTTTTCAACTCTCAGTAATGCCATAGTGATCGTTTGATATATGGACCTGCAGCGGAGTTTAGGCCCAGACACGGCTAGTGACGTCAGACTGAACAATCGGGCAGAATGCTCTAAAGAATGAAAAAATAAATTAAAAAAAGCTCTAAAGAATGAAAAAAAAAAAAAAAAGCTCTAAAGAATGTAGCCTCATGGGCAGTGTAGTCCGTGTTGCAGGGAGAATGGACTGCCATACACGTTATGGGTCTGTAAGCGCGAGAAGGGAGAAAAAGGCGAGTGGAAAAGTAGGAGTTGTCATCGAGCAAAAACGGGAGCTGGAAGCATGTAAATATAATAATAACCACTGCAGCCAAGAAGAGTGCCTGATGAGCCCAGTTGTAAGTAAGCTATTAAGACTCGATGCGCTGTGTTCGTGTTTTCCTCCGAAAACAATAAGTTCTGTTGGAGCAGCCTTTCAACGCCTCTCTCAAGCAAAGTTGACCCAGACAACAAAGTAAAGCTATTTTTCGGCTACGAGCCTGACACGGAACCAACGTATTAGCCAGAGGTCCCTTTATTATGGTTCGGAGCCGCGGACCTTCAGTAACAGTAATAAATCACAGCAATAATACATTCACGTAGTTGTAAAAAGCATGATAATATATTAAGTAATCCAAAGTATTCAGAATACGTTACTCTCATTGAGTAACGTATATAACGGAATACGTTACAGAATACATTTTGGGGCATGTATTCTGTAATCTGTAATGGAATACATTTTAAAAGCTCATCAGCTTAGTGTAGTTTATAAAGAGAATTTAGTAGTTATTAACTAGACTTTTAATATTAATATACTATTAATTGCCTTCTGACCTCAACCCATCCTTGCAGGGCCCGGGGGAGTAAGCCCTCCTGGGTGAAGAGGTTAGGCCAGGCGCTTTTAAGATCTCAAGATGTGAATGTGGTGGTGGTGGACTGGGTCCGCAGTGCGTCCTTTGCCTACAACCTGGTGGTAGAGATCTACAGAGAGGTGGCCATACAGATTTCTGTCCTCATCAATCAGCTGCAGGTGCGAAGCTGTTCAAATGCTCGTTAGCCACAATACGACCCTGAGCAATGTAAAGGCACAATTCATTTTACTCTTTACAGAAGTATTTTCTAGATATTATGTAGTCTATGAAAAAAAATCTGCAAGAGTTTTTTTTTTTTTCATTCTACAAATGACAAAAATATGTTTGTGGTTGCTTATATTGAATACAGAGTCTATTCTTGCGATTGTCTTCTCCAACAGAATCATGGCTGCAGACTCCAATCCTTCCACTTTATCGGGGTCAGTCTCGGGGCACATGTCGCTGGTTTTGTGGGAACTTTGTTCGAAGGGAAAATAGGAAGAATCACAGGTGAGATCAGACACCTTACATACATATTATCTCTTGCAATGTAAAACTGAATTGGAAACACAGCTGCACACTTAAAAAGTCATTGCACATGTGCTCCACCTCAGAATAATACTCCTTGTGGTGGAAATAAAGTTTAGGTTGCTGGTAGCTGGTATTGGGTTTACAGAAATAAGGAGACAACAGGATTGAAGACAGTGAAGGTTTTCACAGCACAGGCTCTCACAGATCTCAGTGAGACCCTGAAAAATTAGCAGGGCTCTTCAAAGAACAACAGTACATTGAAAAGAGACACTGTGAAGTGTTTTGACAAGGCTCAGTCCCTTTCAGCAGAGCACCACCAGCACAATACACCACTGTTCAGTTGATAATATCAGGTCTTTTTGTCTGATGACACAGACTTGTGTGGGGTTAAATCAGAGGCTTCACTGATCCCAACAAGAATAAAATTTGAAAATGACACCAAGCTGATGAATAAAGAAATTCAAAAGCTTTCACTAAATGTCCCCTTAGCTTATTGTTGATTGAATGGGTGGTCCACAGGATGGGTGGGTTGGTTAGTTGGTTGGTTGGCAGGCACAATGGTTGTTTGACTTGCTTGTTGGTTTGATGGTCAGTTAATCAGGACGGTTGTTTGGATTTTGTTATTGTTTTTTGTGACTGGTAGAGTTCATCAACTTTAAAGCTAAACTCACTGTTTACTGAACATTTAATTGAATATTTACTTTCTCTCGCTTCCTCTCTCCTACTGTTCCCATTTTTTTTTTACTCTTCAGTCCTGCCAAACCTCTGCCTTACAAACGGTCACTGAATATGTAGAGAATAAACTACAACCATAAAATCCAAACTAAAAACCTCATATAAAAAGACTAGTCATGTTCCCAGGACATGGGGACACTGTTTGACATTTTAAACACAAAGCAGGACAATGCACTAATGTGTACTACACTGACCATAGTTGAAGTTCTTTCATTATGAGACTACTGGAGAAAAATGACTCTTTTTGTTGTTTCTAGTAATATAAAATTTCATGGCATGTGCTTAATCTAAAAGATATTAAACTTTCAAACAGGCCTGGACCCTGCTGGACCCATGTTTAAAGGAGCGGACACCTATAGCCGGTTGGACCCTTCTGACGCTCAGTTTGTGGATGCCATCCACACAGACTCTGACTGTGAGAAAACGTTAACTTAACCTGCAAGTTTATTTCCATCACTAACATGGCTTAGACCACTTACTGTTGTTGTAACTACATGAAACCCCTTAGAAAGCATCATTGACAGATCAGCCAGGCTGATGACTTCTGTTTTTTTTCTCATTACTGGAAGTTATGAACAAAGAGCAACTGTGGAACTGTAACATTACGCTTTACTAAGGCACACAAAGATATGAATGTGCTTTTGTTTGAGTTTGAGGTGTGATAAAACACATTGGTTGTGCATATTATTCAAAATGCCTGACGTCATCAAAGCTTTGAAAGACTCTAATGTTCTCAAGAACAATCAAATCTTCTCTTTCAAATAACACTAGCGTCCCAGTGCCATTTTACAGATGATGTGGGTTTTTTGGATCACGAGCTGTTCCGCGCCTTCTCCACACTTTTTTCTTGACATCATTGTAATAGAAGTTGAACTTGGTTTCATCTTTCCAAAGAATATTTTTCCAGAAATGTGCTGGCTTTTTTAAGATTTTGTTTTTTAGCAAAGTCCAATCTAGCACTTTTGTTCTTGAGGCTTATGTGTGGCCTGCACCTTGCAGTGAATCCTCTGTATTTACTTTCGTGCAGTCTTCTCTTTGGATATCGATATTTCAACCTGCTGGAGAGTGTTGTTCACTTGGTTGGCTGTTGTTGAGGGGTTTCTCTTCACCATGGAAATGATTCTGCGATCATCTACCACTGTTGTCTTCTGTGGACGTCCAGGTCTTTGTGCATTGCTGAGGTCACCAGTGCTTTCTTTGTGTTGCTGTTCACACCAAAATCTTCCAAATGCAAGCACCACACATCAAATCAACTCCAGGCCTTTTATCATTTTATCTGCTTAACTGATAATGACATAACGAAGGAACTGCCTAAACCTGCCCATGAAATAGCCTTTGACTCCATCCATCCATCCATTCGCTTCCGCTTCTTCTTTTCAGGGTCGCGGGGGGCGCTGGAGCCTATCCCAGCTGTCATAGGGCAAGAGGCGGGGTACACTCTGGTCAGGTGGCCAGTCTGTCGCAGGGCCAACACACAGGGACAGACAACCATTCGCGCTCACATTCACTCGCACATTCACACCTAATGGCATTTATGTTTTTTCAAACCAAGCTTGATTTTTTTATTTATCTTTTTTTTAGCTCTAAAAAAATCAATCAGACCAATCAGAACACTGCATTTGCCAACTAGTGTGTTGTAACTCAAAGTGCACACTGGTACTGAATATCCAAATACTAAAATAATACTATTTTACTTAAGACACGCAGCTAGACACTGCTCCAGGTCTGCCAGCTCTGAGATTATTTCTCTGCCTCCTCAGATGTGGTCCCAGTTCTGCCAGCAGGAGTTCAAACTGGCCAACATGAAACATATACAAGAACTATCCAACCCTGCTGCTGCTTTGGGAACTGGATTCTGGATGAACCCAGAATGTCTCATCATGGCTTGATATTGACTTTTTTGTCACAATAGATTTTTTTAGGGTGGATTTTCTGCAAAAACAAACCCCATTCAGTGTGTGTGTGTGTGTGTGTGTGTGTGTGTGCATTACGCAACAAAATCTGAATTTCACATTGTTTTTTCACAATAGATTGTTGTGTAATGGTCTTAACACACAGATGCATGCATAAACATGCTTATTTATCCCCAGCATTGTTCCAACTACTTACTGCCAGACCCTCCTGTCTCTGGACAGCTAGACAAAAAGTGATTTCTGGTATTTGCCAAAAAATGATTGTAGGTTTTTAATTAGTTGTAAATTACTTGTTGGCCTATTTTCTGTGAAACATATGTCAAACATATCTCTTATGAGTGATCTCAGTTAACAGCCATTTTAAGCCAGAAAGAACATTTTGTCACCAGGTAGAAGCTACAGTCAGTTTTTGGTAAACCAACTTTAACACTCATAAATAAAATTATGTAAAATTCTCATTGATATTAAAAATGTGATTTTCAAGAGAGATCGGGCCAAGAGGGCAGCAGAAACTGCAACAAATATAACAGTTATAAAGATATTTTAAGTTGCCAAAAAAAGACTGGACTGATTATAAGGTAGAACACAGTATGTACAATAACGCAGTCATAAAGATAATTGTAAAACAGATCATTTCTTTACTTTATATATAACCCCTTTTGTAAATTCTGTTGACTGCAGACTATTTATGAATATAAGCAAAGATATTCGGTGTTAAACACGTGTGTATACACACACACACACACACAGAGTTACTACAAATCACTTTTTGGCACAACACCAGCTAACAGCCGAGTTTAGCTAAGTATACTAGCTAAGCTAGGTTTGAGTTTCCTAAAAATCACACTTTACCTCTGATAAACAGTTTGATTACATTCTCGCATCCTGAGACTTTGTTCGCTCATGTGTCCATGTCCAAAAGTGTTACATTCACTTCAAAGAAAGTTTCACTAGTAACAGCTAACAGAGACTAACAGTAGCTAACAGTAACTAACAGCAGCAAAACCAGCAACGCTTCCACATATCTTTACCAACTCACCTCACTCACCACTCTATTTTTTCTGTCTAATAAAATGTCCTAAAAGACTGTATTATTAGTTCATTGGAAGTCTTTTGTATTTATTAACACTTGTATTACAGCTGATAAAATCACATTGTGTTTATACCTGAAATTTTGTTTGCAGTGCAATGTAGCAACAAATTGCTGACAGTTTTCTTCTGTATCAGATTTTGGCATCTCCATCCCTGTTGGCCATGTGGACTTCTTTCTGAATGGAGGGAAGGACCAGATTGGATGTGCACGCTCCAGGTTTGACTCAAGTAAGTTCAAGACCCACTAAAACAAAAACAAAAAGAGAGGGGGGAACTAGAAGGAAAGGATCTCTTTTTTTGTTGTTTTCACATTGGTGTCTTTCGCCCTTGTTTTTTTGTTATAAATGAAATTCCAGTTACAGATGAGTAGATTTTGAGCAGAACCAGTTTTTCGTCTGGACATTTTTTCCCATTACTTTAATGAGAGTCTCTGGACATCTGTCTCCCTTAGAAGTTCAATATTTTGTCAGTTTTCTTGTATTTTTTAGTGTACAGTTATGTGATATGTGACCACATGAGGGCGCTGGACGTCTACATGAGCGCGCTGAATGGCTCGTGCCCGTTAATGGGGATCCCGTGCTCCAACTATGAGGACTTCCTGAAGGGACGCTGTATGGACTGCGACATCTTCAGAGGGAAATGTCCAGTAATAGGTAATAACACGTGGGTGACCACCTGCAGCACACGGACTGCTGCTGCTCCCTTTTATCTGCTGTTAGTTTCTAACTATCCTGTGTCTTACTGTGAAAAGCTGTGAGTGCATATTTTGGGAGTGTCATTTGTCTCTACAATAAAAACGTTTCTCAGCTCGAGATTAATATGACACTGAGTTATAAGTTATATTAATAGTCCTGCAGCCTATAGTGCTGCCTCATTATTTTTACAAGACTTGCTGCTGTCAGTGGTTCTTCCATTCTATTGCAAAACACTTGTTCCAACAATACAGTCTATTAACTATAAAGTAAATCTTAAGTATTTATAAAGTTGTTATGACATTTCACTTAAAGTAAACTGGATAGGTTCTTTTTTGCTTCCACCTCCAGTGGAGCCGACACTGTCACGTCGGCTTTTGACAGCTTCTTATTGTTTCAGCTTAATATACTTCTACATACTCATACAGACATAGTTAATGCACGTGAAATTACTTTTGACTCATTCCTTTTAATTATGTGTGTTCCAGGTTTATCAGAAAACAGTGGGATATCTATATCTCCCATTCCCAAAGAGCAGACGCTATTCCTCCTCACGACTTCTTCACAGCCATATTGTGGTGAGTGTTGCAGTGTATTTGTGAGACGGCGGAATTTTTAATTTTTTCTTAAAAAGAAATGTTATCTTCTTGAATCTCCTGTTAAGAAAAATTTAAAACTCTTGAGTAGTTTGAATGACGTTCATTAGACTTAACCTCTCGTCACTACACATAGAAGGCAGCTAAATTATTTTAATCATTTATGCACTCTGACTCTTCCCTACCAACCCACCAATAGCAAGATTTCCTCTTTCTACTAAACTAGCACGGTTTAACAATTCCTGTTTTACCGTACTTTAAAATGACATTTTTCCCACTGTTTCCCTGTTCAGCTCACCACATCCTGGTGGAGTTGGAAGTTTCGAAACTGGATAAGAGCGCTGAGATTGAAGTGACCCTGACAGCTGACATCCTGGAAACAAAGCAGATCCTCAGGCTGTAAGTATCACAAATACCATACGCATGTCATATTGCAAAGATCCTACTCTTTAAAGTTAATGAATAGTACAATATGTACAGTTGGATGTACTGTATTCAGTTCCATACCTAAAAAGAACAAATTAAAAAATTAGGAATGACCAAAACTCATCGCTAGCAGAAAAATCTGACTTTAAAAATGTCTGCATTCAGGATCTGAATCCCTGAACGTGCACTTTATTTGGTAAAGTATATCAACAGTTTCGGCGTTCCCAAAAAAGCATCTGTTCTTGATGTTGCGGATCCCACATGAGGTGACTGCATCATGTAGGTTTTGTACCTGTGCATCCTTGATCTCCACTTCTGTTACATCCCAAAGTGTCCTTCTGAATTTAGAGCAGGTTATGGTCTCATGAGCACGTCACTTTCATGAGACCCGTTTGAGAAAGCAGCTTTTTGCTTTGTGATGTTTAGCATTATCCTGCTGGAAGCTGCCATTAGAAGATGATAAGTTGGGGCTATATAATGATGCACATGTAGGCTGATGCTTATTTGGTATCAAGAGGCTCAAAGTGCCTAAATAGTTGATTGAAGACATACAGTAAAGGAAGGTGAGCTGAGATTTCAGTAACTGTTGAATAAGACCACATGATAAAGATAGTTGTCCCTGTGTTTACAGAGACTAAAAGACAGTGATGAATATTGGTAGTATTTTCATACCAGTTTGCAGGTAAATTAAATTCAATAGGAATGTATAACAAGTCATTCTTTGTAAGCAATTTTTGTGTATTGTTTTTTTTTGTGTTCACTTTTTATTTTATCAGATGTATTGTATGGGTAGAATAGTTCAGATGGGAAAAGTTTTGGGAAAACGTGTTTTCAGAGCACAAGTTTAGTGAGTTTAGTCATTTTTTTATTAAATCTGAAGAATGGCACCACCTTTGTTTTAGCTGTGACTTCCCAGTATGATAAATGTTGATTGTGTGAAAGCGCCTGTCTCATCTTGTGTGGTTTATTATTTTCACATGCACTATATGTGTGTATTACAGTCAGACAGATACAACAGTGTACAGGACGGTGATGGCTCACTCTACCCCCCAGTGTGAAATCAACTCCATCAGGCTGACAAACACAGGAGCTCGCTTCTACAGACAGGCAGAGATCCACGTCAAGTCTGTCTGTGTGACTGAGTTTCCCTCTCTCAGGTAGGACGCAGACACAACATGCACATAAATACAGTTCAGTTCAGCCGCCGGTCCTATTCTCATTGAAACAAATACTGGACTGCTTTTTTTAATATGTTCTGTAGCACATAAAAAGTCAAACACAACATTTACCAATGAATTTTAACAAGGCACGATTTACAGGCAAACACCTGTATGCTCAGCATATGCTACAATTGCTTATTCCATCCATCCTTTCCATTTTCTTAACTGCTTATTAGGGTCATCGGGGGGCTGGAGTTTATCCCTGCTGTCTTTGGATGATAAATTTGCCAAAATATGTAAACACACAGCTTCAGTTTGTTGTTATTGCAGTTTCCTGTTACAGTACTTTGGACAAACAGAAGCAAACGTTGCTGCAATGAGTCAATGAAGGTATAGTTTTCAGCAATACATGTTGTTGTTTTGTCACCCAAAGCCTTACAGCAAATTGCTCTACAGAAATGCCAGCGATGGTGTTCTCTCTTTAGGTAATTAAGAAACAGGGTAAACGGACATACTAGAGAATAGTGTCAGGTCTGTCAGCTGTTTAATGTGCCAGTCCTGCAGTCTGCTGAAAGGTTATGTCATGATATGAGAGAGAGTTGAAACCAGACCGTGCCAGTAACACACAGTGTTGTCCAAAATGTAAAATCCATTCATTCTGTCCTTTTTGTCCCACCCTTAGGTTGGCATAAACCTGAAATGACCCTGAAATGAGTAGTTTACAGAGCATTACTGTTCCTCAGAGATCACCAGTGGGCGGCCTTCTCTTTGTGATCAGAAGCTGGAAGTTGAGTTACTTGAGCTTCAGATCAAATCTAACCTTTTGCAGAAAGTGTGAATTTGGCCAGTATCAAAAATGTGCTTAAAGTTGCTTAAATAGTTCTTTATTTCACTTTGGGGAGTGTAGAGAGCTGACCACATGATTCATGATTGCGCCATCTCGTCTCTCACCCCAGTGTTTCCTGTTTATCTCGCCTCTCTTTCTATGAACAAAAAAGGCTAACAGGCCAACATTAATCGTCCTAAAAATCAGTATTTGGACACTGACACCATGTTTGTAATTTTGCCTCTGTACACCACCACAAGGGACTTTAAATCAATCAAGAAATGATTGTAGTGCAGACTTACAGCCATTTTCAGAAGCTGAAAAGTAATTGGACAAACTAATATAATTTTAAATATAAGGACTGTTTTTAATACTCTATGAAAATCCTTTGTGGTCAATGACTGCCTAAAGTGTAGGACTCATGGACATTACCAAAGCCTACAGCTGCCTTCAGATGCTGCTTCTTTGTGAGTGTCTTTGCATTTAGTTTTATCTTCAGTAACTCAAAAGCATGATCTGGTCATGCTACAGAGTCTACAGAACTGTGCAGACTCTTTCAGATGTTTTTCTAATCGGTCTAATCTGGCCTTACTGTTCTTGAGAATAATCAGTGGTTTGCACCTTTTTTGTATTTCCATTCATGAAGGTCGACTTTGACAGTTATTTGCAGGGGTGCACATAAGTGGTCCGCAGGTGTGCATGCGCTGTCAAAATAAAAGCCGCGCACCAGATAAAAAATTGCAACGCGCGTTTGTGTGCATGTAAAAGGCACTGTTTTTGTCCGCTACCGTGGGATTTTCACGGCATATTCTGCACCACATCTCTATGCGTTCATCATTTGTTTGAAACCAGCTCACCTCCTGCAACCACTTTTCTGAGAATACGCGCTTCTTTTGCGGTTCGGACTCCTTCTGACATTTCTTTGGAGGTGGAGGAACACCAAAGTAACTGCTTAAAGGAGTTAATGGGGTTTAAGAGAGAAGGAAATGTCTTATGTACGCAATCGCGCATTGCAACTTCTTATCTGGTGCGCGTCTTTTATTTTGACATCGCATGCACACCTGTGGACCACTTATGTGCACCCCTGGTTATGTGTCTACCTCCCTGAGAGTG
The DNA here is from genome assembly GCF_057381915.1 of Diplotaxodon limnothrissa. Taxonomy (NCBI): domain Eukaryota; kingdom Metazoa; phylum Chordata; class Actinopteri; order Cichliformes; family Cichlidae; genus Diplotaxodon; species Diplotaxodon limnothrissa. The sequence goes on along the minus strand of NC_140611.1, from coordinate 8,370,370 downwards.
TTCTTGACTCAGATGTTTTTCTTTACCTTGATAATAATTTTCCAGTCATCTACTTCTTCTGTCTTCCATGGTCTTTTGCTGGTACTGCTGATTGGGCAGTAAAGTCCTCCTTTATTTGTTTAAGATCATTTCTAAAAAATTTTCTTTCTTCTTCAAATTTTCAAATGCTAGACTGGTGAGCTGTCCAGGGTGCACCTCGCTTCTCTCCCTGTGATAGCTGGGATTCTGGCATAGTCTCCAGGATCTGCTTAATTTGTCATGGAATTATAGGAAACGGGGCTCATTTGGCCATAAAAACTGTTTATCAATTGTCCAGTTACTTTTGAGCCTCAGAAAATGGGCACTGCATATAAAAATGTCAGTGATTCCTAAACAGTTACTGGATTCTTACAATGAATATGCTACATATATTCACTTGGACTAAAGTCTGTTTTGCACAAGTGTGTGTTTTTGTTTTATTCTTTCAGGCGCAAAGATCCTGTGTGTGTGAACAACATCAACATCAAACGGGGAGCTCGGTGGTCCCACGACCTTGTGCAGTTGTGTGACTTCTAAAGAGAATGATCTCCTCGACAACAATTGAAAAGTGCATAGTGTGCAGCAATCTGACCTATGAAGATACTAACACAGAGATGGTTTCACATTTTTATACCTTGTTTAATTTTGAGAAAATATCATTGGAGTTCAACCTCAGGGGGCTGAGCCTTATATTTTCTAACATCATGACTAAAACTGGGGGGAAAAAGGTTATTTACATTATCAGTATTTCTGGTACAATATTATTAATATTATAATTATCTTTCTTTTTTGCCTATACTCACTAAAGCGTTGAAGTGTTAATGAAACCAAACAGTCTAGTTTCACATCCTAAACCCTTGTTTTTTGTTCTTTTAGCATTAAATGCAGCAACAAACTCTTAACCATGTCTTTCTTTTCTCCTGATTTCAGGGCTAAAAGGATTTGTCCTTTTGCACTGAGGTGAATCTGTGTGTACTTTGACTTTTTGGGGGTGGAACATAAATCATTTTGAGCATCATCACAGTGCTACATAGTGCGGTTGGGACAGATATGACAGGAAGCTAACAGTCAGAAAATAAACAACTTAAATCATCTGGAGAAATCTTGGCCCCATGAAAGAATGTTTTCTAAATACTTAGACTTCATTTTAGTCTCATCACTCGTCTTTTGAATTCAATAACACACAAATACCGTGATTCACATTATGCCTGTGTATTAAACACACCAATGTTTAAAAACATTTTTAAAAAATCAGGCTTCTAATATATATCCACCAGAGAGCATGTAAAAGGATGAATTTGGTAATCTGATCACTAATCTAAACATGACACATCAAAACATTGCAGTGAAATGGTAGAAGACAACAGAACCAGTTGGCAGGTAAAATGTTCCAGACAGGTCTGAAAAGATCAAGGATACAAAGCCAAATGCTTTCCAGAGCTTGAAGGAAGATTTGATTGTAATGTACATCTGCCAATGTTAAGCTGTTTCATAACTTAAATCATGTATTGTCAAAGCTATTTAAAATCAGACCCAGAAAATGTGCAGCAACCCTCCTACATTACATCAACATTCATTAAAATAATAATTATTTATTTGTGAAGCAAATTTCCAAAGTGAAATGTAACATTAAATCACGTGAAAATCAAATCTGAATAAAAAACAGTTCCAATCTGAAATGTAAGCAAATTTAGTCACATAATATGAAATGACATTTTAGACATTAAATGTGCTGGTAGGTAACAAAGTGAAGGCTGCCTGTCCTCAGTTCTACAGTGCCAATCAATATGATAGTGTAAATATGATTTTATTTGGGGCCTAATTCATAGATGAGGACATGTTGATAAAATATCAGCAAGATAGCATGTCTGCTGGAGAGATCTTTCTCTGAGTCTTTTAATTTGTTAAACATGTGATTTTATAGTCTATTGTATTTAAAATGTTAAAGGCAGATTTCAGACTCGTGGTAGAGAGGCCATGAAAGATCAGATACACTGCAACTGAAGAAAACACCAGCAAATGGAAAAATGTAGCAAAAGCACAAAAGAACACAATGGAAGCGCTAATTAGCATTAGCAAAACAGAAAAAAATAAAGTGGAAAAACACTGCAAAAGCTTACCAAAACAACAACAAAAAATACCCTCACAAAATACTGTTTTTTGGAAGACATTAAAGTGACAGAATAGCTGCAAAAGTGCCAAGCTAACAGTCAACGGCTAATAGCAAACATGTCGCTACAGTATTACATGAATTATGCAATTAAAACACACATTACCTGGATCATTTTCTCCCTCACAACAGAAATAAGTTTTTGTTTGCTGAAGAGATTTACCACTGAAACATTTTTCAATGGGGTCAGTAACATCGCAAGCAAAATAATACGAGAAGGCCCAAATTGAGATTCACTAGCTTAGCTATAATTGCATTACATGCTAATTAACATAAAAATATTAATTGTGAAGCATAATTTTGGCTGTTTCACACACACAATTGACCATGTGCACCGTGTACTATGGCCGTAGGATCACTGCAAAATTCTACAACAAAATAACCGGCGCACACTGAACCTGACTTCTGCTACTATGGCTAGTAGCAAACATGTATCTACAGTACTGTATGAAGCATGCGATTAAAACACATTACCTTCCAACTTTTCTCCCTCACAACACAAATAAATTTTCCGCTTCTTTTAAACGAGTCTCAGTGCAATCCTTCATGTTTAGGTTTCTGTCACTTTCACAAATTATTGTCTCCCAAAAAACACTTATGTTGTGAGATTTTGTTTTTTTCTACTTTAATATCTGTTGAGTTTTATTCACTTCCTTCATGTTTTATTCAACTTCTGTGTTTTGTTTTGGCTTTTTGCAGCATTTTTGTGCTTGCCAGTGTTGTCTTAGGTTGTAGGTCATTTACGCTCTCAGGGTCACTGTATTTTGGGATAGCATGGCCTAAAGGCCTAAAGACTAAATGGTAACAAGGAAAATGTTAACACTCCTAAATAATATGTCAAACTGTTAAAAGATGTCAGTAAGGTTTGTTGTATGACTTAAATTTTAATTCAAATAGTTAAATGTTAAGAATTTATATTCTTCATACTCTGGACTGAAGAACAGGAACAGAGAAAGAGGAGGAGATGGTATAGTAGTGTTTCCAGGAGAGACGTCTCACAGTTTAGGGGTTTCAGTGGGAGCCAGCGGCGCTCTGACCCTCTGGAATCGAGGTGGTAGATTCCCATCACCTCCTGCAAAGCCAACATCAAAGCTTAAATTTAGTTCCATTAAGTTAAGATGGATGCGATCTTGCAGCAAACTCGTGTCCACACCAATTTCCTAATTGCATTACAGATGACGAAAACATGTTGCGCTCCTATAAAGTGAAACAGTAATAAGTAGCAAACTAGAGATACTCTTGTAACAGGATCACACGTGGCATGATGTTCTTGGATACCAACTGGCTGCTGAGAGAAGTTTAAGGGATGTCTGCCAAAAAAGCCTTACTAGTAGACAGAGTGCATTTGGTTGTAGTGGATCCCTTGACAAGCACTAGATTTTTGCAGCAGTGTTGTTTCCTTGGTGAAACTAAATGTTGGTCTTATTTCTATTTTAGACGTGGTTGGCTTTTTTTTTCTCAGTTAAATTGTGGTTAGATTTAGGCACCAAAACCACTAGGGCCTTTTCATGATGTTAACCAGCTGTTAGGAAGCTTTTCTGTCATAAAACTCTAAAGGCAATAACACCCACCAATTGTCACCTTTGGCCTTCGTTTTGATGTAAGCCACACAGATGTAACAGTTCTTGCACAGATGAGATGAAATCTGTCTCAGTGTGTGCCAAAATACTCAAAGCTACCTTTGTAGTTCCTTGTATAGTGTCCTCAGGAAACACTCATTTAAACTGGAGTTTTACTGATAGTCAGCAGTTTGTTACTTGTAGGATATGAGAACATATTTCTAAGTTTAACTTCGTCCAGACAAGGTGGGCACCTCTGTGCTGGGTCCTGGCCATGATTTATTTATTTTGTTAAATGCAGCCGGTGCAGTTTTTCAAGGATTATCAAGGATGACACATTCATTGAAGTAACCCCCCCCCCCCCCCCCCCCCTTCTTTTTATAGGTTCAACAGCTTCCTTGTCACTGACTCTTACCCGCCTCCAATTTATATTTTAAATTTTCTCATTAATTGCAAGAAAAATTGTCAATATTTGATTGCCCCAAGTATTTCTTTTCTGTGATACCCAAGGATGTCCAATCTAGCGCTACAGTTTTGCAGTACAAAGAGACACTGTGGCACTAAGTCAGGGGCGGGGAACTCCAGGCCTCAAGGGCCGGTGTCCTGCAGGTTTTAGATGTGTCCTTGATCCAACACAGCTGATCTAAATGGCTAAATTACTTCGAGAAGCCTGGTAATGAACTAATCATGTGACCCAGGGTGAGATCTGAAACCTGCAGGGACATCGGCCCTTGAGGCCTGGAGTTCCCCAAAACTGCTGCAAGGAGTCACGGGTGAAAATAATACCAGAAGAACCAAACTGAGATTCCCTAGGTTGGTCATAATTTCATTAAATGCTAATTAACTTAACTATATAGAATTGACTATGTGCACCCTATGGTCACTGCACTAGCTGCCTTGATGCCCTTATCATGTAGGTTATAAAACAAAATAATGGGCATGCATTAAACCTTTCCATTTGTCTAGGTTCAAAAGCAGGGCTGGGCAACTCCAGGCCTCGAGGGCCAGTGTCCTGCAGGTTTTAGATCTCACCCTGGGTCAACAGACCTGAATCAAATGATTAGTTCATTACCAGGCCTCTGAAGAACTTCAAGACATGTTGAGGAGATAATTTAGCCTTTTGAATCAGCTGTGTTGGATCAAGGGCACATCTAAAACCTGCAGGACACCGGCCCTCGAGGTCTGGAGTTCGAGACCCCTGTTCAAAAGGTTGTTGACCCTTTTCCCTCTTGAATACTTGAGTGGATTTTAGCATTTACACTCTCAAGAAACTACTGTGCTTGCCTGTAAATAGCCAGACACTACACGGCAAATATCTGCAGTATACTTGTTCTGTGTTCATATTATTAATGTCATGAATGTGAATGTTGAATGCTGGTCACTGCCTGCTGTGATTCAGAGGAGCAAACGGCTTATGTTTTTCTTCAGTTCCATTTCAGTTTACGGTTGCTCATCCACTCACACACAGACCCACAGATGCGATGACTATGATACATTTGTGTGCAAGAAGAGGATTTCTTTCCTTGTAGTGTCCTGATTTTTGAAATTTTGTGAGCATATGATTGCTTGTCCAACCCGCTTTGAAGTCATTGACTCCAATCTGAACTGAGAGGTATGCTGCAGCTATGACAGATTTGACCTGCTGCTTCACAGCTGCTGTGCAACCCAAGCCTGACACTGACTCCACTGTCCAGCTGTGAAACGTGATCCTCCACCTGTGATTGGGCAGGGCAGACAGAGATGGAGGGGAGGGGTGAACAGATAAGCAGACAGAAAGCCAAAGGGTGGGGACACTGGATTAATAGCATGGCACGGAATTTTCTGAACATCCCCTAAATTTACAAGCTCTAATCCTCGTCAGATAAGGACACAGCTGGTGCCTGCCCAACCTCAACAAAGCCTCATCATCATGTAATGAGACAGATGAGAAAGTAAAGAAACAATTCCCCACAGACACACACACACACGGAAAATACACCCACACACAAGGCCCGATCGACTGTCTACAACCACAGTGGGCCCACTCTATGTTCATTTGTTAAAGTGTTTTCACTATTTACAGAGAACAAGTTTAACTCTGCTAACTGTGCCAGACATAACTAAGCATGTGAGCTGTGTGGCCAAAGCACACTAATGCATAGCAGCTGGCAGGGAGGGAGTTCTGATTTTAAAGCATGGGAGGAGGCCAGCAGAAAAGAATTCCAGCCACCATTTAATGGCAATCTACCATGAGCATGAACTAGTTAGAAAGTTTTTAACAAAAAAAATACAAGTGCAATGATTAGTCAGATTTATTGTATATGTTGAATACTTTTAAATGCAAAAGAATTCCTCTCAAGATAAATGAAATAAGGGGAAAAGAGTCAACTTTAGAGCAAAATGACCTTTTAAATCACCTGTTTCGCTAGTGCTGGATGATGTGATGGTGCATTGAACAAATGTTGGCTAAATTAAGCGATCCAAACTATTAACTGTGTGCTAGCTGTAATTTAATTTTTTTTTCTAATTGATAAGCCTTCAATTTGACCTAATCTTAGCACATTTGCTAATAATGCACATGTATCTATTTAATAATAGAAAAACGTGTCCAGTTGTCAAGGAATTACAGACCTTTGATTTGATTTTTTATGTTTAAGTAGAAACACCTTCACTTGAATTTCCAAGCTCCTGTTTCTGAGGTCAAAAAATGAACTTTGAACCTCATAAATGTGATTTTCTTTTTAGGATATTCTTAGGTCATATATACACACATACTTTTCACATATGTACTTTAACACAAAAGAATACATATGTAATACAAAGTCATATATGTATAACTTTACATGTAAAACTTTTATGCACTTTCAAAGTAAAAGTATTTATTATTCCCTTCCCTTCAGTGTGTTAATAATATAATTATATATAATTAATATATAATATATAATTATTAACAATAATATTATAATTTATTGTTATTAATCCATGAACATCTAGGCAGAATATTGGATGGCTGAGACTTGTCAGATTTTATATAATTAACCTTTGAATGTGTTTTTGGGTCATTTGAGCTGTTGATCTGTCGTAATGTAAATAAGGTAAAATTAAAACCACACTAATTCTTGTTAAATGCAGTGAAAATGGAAATACTTAAAATGAATGTACAACCAAAACAAACACTCAAATGGACTCATATTTTTATTCTGAGACTCTACTAGAGTAGATTTTCCTTGTTTACACATCAAAATAATTCATATTTATAGTTGTGGTCAGAAGTTTACATACACTCAACATGGGCTTGATGTCGAGGCAGATGTGAACTGTTATTTTTCCAGGGTAGAATAGCTCTTTAATGTCTTTACAAAACAAGAATTGGATGGATTGTTTTTTGTTTTTTCTCTAATCAACACATGGTTAAAAGTATACATGCACCGTTTACTAATGTTTGGTTAAATGTTAAAAGTTTAATCTCAACCAGATGCTTTTGGTAGCCATCAATAAGCTTCTCACATATAACTATGTGGATATGTGACCACTCTTCTTGTCAGACTTGGTAGAGTTCATTGAAATTGGTTGGTGTCTTGGCACAGACCCAGTTTTTAAGTGTATTCAACAAATTTCAAAAGTTGAGGTCAAGGCTTTGGGAAAGCCATTCCAGAAACTTAATGGAGCAATTTCTAAACAACTGCAGATTCCAGGATCATCAGTTCAAAGAACAGTACCAAAGTACAAGCTGTTCCCCTTTTTCAAGTTACAGAGCACTTTGAGTGCTCAAGTGAAAGTGGAAGCAATATATAAGAACCAGACCATTTATTCAATGTGTCATCATGTTGCCAAGCTCTGGAAGTAAACTGCAAACTGTTAACCAACTTCCTCTCATCTCAGGGTCAGGGTCATGACCAAAAAGAAGCCTTGCTCCAAAATGAGCTTGACTGAAATTTGCAGCTTCTCACATAAACAAGCCAAAGTTTTTTGTTCAGACAAGACAAAGATTAAACTATTTTTCCACAATGATGAGGTATGTTTACAGGAGTCGCAAGGTTTTCAGACCTAAAGACACTTTACCAACTGTCAACCAAGATGGTTGGACCATCATGTGAAATAATAAACAAGGAAGAGTATCTCCAGATTCTTCAACTTCAACTTGGAAGGGATAAATCAGGCTAACATTAAGATTCTGGAATGGATTTCAACCTCAACCTCATGCTTAATGGTCAGATCCATGCCAGGATATTAAGCAATTTAAAATCAGCCAGAAAGGTGGTCAAATACCCAACCAGAACTGTGCCAGAAGCTTGTCAATGGGTTGTATGTATCCAAAATTCAAAGTTGTGCACCCAATTCTTGTTTTTGATTGTCATTAAAGACGTGTGCTGTACAATCATTCCACTCTGGAAAAAAAAAATCAAGCCCAAAATTACCATGCCCATGATGCCTGGATATAAACTTTAGAATTGAGTTCAGTTTTATTTTTATATGGAACCAAATCACAACAGCAGTCATCTCAAGGTGCTTTATCTTGAAAGGTAAAGACCCTACAAAAATCCAAACACATCTGTATCCTTGTATCTTTCACTGGGCCTTTGTGCAGCCCCTCAGTTCATCCACGCTCTGAAACAAGTTGTTTTAGTGCCTGACTGGCTACTCCTCACAAACAGAAGGTTTAAACAGCACATGGGTGGGACTACGATAACCATATTATGAATATGTTCTCTCTTTGACATCATAAAGATCCACGATGGGTAAAACTTCTTGCCCTCAACTTTTGACTCACAAGGATTACTTGATGACTTTCTCATTTGAGACTTGTTTAATAAGAGCATCCGCCATCTACCAACATATATATGACAAAAATGAGGAGTAAGAGTAATAGGTCCACTAATGTTGAATAAAATAATGATTATATTAATTATCATATCAGTCATTATCATTATAATGATTAATATGATTATATTGCAACACAAAGCCGGGTTAGTAACAAATGTGTACCACAAGCCTTCCATGCACACACACCACCCCATGCAACCCTTCGCCCAGGTGCGGTACTTACATGTAGCTTAAGTGGTGCCCCCGTGTGTTAGCTCCAGCACCCTCCCTCTCTACCTCAAATATTCCCTCTCACTGCCATAATCCGTTAAGGAGCCCGCCACATCAGCAAAGTCCTCCAGGACTAGGCTGGTGGAGTCCTCACCAATGGGCAGCTCCGGGTCAGACGCCCAGGAAGGGTGATAAGGGTCATGCAAGGGTTCTTCCACGGCTGTCTTCATTGGTCCCTGAGGTTTGGGCTGGAGAGGCTGAGGTTTAGATCTGTCAGGCATCTGGTAGGTGAGCTCTGGGTCTTGGCACTGCTGTTCAGTTTGTTGCTCCCTGGCAGGGCCTCCATCACTACCGCTGCCACCCTCACTGCCCTGCGAGGCAGGAGCCAGCACGTGGTAGAGGCTTGGCAGGCGGATGTCCAACAACACGCCACTTTTGATGTAGAGCTTGTTGTTGAGGTTGTAGAGCTTTTCAGCAATGTCGTGTCCCAGCATTACAGAGAAGAGACGGGCGATGTAGCGATCCTTTGATATCACCATGTAGAGGCGGCGGCGACGCCATGAGATGTAACGGGAATCTTCCTCTGCTGTCAGGGTCACCTGGGCAGAATGAATGACACACCATACTATCAGTGTATAAAAGAGGCACTTTAGAACATTTGACCACTATTAGCAGCATGGAACAACGTCATTAGAAGCTGGCTCTGGTTTTGCTTGCAAGCACTGGAGCAATAGCCTCACCGACATATTCTCATTCCCAAAGCACCGCATACTGACAAAGCTTCCAGGTAAAATAAATGTAAAGAAAGAAAGAAAGAAAGAAAGAAAGAAAGAAAGAAAGAAAGAAAGAAAGAAAAAGTGTAAGTGCCTGAAACCTCGATTCTTTTTAGTGACCATCAGGGGGCGACACCTAGTTGCAAAGAGAGTCCAGTTGCATAGATGTCTGTAAGAAAATGGACGTGTTTCAGATTTGTTTGGTGGCCTGAGAGGTCAAACACACTGCAACCTAAGAAAACACCAGCAAACAGAAAAACGCTACCAAAGCATACAAAATACAAGAGAAGTAATACTGTGGAAACATCTTTGCTATCAGTCGTTTAGTGTTAGCCTGTTCTGTCACTTATGCTGTGATTAATTCATCTTTTTTTATTCAGCTTCCTTTGCATTTGGAGTGTTTTCTATTTGACAACGTTTTCTTCGGTTGCAGTGCGTTTGATCTTTCAGAGTCACCGTAGCTTTGTGACTTCATTTTTTTAGGAGTTAATCGTCTCAGTCAGTTGTTTATTGCAGAACATTTTCTACATTTTAATGTCACATTTAAAGTAGAATAATTAATAGGTACACTTCATTTGTGGCTAACTCATTATTGATAAGTTGGATGTGAGTATTCCTGAGTTCCTCGGTCAGCGCCACCCCGATCTTATGACTTGTGCTTTAAAAGACTAAACAAAATAACAAGCCAATATTTATCAAAGTCTAATGCATAAATCAGAAGTCACACTGACTATCTTATAATAACTACTGCCTGCACAGCAGGTCACTTTGTGAATTATATTGAGTTTATGGACTACTCTGAGCCTGCTAAATGGGTAATTGTGTTAAAATGTCACACTGAGAGTTCCTCACCAAGCTCCTGTATCCGAAGAGCTGCGAATAAGATCTCCCTTGCCACTCTACTTCATTCATTGACAGTTGGGTTTGTAATGTAGCCTTGAAGGTTAAAAAAAAGCTACTAGATGTAATTCGTAAAATATAACTATTTATTACAAGTGCAATTATAATTGTTTTAAAATGATCAGTGTATTTGCTGATACTTTTAAATATAATGGTAAATTAAATATCTTTTGGTTTTAAACTGTTGATCTAATTAAATAATGTCCTCAGGGTGACATTTATTATATTTTACCGTTTTGTAACATTTTAAACACAATAAATAAATAAAAAAAACTGCTAATTAAATGATAATGAAAGCAGCCCATACACCTCTGCTTGTATTAGTCCACCTCATCAGATGGCACACCCTCCCTGTCTGAAAGCCCCTTAAAACTAAAGCACCACCCAAACGTCCAACAAGATTTCGAGGCCTTGTTTCTACTTTAACTGAACCAATCAAATGCAACAGGATATGTTTCCCTGCTTTTCCCTGTTCAGCTTATCAGTGAGATGCTGAGTGTGATGGACGGCAAAAAACACAACTTGATATCCACTTCTGGTTCCTCATTCAAGCTCATTCAGTGACAGCTTTTCAAGTTGATTTTACTTCCACGCCTGAGATTTACAGAATTAAGCAGAAACTGCATCAGTGTCCTGTATTTGGTTGTTGATCAATGGTCATGACAATTTGGGCAATTAGCATCAAGAAACTGACCTCACAGCCCATTGTTGGTCAGTGATGCTAGTGTTGGTCATTATGCAAATGTACAGCTGGGGAAACCTGCAGTCAGATGAGACTGAAGAAGTCACTTGGATGAATGACGAAACGTTTCACCCGCTAAAAAATGCCAAGTCCAGGTGAACAGAATCAGATTTTTGGGATTTCCTTACCTGGATGATTGAGCATGCATAAAGACACTGTACCTGGAACTTTCCCTCCTCGTTTGGTCTAAGAGACTCCCACTCGGGAGAGTCGAGGAACTGGTGTCGGTGGATGTAATGCAGAAACTGGCCCTCCAAAGACACGTTGATCCTGAGACAGAGAGCAACAGATACAAGGTTAAAAAGGGAAACGGGATTAAGAAGTGATAATGACAGCAGAGAGAGTTGGAGGTCACAGCAGGTCTAAGACGCTGGAGGTGGATATGGGCAGAAATACCTGCCGCAGACAAGCTACCGGACTTTAGTGGACAGAGGTTAAGTATGTTATTACTAATCAAATGAAGTAAGTTTTCAAATAGGTTGAGAAACGGGACCTATTACTTAGAATTAGCAGCTCTAATAAACAATCGTGTGCAGGGATTTTTTGTCCTGAGGTTTCTTGCAAAAGATTTTAATTCAAGTCATTCCCACATGTGCTGCGGCACCACTACTACTTTGTTTGTTTGTTTGTTTTAAATTAACACATGATTCTTTCATTTCAAGGACCAATTATTTCTCTATGCACGACAACTTTATTGTGTTTTGTTCTTCATTCACTGTAGGCTGAACGTGTTCATATCAATGATGGGACTATCGTGTATATTCGGTCATCTGACTAAATCTAAAGTCAAATCTGAAGTCACTACAACCTGATGAGGGCAAGCTAAGGCAAGCCCAGATTACAAAGACATTTGTATTGGAAAAAGCTGTATCACTGTTATTATGTTAATGGATTTCTCTCTAGAGCCTATTACTGTGTGCTAAAACTGCTAGAAGCATTTATTTAGACACTTCAAAACAATAGGTGTTAATTGCAAGCTATTTTCCAGAGTGTTGTTGCATTAATTACCCTCAAGGCACAACCAAAGGTATTTCAATTGGGGAATCCCATTTTAAAAGTGTCAGTGCACTGCTGGCACTTTGGCATATGTACTATATGGTCCAGATTTTGTGGACACAGGCTTACTCCAGAGTTCTGTTTCCCCGATTTGATTTGATTAACTGTTGTTCCTGAAGGGGAGCAAATACATAAAACCAGGTTCCTACAACTTGCTAAACCTTTCCAAATCTTCCCAAAAGATGCAGATTTATGTCCACTGTTTTTAAATGAGAGGTCACATATGTATTTGGCTGTGGAATACAACCATATCAAGCATCTGGCTTTGAAAATTACTCATGAATTGCACAGAAAAGAAAGGCTTTCCAACACAACAGTAATAATACATGTTTCTGGCAAATCAGAAGATGCAGATGAATAGAAAAATAAAACAGAAATCTTTGCCAAGAATTCACAGCGTAAGAAAGGAAACGTTTAGCTCATTTGCTCGTAGTTCCAAATTTGGCTTGTAAACTCAGAGCTGTCAGCACCGTGGCCAACATTTAATTTAAGGTAAGAGGAGCAGTCAGTGTCACTCTCCTGTCGGGAGCACAAAGATATGATTTAACCAGCTGGCAGTGAGCAAGGGGACGACACACCAGTGAGTCACAGACAAAAATACTCTGTTTACAACATTTCTCTTGTGTAGCTTCCAGGACTGTGAGATCTAATGCAGCTCTGCTTTGAGGATGTTTGGAGGAAGAGGACAGAGTTCCTTTGACGGTTATGTACTGCCAACAGTCTCAGAGTCATTAATTAAGTTTACTTTTAAATATTTATGTGATGTTATGGAGGGGGGGGGGGGCGGGGTTCCCAGTATTGGAAAAATGTAAGCCTGCGGTATAAATTGACATTCTTTAAGCACCTTCTGCTTCATTTATTCGGTCTGTTACAGCACTCTTATTAACTTTGCCTACTAAAGTGACTTTATTATCTCAACACTCTGTGGCAGTATGTGGACAGAATGTCTGCACAACAATGCAAAGCACTCATGCAGATTGTGTCTGCATGCATTTGAGTTTCTACATCGAAAATAAAGAATACTACAGCATCTTTGCAACTGTTAGCCTGCATGTGCATATAGGCCCAATAATAAAGGTGCAAAGTTTTTGTTTTTAACATCACTGTTGGTTAGGGTGCTCTGTGTTTTTAATTAACAGACAAAACTACTGTATTGTTTTATTATCATTACCCTCATTTTCATCATTTTTTACTAACCAGCGAGGACATTTAAGCAGATAAATTCCAAATTAAAAAAACAGAGAAAAAGGAGAAGAAATCAGAGCTTGAAAAATAGTGAAAATTGAATTCTAATGAATGTTATTGTTGTTCCATGCCAAGTGGCTCTGTAACTGGGCAAAGGCTCGGTCACACTGGATTAAAAATAGAACAGCAACCTCAATGCAACTGGAAATTGGTAGCTGCCCTTTGATTACACTAAAGAGACTGATTGCAAGTAGTTGCACAGACCAAATGGTCAACCACTTTTGATTGCAAGGTGAATGGACAGGTCACCTGGTGGAAGGCAACCTGTCTCAACACAGCTACAGTCCAGCTCTGACTGACTGCAGTCACTCAGATTCATTAGAGAAGGTTTGCAAATCGTTGCCTTCTAATTTATAAATGCAGACAAACTGCCAACAGTTTGCAATTAGTCTGAGTCAGCTTGCACCAGTAATGTTTTAAATACTGTAGAAAGGCTGAATCAACTGGTTGCCAACTGGTTATATTGCAATTATGTTCCAATATATTGCAAAAAGACCACTGAGACCCTGTATCATTTTGGGATTTTTGCTGATTCTTCATATTTAATCGCCATATTATCACAGAACGACTGCCCAATTGCCATTTTATTGGTATATTGCTTGATTTGCAACTGGTTTCAGCTAAATGCAGGTGGCCACCATCTTTAGAGAAACCGTTTCAAAGACAATGAGACTGCAAGTTCATTGCACACAGCTATGGCAGTTTTGGTAAGACTCACAGTCTCCAACATGTTCCCTGCATCACCCTCAAAGGTGATACAGATTTGGTGTTTGCAGCTTATTTCTACTTTTAAAAAGAGCTTTACCTACAAGTATTTTTCTTTTATCATGCAGGTGTTTGGGGATTCACAGAACCCTCGATGCGATACAGTAAGATACAATCCGTGATAACAATCACTCTACAACACTACTACAGCTAGCAAAATCGAAGATATGAATACCACCAAAAAAAAGTAAAAGCAGTAGCTATGTGTGTATTCACAACATTTTGAGATAGGTTGTGTTTGTATTTTTATGTATGAATATTACTGTGTCAGTTCTTTTTATTAGCTCTCGGATTAGCTTTTTCCTGCTGATTGCCACTTCATTAGCCTGATTTTTCTGTAAAACGCCTCCACCAGGAGTCATAAAGCAGGGATCTTGGCAACTTAAAGTGGTGCATCACAAGACGATATAATAAAATGTAGTGCTACATGTGTTTTACGGCCACACTTTAGGTGCGTGCCATCTTGGAGATGTGTGTCAAAGTGTAATCGTCTGTGCACACAGACACACAAACACATTGCCCACTCACTCACCTTCCAGAAAGCAGAAAGGAGAGCCGGTCAATGGGGGTCTTTCCCTCCACAGCATAAGTCTCTCCTGCTTTCAGCTCCAGCACCTTGTTCTCAAAAGCCTTTGCAATCTCCTTGAACACCTGGACAGGCACGCCCAGGGGCCGGTAGACCGCCTGGTAGAGGGAGGCCAGCTCCTCACCTCGTATGCCCTCCTGGTGCAGCCGGTAAAGGAGGTGACAGAGCTGAAGCAAGCAGACCAGCAGTAGAAGCAGGTTCCAGGTGAAGACATCCAGGCCGCACACTGTAAGCAATCCCCACAGAAGAAGACACAGGAAACCGGGACAAAGGAAGCCGAAGATGAAGAGGCACCCGTAGGCCCCGCTTCCTCCCATGTAGCCCAGAAACAGGATGGTGTTACCCAACTGGTAGATGGCTCCCTCTGTGTTGTTGCTCCAGCCATCGCAGAGAGGGGGAAAGAGCAGGCTGTCCAGCAGGCTAGAGTTGTCTGCACTCATGTTTAAATCTTTTCGAATAAGTTCTGGAAAGGTTCTTGGTGCACAAAGCAAAGTTTGTTTGTTTTGTGGGTTTGTTTTTTTAAGAAGGGACCAATAAGACTTGTTTTCCACTCAAACTAAGTGCTGTTTCTGTCCTATTACTAGATCATCTGTTTGGATTACAGCTTGATTAAAAATAAACAGCCTGATACTGACCAAAAATGTCAGAGGTAATTGCTTGTTCCCTTGGCGTGCAGCGGCAGAAAATTCTTCACCATGAAGATATTATCACGACTCTATTTGTTGCAGAAACACAGCTGGAATGGGTTTCCTCTGTTTCTTCTCCTCTCATCATGCGTCCCTTCCTCTCTCCTCTGGCTTCTCCCGTCTTTCCCTTCCAAGTTTTCCCGTAGTCTTTCTTGCTGTGCTTTTCTGTCTCTTTTTCTCACCCTCTGGCCTGCACCGTAGAGCCACCAGCTGGAAGAGAAAGGGATAAGGGAGGCGAGGGGGGGAGTCGATAGGGCCCTAGAAGGATAACCATGTTTGGAATTGAAACCCAAGGAGGACAGAGTGGCAGACAGAAAGCAGGCCTGCTACTTAACATAACAGAAAGAGAGACAGAGAGGGGAGAGGGAGGCAGGAAACAGGAGGGAGAAGAGGGACTATAACAAGTAGTATCTCAGAGAGACTCACAAAGTGTCACCCACTTTTTTTTATCTGACAAAGAAGTTCCTCCAGGGGGGTTCAGAGTTTCACACAGGCTTCACTGAGTCCAGTTTGCTCGCAGGAAGTGTGGCTCTGCTGGTGCATATTTAGAGACACTGCAATAAGTAGGATGGCAGCTCAGGTCAGATTTCAGGTATAAACACACACCAACATCGCCTCACATATCCGGCTCTCAGTGTGTGGACAGCTCACAGGGACTAAATATCAGTCTATATGAATATTGCTCAGTGAAAATAAGAATGAATACTATTTTAAAATTAAAACTTTGCAATGGAAATTAATATTAAGAAGTGTTGATTTTCAAGGTACAAGAATACAAAACTCCATATATTCAGCAACAGTGCTTCCAGTTTTTGACTGATTTTTCTTTCTCTCCGTTTGGCTGTTTGTGTCGCTGTTGCCCTGCCAGTTGTCTCTGGTTAACAGGAGGACAGCAATCTGAATCCTAGTGAATAAAAGCAGATGAAAGCTAGTTGGGCTTCTTATGTCTATGATTTCCTTTAGGGTACGGTGAGTGATGAACCAATATATCAGCCAAACATCAATATTGGCAATAAGGAGACACACTGTTTGCAGTACTAAATGATCAGAGATAATGTAATCAAAAAAAGGACTTTAAATTCAGTGCAATAAAAGTTACAGCCAGACGTGCTTTTTCCTCCCGTCAGGGTGGAGAGTGTGTTTTCAGTGCAATTTGTCGGAGAGGTGGATCACGTGCAAAAGAAGAAAGCAATAAATGTAGGCGAATTTCTCAATTGCTTCATTTTTAATTTGAGAAAAAGAGCTTTGGTTTTAGCATTCTCTATGAGCACCCTTCTGTGTAAGATTTCTCTAATTTGTTGCAGACATAAAATTATGAATGTTAGCTAAGTGAACAGATAATCTCTCATTTTAAGTTAGTATAAGCATGCACTGAATTAAGAATCTGACATGATTTGAGGTGACTTTTAAACTGCTGACTGGCAACATATATATATATAACATAATAGTTTCAAACTGCAAAATTATAAAACACATTAAATTAGAAACTGTAAATTGTAACATAACTTATGTTAACTGGAAAGATTGTTTATACAGCCTGTGTACAGTATTGAATCTTTTATATTAATAATTTTACTTTACACTTGTCAGCCTACAGAGATGTGAGAAACACTTCCTACATGACTACTGAGGGACATTTACTATGTTTAAAGTGGTCCTATATATGTAATGGTATACATATAATATGTATGTATATATTCCCTTCAGTGTGGGCATAATATGAAGTGAATTAGGAGTGTTTTCCAATACACTATCGCATTCCTTTCAAGTGTTTTTTCAAAGTGTGAAAATGATGTCCACAGCCAAGCACACTTCAGTGACAGTGACACACTGTGGAAAAAGAATGCAGATATGCAAAGTATTGACTTTGCAGGGGCAAGAGTTATTTTTAACTGTAAGTGCATACCAGGAACAGCAACTGTGGCAAGCAACCGTTTCCCTTGGCAGAACTGATCTTCAATGCAAACCTTAAGATGAGTGCACGACTAATAAAAAAAACCTTCACAACAAGTTTATTGCATAGGATTTTTATTCAATGTCACATCAGAATTTCTCAGATTTTGCAGACTTGAAAAAATAGTTTTCGCACAGTTAATCCAACAAAAGGTATAAATAAGAAGTGCAGGGGGGGAGTGAAGAAACAAATACCCAGGGTCACCTTCCACACACAGCAGCACACTGCAAGAGACCAAAATGCACACAATCAGCAATTCACATGACTACTACATCACACCTGACGCTGTATGCAAGTGAAAATCTGGAAGATATTTTATTTAAATTGAGCTGCCCTAAAAAGTGCTGCCCTGGCAAAAGGGGAAAGCCGTTAAACCCAGTATAAACAAGTAACGCTGATACCACAGTAAGGTCCGGCTTTTTCATGGTTCACAGAAAGGTCAGGTGCCCACTTTCACGCCACACTGACTCTATTCAAACATATATTGAGGCTGTCAAAGCACATTCAACTAGTGGCATGGAAACTCAGTGTGCACCCATCACATGTAAGATTCATTTCAACAGTATGAATAATAATATTGATAAATGTGTGTCACTCAAAGTTCTTGCAATTCTATATTTATATTAAAGCTCACAGCAACATGTTCTAGTGTGGTATTTAATCGCTACAAATGACTCTAGTTCTCTAGAAAAATTAAAACACTGGGACTGTTTGAAGTGGTTTTATTCAATACTTACCACACAAGCACGCACAGAAGAACTAGTTAGACCTTGAATCCAAGTGCCCTCATGCAGTCTTTGTGTGCCTCAATAAGGTCCCTGCAGTTTTCCTCTCCCTTTTCAATGATGCTGGTGGAAACAAACATGATGGATGAATAAACATTCTCACTTAAAACGAGAAGACCATTTCAATTTCTCTGGCCAGCTCCTCACCAAGCATCCCTGACTTTTTTTGTTTCTGGACATGCGCAGCATGGCTTCAGTGGCTTCTTCTGCTCTGTGCTCTCAGTCACAGCTGCAGTCCCGACGCTGGCTGCAGACAGGGCTGACATCTTCTGACTGAAACAAGGAAATGAGCTGATGAGGACTGGCAAACTTTAACCACTGAGTAACATGCATGTATTTTCACTCAGGCTTCATTTAGATTTACATACGTCTTTATCAGCTGACAAACACTTTTCACAGGGATGCTGGAATATGCAACAGGAATTTTTCTTCACGTGTCAAATAAAGAGGTGTGAACCGACTGTGATCCCATGAATTGCTTTAGCTTTGTTTTAATATTCAACGAAGGACAAATTGATATTTGACGACTAGAACACGGGATGAGGAAAGCAATGCCACTAAAATACTCTAAACACTCACGGTCCAACCAAAAAGCTCATAATGATACAAAATACAGTTAAATAAAAGAAAAGTGTGAGGATTCGCCAAAGTAAGCCACTATTTTATATTTTTTGGTGTCGCTTCATTATGACGTTTCATAAAACTGCTAATCAACTAATGAAACGTCCTACCATTACATTTATGCTGCTGCTGAAGGGCGCTGAACTGATGCAATGACAAGGTAGTTATGTACTTATGATTAGGTCAACCGGCAAAGTCACCACATGCAACACACAACACATGACTCTGAAGCATCCGAGCCTTCAGAGTTGCTCATAATAATTTAAAATAAATAAACAACAACAACAAAAACAAAACCCCACAAACCCTCTGTTTGCCTCAGTGTTGTGGTTTACTAGCTTTATCTAACCCTTGTTGCGTAATGTTACTGTCAGCTAACAAAGTTAGCTCACGGTGGCTAACAGTGATGACATAACTAATAACATACAAGCGTTTCGCCCAAACCTACTCAAGCCGTAACGTAGCAGTTAAGCCTCCTGCTCGTTATTAACGTAGCTAAGCTATATTGTGTAACGCTCTCTTACTTGTATGGGGAGGCCGACACTGCCGCCAGTACACCGACGATTCACCTTCAATATGGAACTAACATGCGGGAAACACGTGGTCGCCTGTCAAAGTCACGTGACAATGTCATGTGCCGTGTTAGAGACTTTTGGGAAATGTAGTACTGTATTACCACCAGGCAGACAGGTATGTGAATGTATGGTAAACTTGTTAGACGCATGCTGAAATTATTCTCAGTGCTGAATATTCAAGCATTAACTTATGTGTTGCTTATTTATTGATTGGTTTACCTTTATTAGCTAATTTGATTTTTTTTTTTACATTAACTTACATTTAAAATTGAAACCCTTAGCTAAAATTGCTTAAGACGATGCTAAGTTTAAGACTTCTTTTTTAGTTAGTTTGTTAGTTAGCTAGCCAGCTAGTTATCTGTCATATTCCCACACTGGGTCAGGCTATTTCAAATATTCTGTTTGAACTGAAAAGAGGGATCACAAATAGTTATGTCCAACTAATGTCCCCTTTTGATTGTTAAAGGTTTTTCATAGTTAAGGTTTAATTTGGCCAAACAACCAAAACAATTGTATTTCTTGTAATAGGTAGGGCATCTATATAGTCCTACACAATGTAGGACAATATATTTGAATAAAAGACCCAAATATCACATTACAGATGTAACACCAAGAGAAATGTTGCTAAATAAATTATGAACTATATAACTATAACTGCCTATATTTCCACTAAAAAAATACACATACACATCAAGTAAAGAAAGCGATAATATGAAAAATACATTATATATTTACATTTACTTAGACAGTATAAAGAAAACCTGCTTGGTATAGAGTACAGAATACATCTGAAAATGTTTCAAACTGTACCTAATCATTTCTTATTATTTTTATTAGTCCTTTATTTATCCAGGTAAAAAAAATCTCATTGAGATTAAAAATCTCATTTCCAAGAGAGACCTGGCATCATGGCAACAAAAGTCACATACCACATAGGTATATAACATTTAATTTCTACAGGTGCTAATGCTAAAATGTTCTCAAATTCCCATTATATTATGTTCTTCTGTTTTCTGTTTTGTAGACAGACAGAATTAGTACATTAGAAAAAATGTACAAAGGGCAGCTGACATTTATGATTCAGGATATCAGGTTCATCCACATGGTCGACATCACCAAGCATGAAGTTCTATTGCACCGTGCTATTAATGATATGTCAGTGCTGGATGATTGCAGATTATTGAGTCCAAACTCAAACATTTAACTTTCAAATGTTCACATTTGAGTAGCTGCAACCAGATTTTTAAAAAATATTTTTATCGTAAAAGTTAGAAATAATTTGTTGCAGCATCACGCTTCCTATAAAACCTACGCTTTAGTAATGATCAAGAACGTGTACACTCAGAAAATTAACATCAGCACTGCACAGATTTTATTTTTCTACACAACTCTGTAAGATATTCTGTTGTGTAAGACGCAGTTGCTGCTGGTGGGCGCAATATACACAATGTTGCCTCGGGAGTTTTGGAATATGAAAAATGTTCATTTTCGGACCTGCAGTACCGAAAGGTATGTGTGTGCTTCAACATGTCTACTGGGTCTATTGTGCGTCACCACAACAAAGCAATGCGTAAGCAGCGGCACAGAGTCACTTACTCTAGTTTGAGGGCCAGCTGTGTGCTAGATAAATAAGCAAGTAAGCATATTGTTCTGTGCTGTGATACATGCACTTCCATTTTCTGCAGTCTTTGCTATGCTTTCCACTGTATTACTGTGTATATGACACATATATAAATGCATATGTTGTCTGCAATTTATGCTCAATTTGATCCAAATACTGTTTTGGTGTTCACAAATGGAAGACAGGTGGAGAGCCACAGTTTGAGTCCTGATCGCCCGATGCCTTGTTGTCCAGTTGGCAGAAAACTTTCAGCAGCTTCTGACAAATGTAGGCCTCCTATTTTACTATTGTTTGATTAGTATTTGAAACAGAGAACTTGTGACATACACTGAAAACAAAGAAGGGCAGTTGCAACTAAACTGCAGGTTGGGTTACTCACTGAGCTGCTTTTGTCATGGCTTTCTAACAACCATGCAGTCATCCAAAGCATGCATCGGGGACAATCTGAGGTTCAGTATCTTGAAAAAGAATGAACCGAGTTTCTGATTAGCAAACAACCAAAAGTACCTCCTGAACTACAGATGTCCTGAATGTGTTGTGTATGTTTTAATGCCAGAACTGGAAGTTGAGGTAAATGGCTTACAGAGTGTGTAATGTGTTAAATCCATTGTTTGTATCCTATATTAATATTGTTTTACTTAACTTTACTAGATTAACCATAGCCAAATACACCAAGAAAAAAATATAATACATTCTTAGTCATAGAAAATCACTGGAAAAGCAATTTATGTTGTTTTTGGAATGTCGTAAAAACTAAATTCCTTCCTCGCCTTTATTAATTTATTCGTTTTTGGTTTCAGTAATCATTTCCTCTGAAGCAAACCTACACATCACCGTCACTCAACCAGATCTCTGCCAGACATTGCATTATTATTTGAAGACATGTAGCCTGAATTCAGCGCTTAACACTTACATGTCAGTGAAAGTGAAAACTACATCAGTATGACATCCAGTAATCTCGTAAAAGTCTTTTTTTACATTTGAGGTCACAAAGGACTGAAGCCTATTTTAGGACACACACTGAGGGAAAGAGACTGTGCACCTGGACAGGTTGGCACAGGTCTAACACACACATCAATCACGTCAACAGCATTTCCCTTGCAAATCTGCAAAGTCTGGACTCTAACAGAGAGAATTTTCTTATACACGACCATTTTTATTGTTTCCTGTACCCTTCTCCACAGGGACAGTTGTACAAAGTTATTAAAAAAGATTTCATCTCATAAAATGTAGCTCACATTATTAGACACATCCCATGGCCTAAGCTGCCAGTAATTCACCTTACCCACTGACACGGTCTCTAAGTTAATCCCACTGTGCTGGCACAACCTCTAATATCAGTTTTATTTTTCGTTTGCTAAACTAACAAGTTTGCAATGAATCCCACCCACCCAACAGAGTTCAAAAAAGATCCAGGTAAATCATCTCCAAATTTTCCATTTTGTCATCCAGGGAAATAAATATTTCAGCCTTTGTTTTGTTTACTGTTACTGATGTGATATGTGCAAACAAACAACATGGGAGCTGGCTCAAAGCTGCATGCATATGTACAGTATCAGGTAACACAGTACAGGGTTTAATTACATCCCCAGTTAGAGGTGGCCCAGGTTGAACTTGTCCCTGTACATGCTGCCAGATGTATATTTCACATGACAATAATTGCGATCCCTTCCCATCCCCTGTACAGGCACACACCCATCATTGTCTTTGGTATTAATGTGAGCTGGACCTTGCCCTCTTGACACGGCTTGATTTATGTGGGGATGAGACACAGATACTGAATAGTTGATGAGCTGGGTGAAAAAGAAAAGAAGTGTAGGGGGGGGAGTGGGGCAGAAATAGAGAGAGGCAGACGGAGAGGGTGCGGAGGGAGGGAGGGATCGAGCAGAAAGGCGGGTATCCACTCGCCTCGCTCCACGCAGCTTCAATAAGCCCTGAGGTTGGGAGGCTTGTTAGAATATTACCTTGTGACCAATAGGAGAGGTCAGAGCTGGTAGAGTCAGGCTCTACTCATCCTCAGAAGAGGCAGAAGCAGCAGTAGCAGAGGGGAGGATGGCATTCGGCTGATCACAGGGAACTAAAGTTGGCCATGGAGAAATTGAAAGGTCCCAACGTAGCATGCACCAAAGCCAACTGTGGATGGAGAGCCCTGCTTCTCCCGCAACTGAACAGACAGTCCCTGTACGTGTACGGCAGCGAGGTGGCCGTGGAGGAGGAGTGTATCCGACAGCTGGAGAGTGGAGTCTTTGTCATTCACCCTTTCAGCCTCATGAGGTATTTAATATATCTGATAGATTGAGGTCAGTCATGCATATCACTTCCACTGTTTCTTTGGTCTGTCTCTGCAAGTTTTTATAGTTAACCGATTACTTAATTTCTCCCTTACATTTAATGAATAATTATACATGTTATAGTTCAGTTTTTGGAGTATTTACCGGAAATACAAAGGTGCAATGCATTAACTTGTTCCTTTGAATATCATTAGAATAAGTGCATTAATGAAAACAAATATAGATACTGCGTATAGATTTACTGAGTACCATAAGTTTACCATATTACATAAATCACACCGTTGTTGGATGAGACAGAAGAGGAATTCCTCTTGAGTCCTCTAGGTTAAACTTTTAAAGTGTTAAATGCTAAACAGTATTTATTCATCCAGTCATTAATTGGCAATGAGAATGATTTTCTTCTGATATCACAATAGAGAAAGCCTTAGAAATAAAGCCGACAATAAGATGCATTATTTTTAGGATAAAAGGAAACAAGTAGATTTTAAAGTGATGCAAGAAACCTAAAAGAACGATCCAAGGTTTATAAGAAATAACCGAGTTAGAAGAAAAATACGGACCTATCAAATGACTTCTTTAAGGAACGCGTTTTCACAGAGAGCTGGTTTTGTATTATATATGCAGGATTGCTAATATTAGTCTGTAAGATGATCAGATGGAGGGAAATTAGAGAGGGAATGAAACAATTGAGATCAGAGAGCAGAGTTATTTGAGCCTGGCAATCGTACCCTGGCTGAGGAGATGTACACTTACATTATCAGAGTATTTAGTGTGCATGAATCGGCTTGCCTTACCGGCTGTCTAATGAGTTCTTTTAGCAAATGATGTGAGACTTTCCACTACACTGTGACATGGAAAATAAGAGTTACTGGAAAGTCACACATATGTTTTTGTGGTCATTCCTCCCCTAGGAGTTACTACATCTTGATCATGATGGTCATCACATTTCTGAACCTGATTGGGATTCCCATGGAGATAGCCTTTCTGGACGGAAACAGCGGGCTGGCATGGGAAGGCTTTAACGTGTTTTCAGACACTTTGTTCCTAATAGATGTGGCACTGAATTTCCGGACGGGGATCATAACCGAGGACGCAGAGGTGAGAGTGGCTATATTCTATTTTCAGACACAATCTGGAAGTCTATAATCCGGGTGCAGACGAGCGCATACATTCCATCTCTGCACCATCTGTAATCTACTCGATACACGAAAGGCTAGATTAACGGCATCCCCTTAGCTCCTGGACACGGGCGAAAACGGCTACTGCTGTTTGATTTTGTAACGGGGATTATGATGTTGTGGATGAATGAGAAGTATAACATTTCAAATTAAGTATTATGCGCAATATGTCCTGTTTGTTTTCGCTGGCTCGTGTTTCGTGACTTCTGTCTTCCTAATGGCCCATCTGTGATGTTTTTCCTGTGTTTATTCTCGACCGCACATCTGGTTTTGCCAGATTTACTCTTGGTCTGCTTGAAATATTGATGCATGTGCCTCTGTAACATTTTCAGAACCCTGCCAAGCTCGTCTGACATCACACTCACTTACTTTTGGATGAACTCGCCAAATATTGTTTTAGTTCGAGTGTTAAATTATACATGCGATTGTAGCACATGGTGAACGGCGCCTTCATCTATCTGCTCACTCTGCTGCTCTGTTCTGTTTTACAGGAAGCAATTCTGGATATCAAGCGGATCCGAGTCAGCTACCTGAGGACATGGTTCATTCCAGACGTTATAGCAGCTTTCCCAATTGGCTACATACTGCTGTTTGCGGTAATAATAAAGAGGAAGAGGCAGGAAAAGCCAACACTGTACTTCTTCTGTACTGTATATGTTAGCACTTAGAAAAGCAAGAAAGCGTTGCTGACACTTAAGCAAAGTTATAAATGAGCAAATGAGGTGGATTAAGATTCTAATTGCAGCATTTTTAATGTACAATGTCAGGGACTACATTACCACAACGATGACAACCCCTCCAAGACCAACAAGATGATGAGGATACTGATGTTTGTGCGGATCCTCAGTTTAATCAGGCTGGCTCGAGTCTCCAGGCTGGTCCGGTTCTTCAACGAAGTGGAGAAAGTAAGTTTAAATGCCAGAGAGTCGTCAAAGCTCACCTCTGAAATTCAATCAGCCTTTCTCCTCCCTGCTGCCGATACTTTACGACACCGGGCTCTAGTGACAAATCTGACACTTAGCAGTGCATGTCATGCTCGTGCACTGATGGGCAATATGCTTATTTTCTAAGTGAATTTGCCTGTCGGTGTTTAGTAAACAGTAAATACAGAAACACTGGGCTCAATCAACATGGGTTTATGTAACAAATGGTCAATATAATGACAGTTTCATATAGAACAACACTGTTATCTCTCTGGCAAGGTGTTTTTATCGCATTATCTATCTAGTTGCAATAATAAATGGTTTGTAGTGTGTGTTTTGTTGGGGGTTCCCATAAATCCTGGAAACTTTATGCTGTGCTTTAGCTGTCTTTCTCTTTTGATGAAAGCTGCCTGTCTCATCTCTAACAGATCGTGCAGCCAAAAGTCTGGGCTCTGTTCAGGAATCAGATCATGGTAGAGTGGCAGGCTGAGGGTTAATGTAGTGTTTTATCAACACGTCGCTCGCGTTTTGGAGGTGTTCTTGTTGCACTAAGCTTCTTGTCCGTTGTGGCAGTTTGTGGCATCTGTGGGTAGTGTGCTTTTAACTGACTGGTAAATTAGGTTTGGATCAAGAAATCTGTCCTTAGAGCATATTTTGAGTTTATTAAAAAACATTATCTTTTTTTCTGAAGTCACATTAAGCTAGAAATACAAGCAGCTGAATGATCAAACATGTACATTGGCACAAGAAAATGATTAAACCATTAGCCCACGTGTTCCTCATAGTTCACACATCAACGTCCCACTCCAACTTTGAGCTTGTCTTCTTACAGCAGTCGTGTTCTCTCAGCCTTCCTTTGCAATTACCATTATTTTACTTGCAAATAAAGTCCATTACATATATTTTACTCTCCACTTGTGTAGGGTTGGGGCCAGCTGTGATAGGGTGAGAGGCAAGGTACACCTTAGTTAGGTCATCAGACCCATCACAGGGCTAACAAATGAGGTGGTTAAGATAATCTGACTAAACTGCCGGCTCACTTACAGCCTAGCTCCTCATGTTTCTCGTACCATCTGACCTCGCTGTATTGAAGTGATCGTGCAATGTTGTATATTTCAACAATGAACAAAACTATTAAAGTAAGACCTGGGTTCTAATAAACCAGAACGATAAAAAGGTCAAATTGATCCTTCAAGCTTGCCCAATAAATAACTAAATCATGGCTGTTCCACACCCCAAAACAACAACATTCATATGAGTGAATATGAATCCTTAATACAGTAGAATTTGAAGAGTAATACCAGCCGGCAGGTGTGGCAAGGCATCCAGCACCTAACCAACTATAAGATCAATCTCGGAGCTGCGGACGGTGACCTGGAGCTGGCAGAGGAGCTGAATATCTTCTTTGCCCGCTTTGAGACCAAGGTACCGGAGGTATTGGAGCCATAGCAGCACCACCCTCACCCTGGAAGAGCACGAGGTGAGGCGCATGCTGCAGGCTGTTAACCCGAGGAAGGCGGTGGGTCCTGATGGTGTGCCAGGTCGAATATTGAGGGATTGTGCAGGACAGCTGGCTGGGATCTTCACCAGGATTTTCAACAAATCCCTCGCACAGGCGACTGTCCCACTCTGCCTGAAGTCCTCCACCATAGTCCCCTTGCCTAAGAAGCCCCACATCACCGGCCTGAATGACTACAGACCGGTGGCACTCACCCCAGTGGTAATGAAATG
Source organism: Diplotaxodon limnothrissa (assembly GCF_057381915.1). NCBI lineage: Eukaryota > Metazoa > Chordata > Actinopteri > Cichliformes > Cichlidae > Diplotaxodon > Diplotaxodon limnothrissa. The sequence continues at coordinate 8,343,178 of NC_140611.1, read as the reverse complement.
CTTTGAGAAGCTGGTCCGCAGACACATCACAGCAGCCCTGCCCCGCAGCCTGGATCCACACCAGTTTGCCTACAGAGCAAACCGATCCACGGAAGACGCTGTAGCCACAGCACTCCATGCTGCATTAACTCACCTGGAAGAGCATGGTAGCTATGTGCGGATGCTCTTCGTGGATTACTGCTCAGCTTTTAACACCATCCTTCCACACAAACTGGTGGCCAAGCTACAAGACCTGGGGCTTCCATACAGCACCTGCATGTGGATCAATAGCTTCCTCTCGGGCCGTAGACAGAGAGTCAGAGTTGGCCATCACACATCCTCAGCCCTGAGTCTCAGCACTGGCTCACCCCAGGGCTGTGTGCTCAGTCCACTGCTCTACTCTCTCTACACACACGACTGCACTCCTCGCCACCACAGCAACATCTTTGTGAAATTTGCAGATGACACCACAGTGGTGGGGCTCATTTCCAAGGGAGACGAGTCTACGTACAGAGACGAGGTGGAGCAGCTGACGTCATGGTGTAAGGCCAATAACCTCCTCCTCAACACTTCAAAAACCAAAGAACTCATAATAGACTTCAGAAGGAAAAAGGCAGAGATCCAACCACTATTCATAAATGGGGACTGTGTAGAAAGGGTGGCAAGCTTCCGCTTCCTGGGAGTCAATATAGAGGAGAACCTTTCCTGGAGTGTGAACACCTCCGAGCTGCTGAAAAAGGCCCAACAGAGACTGTACTTCCTGAGAATTCTCAGGAGGAATAACATCACACAGAGACTGCTGGTGTCCTTCTACAGAGCCACCATTGAGAGTGTTCTAACTTACTGCATATGCATCTGGTACACTAGCTGCACAGGGGCTCAGAGGAAAGCACTCCAAGGGATCATTAACACCGCCCAAAAGATCACTGGCTGCCCTCTCCCCACACTGGAAGTTCTACACAACGCCCACTGTTTTAAAAAGGCCCAAAACATCATAAAAGACACCTCACATCCTGGCCACTCCCTGTTCGAACTGTTGCCCTCAGGCAGACGGTACAGGGCAATCAGAGCAAGGACTAATAGACTCAAACACAGCTGTTATCCAACTGCAATAACACATCTGAATACTACAAAAAAATGTCCATCACGCCACTCTTGTGTTAATCTATGCACGGTCTGAAGCATGTGTGTGGGAATGTATGTGAATGTTTTACTGTTATATCTTATTAGTATTTTAAGTATTCTATCTATTTTATTTATTGAATTTTATTGTTTTATTTATATTTTGATATTGCTAGGGATGATGCAATGATCGGGGACCATTCTTAATTTCGTTGTTCTCATGACAATGACAATAAAGTTTCTGATTCTGATTCTGATTCTGAGAAAGAGCTGGCTGACCCTAAAACAAGTGTACACCCTGTTTGCTGCTGCAAAGATGTCCACTCGGTCAAACACTCTATCAGTACAGTGTAATGCTGTGTATTACCCGCTGACCAAGTGTCGTGTACCCTTTTCCTGACAGGTGTCAAATGCAAACCTGGAGGTGGTTCGCCTGTTCATCCGCATCATGTCTCTCTTCACAATGATTTTCCTGCTGTGCCACTGGAACGGATGCATCCAGTATTTTGTGCCTATGCTGGAGGAGTTTCCCAACGACTGCTGGGTCCGCAAAGAAAACCTGATGGTGAAGCTCATTTTACACATCAGTGCTTACTGAGATGTTTTGTAGCTCTCGCTTTGTCTTCAATGTAGACAATTAAGGACTGTAAAAATGCAATAATGAGAAAAAGAGAAAAAAAATTAACAATGTTAACCTAGAAGCCTGTCTTACGATGATAAATAATAGACAATAATGATTGAACCTTTCCTTTCAGAATGCCACGGTCATCGTTAAGTACTCATGGGGTGTTTTCCGAGCTCTCTCCCAGATGATTGCTCTCTCTTATGGCTCTATGGACGCTCCAACAAGTTAGGAGTTTAAGTTTTCTTTCTCTGCCACTTTAAAAAGCAAATATGATCTATATTCTCCCTCAGATGTGAACACTCAACTGCACTGGCATGTCTTTGTTTTGTTCTCTAGATTATGTTGAAATGTGGATCGTCATGGTCAGCATGGTGTCCGGATGTCTGATGTACACCGTCCTCGTGGCCAATGCGACAGCCATGATCGCCAACCTTGACCCAGCGGCCAAGGAGTACAAGAGCAAGGTCTTCATGGGTGACACTTATACTCCTTAAACAGCAAGTACAGTGTAGAAATAAACAGGTTAAACCGACTAAAAACGGGGGGGAAGCACTGCACAGTATATACGTTCTGCTTGGCTAAGATGCCCTAAGCAACTAAAGCCATGATTTAGTTCCTGGCTCACCAAACCTTTGTCATTCCTCTACTTTCTGTCAATTCTACCTGAATTCTATCGGAAATAATAGAAATTAGCAGTAGTGAAAATATATTGAGTTCCTTTCAACATATGTAATTTCTAAATGAATTTTTTCCTGATTAATTTAGACTTTTTGTAGTTAGATTGAACTTTTATTGACAAGTAATCACTTATCGTTATGCTGAATTCAATTGTTCAAGTAATATATTTAAAACTTATGATATAATCTATACATGGTAATCTAATGTAATATATTCTATCCATCTTCAACAGATGAGCCGTTTGGAGCACTACATGGCCTTCATGAAGCTCCCTCCAGAGTTGCAGCTTCGCATCAACAACTACTACCAGGCTCGCTATGGAGGGAAGTGGTTTGATGAGAAGGACGTCATGGACACCGTGTCCTCAGCACTCAAAGAGGTATAGATGGGGTTATTGCTAATCTCCAAACTGGCTGAGATTGATTTGTTTTGGTTGATCTCATATTGATATCTATATGAGATGTCATCCTCATACATACAGATTCACAGTTATGCTTTTGTGTATCTTGGTCACATTCACTCAGTGTACATAAATATCTGTTTTTCATTCATTCTTTAATCTTGCCTGAACTGAGTGTGATTTGTTGTTTCTTAGCTCACGTCTATCTTCATTTGTCATACCAAGCTTTGTGTTTGTTCATTTGTGTGTATTTTTCAGCAAATTGTGACAGTGATGTGCAGCCGGCTGCTGAGAAACGTGCCGATGTTTCAGAACAGAGATCAAAGCTTTATCAACACCGTCCTCCTCAAACTGCAGTACGAGGTTTTCCAGGAAGGAGACATCATCGTCCGACAGAATGTCCCGGGCGACCGCATGTTCTTCATCGATCATGGCCAAGTCCTTGTGGAGACCGATTCCTATGAAAGGGAACTGTGTGATGGAGACTTCTTTGGAGGTGAGTTGGATTTACTCAAATATAGTTGCTGCCGGTGTCTAATAATAATTCATGAGCTCTAAGACAGGCCTTGCAAAACAATAAAAAAAATAACTGGTGATGGTTAGGGGTTCAATTTTAGGCATGTGTCATGTGTTTAATTTGAAAAGTTTCCAAATTATTTCCTCTGCAGAATATTTATTATTTGTTTTTTTTTTTGTTGCCATTTGTGTTTTAGAAGAACAGTGTTGAACCAAAGTGATTAAATCTTCTCCTTTTTTGCCAATTTGGCTGACTTCTTTAATTCTCCATCATTACATGCGCACACTTCCAAATCTTTTTGGCAGCAGATCTCTGCGACGTTTAAAGCTTAGCAGGCCTCCCTCGGACAACTCAGCTTTAATTTAGGATTAATTGTCAGATCTCATCCCCGTCATGAGATTTTATTTGCTCATTAACCACAGTCTTACGGACCCTTCTGTGTGTACAGAGACATGTGTGCTGAACAAGGGCAAACATCTGGCCACAGTGAAAGCACTGACCGACTGCCAGTGTTTCTCTCTGTCCTGGGACGACTTTCAGGATGCGCTGGAGGGCTTCCCAGATGTCAGGAAGGACTTGGAAAAAATGGCTCTGCTCAACTCTGATGGTGGACTCGTGTAAGAACAAAAACAGCACTTGGAATTACAGTATTACCTAAAAGGACGACGCGTTTCTTGGGCATTTTAGGTAGTTGCGTCATGGACCATGAGACTCACCCACATGGACGCCAGTTGGACTCTTATTCAAGGACATTATGGAAAGTTTTAAAGTCTTTCAATCTAGGAATTATTATGTCTGCTGATCCAACAGTTATCAGTAATAAACAACAGTAAACATGGTGAAGGATTTGCTCTCAGCCACCTTCTTCTCCGTATCCCAGTAATGAAGCTTATCCTGGTTTAGTGTTTACATGGAACACAGAGAAATCTGGTCATTCACATCCTTATGGTCATAGGAAATACTTATCATTAATTCATCTTTGCTGTAGGCTGTATGCACATGTGCCTGCTAGCCTTTCACCCTTCCACTATCTTTTTCATTTTGAAAGACAACACTTACGCTATATAAACTAGCCATTTTTGTTGCTAGGCAAATCGTTTCTGTTACGTCAGCTGTATAGGTAAGCAGCAACAAGAAACTGGGCACTCCGGCTATTCTAGGATTTCTCTAGACTGGGGTAAGTTCTTAGACAGGTTATGGAAATAAACAGGATTTTACATTCATACTAAAATACTCAGTCAGTGCATATTATTTGTGGCAAAAGAATAAAAATTTGGTCAAATGTAAGCAATAAGGAGAGCAGTAGTTTTACACTAATTTGGCTGTTGGAGGAACTTATTTATGCAAAAGGCATACAGTAAAATTATTGCCAATTTTTTCAAATAGTTATCACAGTTAGGGACTGTTGTGGAGGGCTACACCAATAATAACAAATAATTAGTGCGGCCATCTGGAACAGTCCGTATCTCATGTGGTCCCTTGGAAAAATGAAATGCCCACCACTGGTTTAGACCAGCTGTTTTATCTTTGATCTACCTGTGAGTGCTCCTGTTCATGATGGATGTTTTGCCTCAAAACAGTCGTAGTGTGGCTAATCGTGAATATGCACTTTTGACTGTCTGATTTCTTGGGTTCTTAACCTCTTTGAACTTTTTATTCCCAGATCTCAGCAATTACATTTACTGCCATGTTAACAGCTCTGCACTGTGCACAGTAAAGACACTAACTTTTGGTTGATGAAATGTTGAGTTTCTCAGGTATTTGGCTTTAAACTATTAGACAAAGAGAAATTTTGGTCTTGTGCTCCTCAGGTGACCATAGTAATAAAAATCTTCATGCAGTCCAGCTCAGATTTTCTTTAAATATTTTAAAATGATGAGCTAAAAAATTATGATCACCTCTCTAATATGCTCCGCCCTGTGGTTATCTGGCACTTTGTGGCAGATCCTCAAAGTCCTGTGAGTTGCAAGGCGGCGCCAACGTGAATCCAAAAACGTTCCCTCAAACCTATTGTCACCAGGTGACAATAGGTTTGAGGGAAGTTGTTACTAAAGTGTTCCGACCCAGTTGTCTGGCCATCGTGATAAAAATCTGGTCCTAGTCACAGACTCTCAGGTCTACACATGCAACTTTTCTCCCACATTCAACAAAATGACTGTGAGATCACTTATTGTCTAATATAGCTCAGAGAATCATTTCATCTGTGATTGGTTGTAATGTTTTAGCTCATCTGTGTGGATAAGACCCAAGTTTTAATAAACTGGACTTTAGCCATAAAGCAAGGCAAATACTCGTGCATGTTGTTTTTCTCTAAAATAATATTTATTTAGAGGCAATAGTACACAAGATATCCACCAACAAATCTAAAGCTGATAGTGTAGCAGAATTATGAAACATGTGCATGAGACCAGCAGACGATCTCTCTTTCATCCAAACACACACACGGTGCCTGAGGCCAGCCGGTGTTTGTACTCATAGAGGTAGTAGGAGGCTTGAGGGAAGTTGCATTTCATCTCCATCCTGCCCGGAACAACATGGACGGCCACACCAGATCCCAACCCCTCCTGCAGCTTCTTCAGCATGCGGGAAGCCAGGTAGCGCCTAGCCCTGCCTGGGTCTTCTTCTATGGAAGCGTACACCTCAGGTGGTGGGTTGGGGATCTTCCATTCCAAATCCACGATGAGCTGGTGGATGCGGCTTTTATCCAGTGTAGTGGGTGTGTCCCGGTAGCACGCCACCACATGGGGGATAGGAGCTTCAGATGCCACGGAGAGCAAATTGCCAGGCTGTCGTTCTGTCGCTTCACCTTCATTTTCTCCTCCTTCCTCCTCCTCCTCCTCCTTGGGTCCCACAGCGGGGTGGAGCATCACCGCCCAGCGCAGCCAATCGTAATTCTTCTCCAGGGTTTTCAGGATGCTCCCTGCCGCCTCGTCTGGGGGCAATCGGTTGTGGACGGCCTCCTGCAGCTGCTGCCGTATATCCTCTTCCGCCTGCTCCAGGAAGTAGCCTAAGCAGCGACCTCCCGTGTTCTTCATTTTCCTGTACAGAGCGCCCATACGGTCAGACCAGCTCTTGATAAGCAGAGCCTGGTCTCTTCCTGTTAGGGAAGCTTGAGTGAAGAGGCAGAGCAGACCAGTGCCCAGGACAAAATTTATCTGTCAGAAGAAAGAGGAGAAAAAGAACGTGAACATGTGAAAGTGTCCATGACCCATAAATCCTTTAGCCAGCATTTTAGTCTGAGAAAGTGGAACCACAGGAACAAAACAGCTCTTTAATAAACATGCTTTTTGCCTTTAAATGGTGTAAATACACCTCACCCTAACACTGTATGTTGAAAAAAATGACAATGCACATGACAAACTGACTGTTCTCCTGTGACCCAGTCACCTTTCTGAGTAACAGCTGTAATTCATAATAAAATCACTGCTCGCAAGGCTTTAACAAACCTGACCTTTATGAGTCAAAAAGCACTATCTGGATATCCAGTGTTAGTCAGGCTCCTTTAGTGACAACACAGAGGGTTCTTATAATAATAATATTAATAATAATCAAAGCATTATTATTTCAGGTTTGGGTAATTATCTTATGTAGATGTAAGATTTTGTCTGGTTTAAGACAAAATGACATCGCCTTGGTTCTTGTTTCAGCACCAGAAGCATAATCACAGCAGATTACGTTATCACCTAAAATATGTTTATCTATGATAAGTTCTTCAAGGTTAAAGAAACTTGGCTGTAGTTTCTTTGATTAGCAAGGTCGGGCTCTTCAGGCTTGACCACATGATTTGCAGCCATGACTTTGATTACTATAGTTGGTTCAAAATGTCCTTCTCTCAAAGTAAACCCTGCAGCTATATACACTGTGTGCAAAATAAGCTCCTTTTTCTCATTTTTATTTAAACCACACCATGAAGGCACATTTTGCAACTATCATTTCACATCAGTTAGCTCGCCGTGTTTTTATATAAGTGCACTTGTGCAAATCAGTCCTTGAAAAGAGAAACGTGCAAACAAATTTACTCATTCAGAAGCAGAAGCTGCTTCAGCATTAAGGCTAATCCACACTTAAGCCCTTTAATAAGTGGACTCTGGACTGATTTGACTTTCTTGGATGGAAACTCTTCTCTTCACTGCGGTGATGACTGAAGAAAACAACTGTTCTAAACGGACAAGCAGCGCAAAGTGTGCACACTTCCTTTAACACCGTCTTACATTTTGTTTATAACAAGGAGGTCAGTGCTGACCCCACACAGCCAATTATGGTTTAAAGATAATCATCTAACTGCTTTTATATAACAAACAAGCCTGTGACTTCTGGGAGATTCATTTCCTGTAAAATTGGACAGTCGTTATGTAGCAGACTGGCTCTGTGTGTCTTGCCAAGGGGAATGACAGATGGACTAAAGGACCCACAGTGACCATCAGGTCACTTTTAAATGTAAGAAATAGAAAAAAAGAAGTCTGTTTGATTCTGTGCATAAAGGAGGAAAATGCTTTTATGGTAATAAAACCAGTAACCTTTCAGTTTCTTTACAAGAAACTAATGATTTTTAAATTTTAGCTTTAAAGCCTGAGCTCTTCATCTATCGAAGCAAGCGACAGAACACATTTGTTCCCAGCACAGGCAAAGGTGGAATTTGCCGACTCAGCTCACGAGAAAGACAAGAGAAGGTCACAGCGCCGCAGATTAAATATTCAGTTTATTTTCATAGCAAGAAGACAGATGCAGCATGCTTCATTCCCCACGGGACCTCAGTGCCTTTCTGTCACATTTATCTTTTTTGCTATGAAAACTAATAGTTAATCTGGTACAGCTGTGCTTCTCACTGCATTTTCCTCTCCTGCATTTTTTCCATAACTCGTTCTCAGTGGGATTGGATATATTTGTGCTGTTATATATGTGACTGCATCTAACATAGAGTCTTCATTTTTGGATCTTATATAATGAAGTTCCAGGATTGTTTTTTAATTATATATTTTTTTCCTTTCTCTTGGTTTGTACTTGATTGGAGATTTGTATTTACGGGATACCAAACTGCTTTAGACCTTGAAACTGAGGGCGTGTTGAAAAAGTGACCAGTTCTTTTTTTTTTTTCCAGACTGTCCTTCAATGGGCTGTTTGAAGTATTTTGGGGGTGAGGTTCGAAGCTAATTTATGTTTGATCGGGGGACCAAATAATGCATTTTGCCAGTGAAGGTTCTCACAAAGATAAATGTGCCAAAAAAAAGTGTGTGTGCATTTGTGCATAAGATTGCACAAACCTCACCTCAGGCTTGCGTGCCTGTGCATAATGAAAGTCAAATAAGAAAAAAATGAAACTTTAATGACCCCGACTCCCTGCAGCCAAATGAGTTAATCACAAATACCCCTCCACACCAAGCACCACCCTTCCACATCCACTAACCTTGACGCAGAACTCGCTCAGCTCCCAGCGTTTGGGCTTGTGGCTCAGTATGACCTCCTCCAGCAGTGGGGGCTGGTCTGTCAGCGCCGACACTCCCATTAGACGATTGTAGAGTGCTGTTAGCTGCCTCTCCAGCCGGTAATCCTGCACGTACTGCAGGAACACCTCAGTCTCCTTCTTGGTGAAGTCTGACTGGGCCCTCACCTAAAACCAGAGGAGATGGAGTGCATCTAAAACCCAGTGGTTCGGGGCAATAATAAACTCTATACTTCAGTTTACTACAGGTCAAATTAAAAACATGGCATTTTCCTTTAATATGAAGGAATGTTAGTAAATAATCTGGACAAGGACACATAAAGCTTTTCCGGTTCTCACACTCAGCACCTTTTCTATCAATTTAGGTGTTTGCACTCACATTTGGCAGCTTTTAGCTGATGAAGAGTCTCATTATCTCTCATCCGTTCACTCCAAAAATAACCAGCCACCCAGAAAATGACAGTGGGTAAACGTTTCCATGAATTCATTTGCTGCCTGTGTTTTTGTTACCACCCCACCTTGCCACCCTATCCACCACCAGCACCAAATTCAAATACCTGTAAACTTATGACATAACCAAATGCCACACTTAGCCGCGGAAATAATTAAAGAGAAAAATAGAAGGCGTAAGCCTGTTAATACGAGTCAGTAGAAATGAGCAGATGCTTTAATCATACATCTGGTCCCATATTTTTACATAATACACTCACAGTGATGAATTCAAATGCAGTCCCAGTGTAAGCTTAGGGGTCTTTGTGCTTTACTTTTAAATATTTGTACTCTTCAGGCTTTATATATGCCAATTTATTGCCATAATACTGTTTTACATCCACCAGTGCTTCCAAGTCCTTCACCCTGTTTTCAGACAATTTGATAAAAAAGACACTTCCCAGGATTAATTTCACCTTAGAGAACTGACGGTGAAGCTAGCAATTGAAAATTTGGCCCAGGTTTTGATAAATAAACCTGCTTCCAGTCAGAATAGGGTCCAGAGGTTGGAAACTTCACATATATTAGACTATAGGCGTATGTAAGAAGTGTTTTGAGTAGAAAAGGAGAGCACAGGCAGGATTTCTTTTTAGCATTTTTTTTTATTTTCTTTGATTTTAATTGTGGATTATTCAGTCTGTGTATGGTTTTATGTTAATGTATTTATTTATTTGTCTGTCATGGGATCAGTGAATAAAGATAAAATGTTCACGTCCCAGAACTTGAGGCATGATGTTCCAGTTGCTCATTTTATCTGCATACCCATTAAATAATTATATAATAAAATTATCACCATTGCTAATGAAATACTTGCTTTTATAGTCTCTTTTCTAGACTTTGCATCATTTATTCAGCTATATTACACAACCTTGCACATAAAATTGTGTTTATGAGGTCGTAGAGTTTTCTCACCGCAGTGCCCAGCTGGTAGTACACCACAGCCAGGTCGTTCTCCAGCTGATGGACCTCCTGGTCCTTCAGCAGGCCGTAGCTCGTTGCTCCCAGCTCCTGGTCGATGTGGTCCAAGTTCTTCTTGGCCAGCTCAGTCTCCTCTTGTGTAGCACTGCCACCAAGATAGGAACAGATGCCCTGGACCAAGACCCTGTGCACAGCAAGTAAGTAAAGACACTCCTGGTTTAGCCCCCCCCCCCAAAAAAAAGACAAAAAAACCGTTTGTATATAACAATAAGTTTGCATAGCTACAATGTGAATTATCATGTCAAAGAGGAACACCCACCTCACAGTCTGCATGTAGCCCACTGGCTCCAAAACCTTTCCAAACATCGCCATGGCTCCTGAGCTGTCCTCTGGAAGGTTATCTAAGGAGAAAATGAACAGTTGAGATTTAGAAATGATGGAAGTTGGTGTAAATCACTGTGACATTTACCAGATCAAAAATCCTCTGGTTCTTTTTACACCTCACCTCGCTTGTTCGGTGTGCAGGTTTGTGCTGACCTTCACAGTGCGCTATTTATATACAATCAGTGTATCTGATAAGCGCCTTCCACCTACAATACCTTTTTGAACTTGAGAGGAAGAAAAAAGTGATGCGTACAGATTAATGTAAAGCTAGATTAACATTTGTGAAATGCTGAGAGGTGCATGTTCACCTGTGCACATGTATTGCAGGTGTTATATTTTCACATAATACCTGTATAAATAGTACATGTCATTTTCCAATCGTTTAGTCCAGTGCAGATCCAGGCTGTGGAGACAAACACAAGATCCTCTATTCATCAGAGGTTTCCTGGGTTCAGTTTCTCTGGGTCTATACAGCTCCATCTCCTGGCTGCATGGTCTCAGTATTTAACCTTTTATCCGGGTTATTTCTGGGGCATGTGGAGCCAAACAATATTGACATCTCTTTAAAATGGAGGCAACTGAATGTGTTAATATAGACCTGGAGCATTATCTCACATTAAAGGAGGGGTCATCTTCTATTTATCCTGAAATATAGCATTGCAGACTATTCAAAATAACATATACTGTACAAAAAAGCGCATCTAATCTTTATACTTGCTACACATGATATCCTTCTCTGTTCCATTCTGTTTATTTGCACAGCATTTTGAATTGAATTCTCCAGAAACATCTTCTGATGTAGGTTGCATAAAAGGTCATGGAGTATTAAGACAAAAGCAACGTTGAAATGGAGTCAAGTCGATTAAACAATATAATAAATATTTCAGTGTCACAATGCCGAGCACGATATGAAGAAGTAACCATATACTCATGCCACTAAAATGCGCTGTCAAATAGAAAAATATCAAACGTTCGTCAGTTTTACCTTGTCTGTTAACACAGGGGGCGCGAATAAAACCCTTTGCACGTTAAACACTAAAACCCAAGAAGAAGAAGAAGAAGAAGAAGTCTCTTCCGCTTAATACCGGAAGAGGCGCCAAAATTGAAATTTAGTTCTTTCTGCCGACATAGAAACGATAAACAAACGGCCTTTGAAGGTCTGACGTCGGTTTCAGTTTGCTCGTGTCGGACTTTTGCCTGAAAATGGACTCGACTACACAATTCTTCAGGAAGCTGAAAAAGCTGGCAGTGACTCTGGAATCTGAGACTGCCAAGCTCCAGCTCGCATTTGAAAACCGCAACAGCGACGACGACGAGAGCGGTGAGAAACACGCTGACACACAGGCTGCTTAAATCGCTTACAGTGAACTCATCGCACATATCTCAATATGAATTCTTTTCTATTTCAGAAAAGACAGCCAGAGCGATGCGAGCCTATCATGAACTGAACTGTGACGTAGGGAACCTGAAGGTAAAAGTTAGCACGTCTTTTTTTTTTTTAAATTGCATCTAAAGGTGGCGACATATACACAGGTTAGCGCGACAATGCAATATTTTATCAGCAGCTGCAACAAAGATCGTTAAATGCGTTATGTAAAATTAACCAAATGCATTCAAAAGTCCTGCACTCAAAATCTTACTTTAGGCAAACTTTGTATTTAACATATTAAAGGTAGAACTGTGGTGATGCACGATTATCTATTACACTTTTACATCCTTTATACTGTGGCTCCCAACTCAGAGACAGACCCTTTCAAAAGGCCAAGATAAATGTGGTTATTCTCTAATTATTGCCTTTCTTTTAAATACAGTTTGGCCTGCATCGTTATAAAAGCAAGTCTTGTCATTTGAAATGCCTGAGTGCACTTGTTCAGAAGGCATAAAAATTAAATTGCATTTCTGTGCTGTGTAACTGCGTACAAAACGCTATTGATTTTACCTACAAAATTACTACCCGTTATGTATTACTGCAGGTAAAACCATTTTGCTATTGTTGAACTCTCCACTGAAGTGAGAATAATATAAAGTCTTTAGCTGCCAAAGGTTTTCCACGTCTTTGACTTCTGTTAACTTGACGCTTATTTCAAGCATCATAAGGAATATCTGTGTGTCATTTATAAACCGATTATTCATAGCAATATCTTTATTGAAGACTAATATTGTAAATTGGTCGGGCGGTTCATTTTTGAATGGTGAGTGCTCATCACTTCTAGTCTCTTCTCGGGTAGGGACAGATCCAGGATGCCTTGGCTCAGCAGAAAGCAAAGAATAATGAGGCGAGCAGCTTCATTAAGGCGTGTAGAGTAATGGACCAGAAAGTCTTCAAGGACATTGAGAGGCTGAAGAGACACTGCGAGAACTATGGTTACCAAGCTCCCTGTGACACCCAGAGATCAACCAGTAAGTATTAACAATGGCAAAACGACTACATAACACTGGTAATCACGTGTAATGATTTCTTTTCACTTAAAAGAAAAGCGACATGCATTTATGGTGTTCTTATTGTGACTTTTTCTTGTATAGAGCCTAAAGATCAGGCGGAGGAGGCTAAAGATGAAGAAGCAGATGACGACTCAGTAGAAGAGGAAAATCAGGAGGAGGATGGAGGGAATCCTTCCTCAATGGCTCCAAAACCAGAGCTGCCCAACACTGATGTGCTGCGAACTCCACAGCTCTCTGATTTTGGTTTGTCTGAACTGCACCTAAGGAGAGTTCTGGCTGGGACTGAGTGGTGTTCAGAAGTTCCCCCAATGCCTGAGATGAACCTTCCTCAACCCTCACTCAAAGCATCTCTACCATCGCCCATGCCCATTACCCCCAAATGTAACCTGCGAATGGATGACTACGAACTCCAAACACCCCAGATGCACGACTTTGGCATCACAGAGCACACAATGTGTCTGAACAATGACTTCACCATGAATCTGTTCAAGAAGACTGAGAACCAACCAAGGTAGAGTGGTATGAACTATAATGACCCCTGTCGGCCACACTCAGGGTTTGTAGTGTTACTACTGCAGGTCCTTTAAGACTTTACTGTGTAAAACGGCTTTTTCCTGCTTTATGAGTCTCTTCTTGTTCAACAGACCATTACAGGACACAACTGAACCACCAGTGAACGGTTTAATAGACAGTTTGCAGACTAAAGGTATGAAACTGTCAACCTCATAGCTCTTCTTCACCCCACAATAGGTGACTGTCATCTACACTCATGGAAAAGAGAAAGTTTTCACAAAACTCTACGCTGTCCTGTTTAAAAACTAAGTACGCCCAATGATTCAGTACTTTGTAGACACGTCTAGACCCATAACTTGAAGTAATAACTTGAAGTAAATATACAGACAATAACTTGAAGTAATTGTCTGTATAACTTTATCAGTCTGTCAGTTTGTCCTGGAGAAATTTTGGCCCACTCTTCTTTACAACATCAAGTCTGTGGCCATTTATGCACCGCTCTCTTAAGGTCTGCACTTTGATTGTACCATTGTTACACATTGATTCTTTTCTTTGTCAGCCATTCTGTTGTTGATTTGCTGATATTCTTGGGATCGTTGTCCTCTTGCATGACCCAGTATCAGCCAAGCTTTGTCTGTCGGACAGATGGTCTCACATTTGATTCTAGAATCCTTTGGCATACAGAGAAATTCATGGTCGATGAATGACTTCAAGGTGTCCAGGACCTGTGTCTGCAAAACGATCCCAAATAACCACCCTGCCTGAATGCTATTTGATTAGCTGCTATTTAAGATCTTAGTTTCTGTGGAACGGTGTACTCACCTTTTCACAGGACTGAACAGAGTTCAGTGAAAACGTTTTTTTCACACAAATGTATAAAGTATACATCTTTAGTAAAGAAATCGGATGTCTTTACTATTCAGGAAACAAGATGTTTCTCTTCTTCAGTTGTCTTTTTCTTGCATGACTTTATCCAGCACTTAGTTTATGATCAGATGTTTCCCTTTGCATTTATTTTCATCTTACATTTTCTAAACAGTGTTTTTTCGAGTGTTATAAACTATTTAAAATATCTTACTATTTATTTATTAGTAAGTTGTAAGTAATCTTATGTCATGACATATTCTGATGCCTGTTAATTAAAAAGTACATGTTTGGATATGGTTATGTTTTCATTGTCTTAAGTTTAATAATGATACAAAATCCCCAGCGTTTAGCCAGTGGAGACTACAAGTTTCCACATCACACTTGTGCAGATTTTTTCACTACTTGGATCTGAAAAAAAAAAGTGTACTGAACATTTTGTTCAGCGAAATCTGACGTCCAAAAGAGAAATAAAAAAACACTGACCAAAACGAGCTTTTCATAGAAAATGATCAGCTTTAAGTACTCGGGAACTACATTTGTTTTTATTAAACAGCTCAAGGCTTTGTCAGTGCACCATTTTTCTATCTGAAATGTTGCTTGTTTTTCAAAGATGCCACCTGAAGGTATTAAAAATTCTATACTATGTATTTAAAATACCTAGTATTTTGAAAAATAAAAGTAGCACATGTAGAGAAACGGCACCAGGCTGTTAAGAGAAAGCACTGCAGTGAAATGGTTCTAAATATCTTCCTGTGACATTGTTTTGATTACCTTCAGCTGAAAAGCTGGAATCACCAGAGCCGCCTGTGTTTTGTACCCCGGGATTCAAGATCAAAAAGACAAACGGTCACTCGTCTCCAACTGCACAAGGCACTGGTGTCCCAGAATTCCCCTGTCACCCTGGCAACCTACCTGCCACACCCGAAGTCCCAGCATTTCAAACGCCGTACGTGAACAGACTAGTCAGTACCAAAAAGGTAAGAAATAAAATGTAACTGTGTGTGTTTTTGTTTCTGACATTTTAATTTCACATCACCTTTTTAATTTTTTAGAGCACACAGCAGCCTGAGCCATCCGTTATGCAAACGGATAATGACACCCAGACCTTGGATCTTCCATCCCCACCTTGTAACAGGGCAGCTGGTTTCAAACGCACCTGGGAATATGATGTGCCCGATATATCCACCACGGGTTTAGAGGACAAGCAGTTGCCAGTGATGCCCAACCTAGAGTCTGCTTTGGGAAATTCTTTACAAAGCGTAAGACGAACAGGAAAGCATTTACTTTTAACCAGAGATGCTCACGGCTTTATGGCAAACAAAATGACAAGTCAGATGTAATACAGTGGGGCAAAAAAGTATTTAGTCAGCCACCGATTGTGCAAGTTCCCCCACCTAAAATGATGACAGAGGTCAGTAATTTGCACCAGAGGTACACTTCAACTGTGAGAGACAGAATGTGAAAAAAAAAAATCCATGAATCCACATGGTAGGATTTGTAGAGAATTTATTGGTAAATCAGGGTGGAAAATAAGTATTTGGTCAATAACAAAAATACAACTCAATACTTTGTAACATAACCTTTGTTGGCAATAACAGAGGTCAAACGTTTACTATAGGTCTTTACCAGGTTTGCACACACAGTAGCTGGTATTTTGGCCCATTCCTCCATGCAGATCTTCTCGAGAGCAGTGATGTTTTGGGGCTGTCGCCGAGCAACACGGACTTTCAACTCCCGCCACAGATTTTCTATGGGGTTGAGGTCTGGAGACTGGCTAGGCCACTCCAGGACTTTCAAATGCTTCTTACGGAGCCACTCCTTTGTTGCCCGGGCGGTGTGTTTTGGATCATTGTCATGTTGGAAGACCCAGCCTCGTTTCATCTTCAAAGTTCTCACTGATGGAAGGAGGTTTTGGCTCAAAATCTCACGATACATGGCCCCATTCATTCTGTCCTTAACACGGATCAGTCGTCCTGTCCCCTTGGCAGAAAAACAGCCCCATAGCATGATGTTTCCACCCCCATGCTTCACAGTAGGTATGGTGTTCTTGGGATGCAACTCAGTATTCTTCTTCCTCCAAACACGACGAGTTGAGTTTATACCAAAAAGTTCTACTTTGGTTTCATCTGACCACATGACATTCTCCCAATCCTCTGCTGTATCATCCATGTGCTCTCTGGCAAACTTCAGACGGGCCTGGACATGCACTGGCTTCAGCAGCGGAACACGTCTGGCACTGCGGGATTTGATTCCCTGCCGTTGTAGTGTGTTACTGATGGTGACCTTTGTTACTTTGGTCCCAGCTCTCTGCAGGTCATTCACCAGGTCCCCCCGTGTGGTTCTGGGATCTTTGCTCACCGTTCTCATGATCATTTTGACCCCACGGGATGAGATCTTGCGTGGAGCCCCAGATCGAGGGAGATTATCAGTGGTCTTGTATGTCTTCCATTTTCTGATGATTGCTCCCACAGTTGATTTTTTCACACCAAGCTGCTTGCCTATTGTAGATTCACTCTTCCCAGTCTGGTGCAGGTCTACAATACTTTTCCTGGTGTCCTTCGAAAGCTCTTTGGTCTTGGCCATGGCGGAGTTTGGAGTCTGACTGTTTGAGGCTGTGGACAGGTGTCTTTTATACAGATGATGAGTTCAAACAGGTGCCATTCATACAGGTAATGAGTGGGGGACAGAAAAGCTTCTTACAGAAGACGTTACAGGCCTGTGAGAGCCAGAGATTTTCCTTGTTTGAGGTGACCAAATACTTATTTTCCACCGTGATTTACGAATAAATTCTTTACAAATCCTACCATGTGGATTCATGGATTTTTTTTTTTCACATTCTGTCTCTCACAGTTGAAGTGTACCTCTGGTGCAAATTACTGACCTCTGTCATCATTTTAAGTGGGGGAACTTGCACAATCGGTGGCTGACTAAATACTTTTTTGCCCCACTGTATGGCTAGATTTTATGAAAGGTTGGTTAAATAAAATGAACTGTAATCTCCAGAAGGGAAACTTCCTTCTTATAGTAACAGACTAATATAGCTTCTAAAAAAATGTTTTCAGTCCATCATAATATATCAAAATATTTTTTCACCACAAGAAATTTTTAAGAAAAAAGGTGTAATAAAAAAATTAAAAGCATCTTACTAGCAAACAAATTCTGTTGTTTTACATGAAGTCAAAAATGAGCTAAAATTGCTCATTTGATTTTCATTCCTGTGCACAGATGAGATTTATCAAAATGTGAATGAAACATGTTTAAAGGTCAAAGTTTTTCCTGTCATTTACAGAGCAATGGGAAAATCCTGAAGTTCAGCGAGAATGAAAAGGTGGCTAAGGAGCCCAATGTCAACAGCCTGGAGTTGGATGGACTCACCCAGGAGTTCAGCTTGGGGACACCTCGTATAAGAGCACACTACCAAGAGCCAACCACCCCGGAGATGCCAGACCTGAGCTCTGTCACACAGGACATCTGTAAAGTTAGTCTTGTTTAGTCCCATAAAAGCACTTTTGAAATCCATAGGTTTGCTGTTTGCAGATAAATTCATGTTCCTTGTTGACGTAAATGTTACATAACATTTATAATTTGTGAAATTTCCTCTCGTGCTCTTTCCTCCTATTTTGTAGCTTGTGTCCCAGGCTCAGTTGAAGAAGACAACAATGACAAATGAACACCCACCTGTCAAGCCTGACAAAAAGAAACACAGGTAGCCCGTTATAAAATAAGAAATATAGATATAGGTGGCAATATTTAATTCATGAACTCTAAATTAGTAGCTTTTATTGTGTGTCCATTCCAAAGTTGCAGATCAGGCTGGTGCTCGGTAGCAGAGAAGAATATTAATGTAAAATATTAGATATGAGATATCATTTGTATATATTTTTAATAAATGTTGAACTTTTGTGTTGCTTATTTCAGTCTCTCCTGATGAAATATGTGTTAATTTCTTTATTTCACTCAGTTTTATCCATTCTTACATGATGCGTGCCTGCAGTCTTTCTTTCAAAACTTTGATTGTGACGTGTCACCTTCCATCCATTCCTCTCCCAGATCTGCAAGTCTGCCTGAAGTGTCAGAGAACGAGTTCCAGAGTTTACCGAGCTACCTGAGGCAGATGAGCCTGAACAGCCTCAACCAAACGGTTCACAACATCAACAATTTCATGGCAGAGTATCAAGGTCAGTGTTATATTTGTGCACAGGGTCATGGATGAATGCAGCTCTTGTTTAAACAGCTCCGGTTATGGAGGATGGCTGCGCCCTCCATGACTCTGGTTCTACCGGAGGTTTCTTCCAGTTAAAAGGGAGTTTTTCCTTCCCACTGTTGCCAAGTGCTTCCTTATAGGGGGTCCTCTGATTGTTGGGGTTTTCTCTGTAATATTGCAGACCTTTACCTTCCAATATAAAATACCTAGAGGCAGCTATTGTGATTTGGTGCTATATTAATAAAACTGAATTGAATTGAATAGCTTTGTAACTGTAGTGGAGAAGAATGTAATCATACATTAATGTACTACAGGACACACCACAGTCAAGGTGCGTGAGAAACGGAGACTCTGACGCAGCAGTTTAAACTTCTCACTGAGGCAGTGGTGTTGATGTCGTGGTCAGTAGTTTAGAAAACACCTGTGATCTCACACACAGTGGTTTTCAGATTGGCTGCAAACTTGGAAAACAAATTATCTTGCTGGTTTGACTTTTGTTCAGTTGGATTTGATTACTGCAGTTACACTGGACTTCCACAGATTTCCTTTATTAAATCAGAGGAGCGCTTCCTGTTTTAAAAATAGCGTCCAGTAGTTTTCACGGTTATGCTGAAATCCTTCCCTGAATAAAGCTGTCATCCTCTGTTAGTTTGGACTGTTAATTAGCAGCAGAGGGTGCTATTTGCATAAGTAAACAACCAAATGGGAATGAACAGGTCTGTGCTGGCGATGTTTCCCTTGGTTACTCAATGGGAGATCATCTATAATCCACCCCGTTGTAGTTACAAACATGAGAGGTTAAAAAATGGTTTAATTGTTTAAAAAAACTGAGCTTCTAAAGTAACAAGAAATCTGGATTCACAGAAGCTGCTTTCGGCTGCTTCCTTGTCACAAGCGGGTGCCACAGCAGGTAGCGCTGCCTGTTTGATTTGGCAGTTTTACACCAGATGCCCTTCCTGACACAACCCCAATGAGAAATTAGGATTCATAAACCTGTCAAATTGTTCCTGATAGCAGCAAGAACTAGCTGTACTGTGTTAAACTTTTAGATTGCTTCAGACTGATTACACAATACCATCAGGGAAGCATCTGATCAGACTGAAATCTGAGGATTTGTCCCATTTTTAAAATCAAAGCGTGGGGACATCACATATAATATCTGTATACGACCAAGCCTGTCATCATATTTCATATTTTCCTGTCATATACATACTCTTACAATAGTAGATGCTCATTTTAAACACGACCAGAGTTTCAAATGATGTCGGTGATCCTTGTAAGCCCAAACGCTCAGGTTTCAAACTGCTGTCTTTTCACTTGTGTTTTTCTCATAAGAAAATATCCATTATATGCTCTTGTAAGGCGCACAGCTCTGTTTGTGAGGAGCATCCCATGAGAAGAAAGTTGGCTTAAAAGGAAGTGGCCTTGGGAAGGATGGTGGTGAAGGAGGGAAGCTAAAACTGCTCCTTTCACTGGATGAACTGTGGGGGCTGCACAAAGGGCCACATTCAGATAAACAGTTATTTAAAGCTGTGAATCATGCAAAGTTAACTTGATGTAGTCCAAAAATAAACATGTCAAGCTGGAAATGAGCATATTAGGTCCCAGCTGAATAGATCTACATCGTTTTCTCAAAGTACACACGGTCATATAATGGCTGTATCCACTGTTGTGCTTTCAGATAATTGTTTATACTCAGTGCTCAAGATAACAGTATGATATTTGGAAAGTAAACAAGAGATGTTTGTTATTTCTCTGATTGCAGATCTCTTGATTAAAATGTCTCAGGACATTTGCTACCAGCACCAGGCTGTTCATCTTTATTGTTAGCAGAACAGTCAGTTTGTTTCTTTGCCTGGTTTCATCAGTTTTACATTGATCTGGCTTCAGTGAGGTTTCAGCTACAAAATTACCATCATCAGTTACATAATTGGAATTGTATACCAAATAGATTTCCTCCAGTTTAAGCCCCCGAAACGTTTCAAAAAGCCAGATTTTTACAGACATGGTGTGTTTGTTATTTTAGCGGTATCCCAGCAAATCATCATGTGAACAAGCTCTCATTTCTCTAATCTGTCCCTTTTCTGTGGCGCCCTCTGCAGGAGAAACAACAGAGTTTCAGATGGAGAAGCTGAAGAAGATCATCAGTGTCGGAACCAAGGCCCCCGTATACATCCTCTGTCTCACAGAGCTCAAGAGACTGAAGCATGTGAGAGGAGACCGGAACACCTCTGTGTACAGACTGATCACACACATCTAAAGCTTGTCCATCCGTTGGCGAAAATCTATGTGATGTTAAGCACTTAAGCTGCAGGCAAAGATTATCTATCAAGTCAAACAGCAAAGAAAAACATACATTATGAGAAGAGTCCCAACAAATGAACTCAATCAGAGAAAGCAGCTATCCTTTATATTGTATATGGTTTGTGTTTTGATTGTAAATAGTACATGGACCTGTGAGTCAATAATTTGCATTTCCATGGTTGTATGCAATAAAATGGAAACTGGTTGTTTAGACAAGTAGTACAGATTCGTATAATACATAAAGATATATATTGAGACATTGTTGGATTAAAAAGGCTAAACTTTTATCAATAGCAAGCTCAGTCTTCTGCAGCGGGAGTATAACACATGACTTGCAGTAACCAATGGGTGTTAATAATTCAGCCACATGAATATGCATTGTCAAACTATAGATGGTTTATCCATCTACCACAGCTCACTTTTAATTGTCCTTACCCATTTGTATAAAGTTAAATAAAATAGCAAATGAGACTGTTAATCAGAAAATCCTGAACTTTTATTGCTGTGATGTGTTGCATGTGACTACTACTATCTTGATCTTTAACAAATTGGTAATTGGCTTTTCAAATATAACTAGTGAGTTTTATCTTTGTGCAGTCTAAACACACTTGTATTGAAATAAGCTACTGTATCACAGTTGTGTGCTGTGGATGAAAGCCAAGTACTGTACTCCAGTTTCAGAGCTGATTAACAGAGGGATCTAATAAGCTACAGGTATATTGCATCTGTTTTATACTGTCTGTGGTTGTTTCCAGTTGCTGTGGTTTGTTTTTTCCTTCGTCATGTTCATTTTCGAAAATTAAAAAAGAGCAAATTAACCATTTGTGTGATTTCGGGATATTAGCGTTTCTGCTTCTCGGCGTGAGTGAAGATCGCATTTCAATGACGTCGTCCCGAGATGGTCCAATCAGAGTGACGAAAGCTAACGGCCGTTGATGACGGAACTACAGTTTTTTTGTCGCCCTCTGGTAGACCACCATTTTGGGAGTCAAAACACCCAGCAAACTGCAGCGCACACTTCCACGCTTCTCCGTGGCCTTACTATGGTTCACACCTGTGTGGTGGCAGGCTGCAGGAACAGAAGGACACCAGGCACCACCTTATCTTTCTACCGTTTCCCACGGGACCCCGAGAGGAAGCAGCGCTGGATAGCTGCTGTGAACCGAGAGGGCTGGGTGCCGAACGACGGCAGTCGGCTCTGTAGTACTCACTTCATTTCAGGTATGAAGGCAAAACCACTCTGAACCCTAAAAGTGTCCCCCTGTGTGGGTTTTTTGTTTTGTTTTGTTTGTTTTTAAAGTAAACCAGTTCATACTGATGTTGCTAGGCTTCCACATAAACACTCGTGTCTAGAAAACCAAGGAGTTTGGGTTTTTTTGCTGTCAGTGCAGTGTTGTGTTCAAAGGTTGCATGAAGTCAGGAGGGACAGTGGCATAGTCGGTGTAACTGCAGCGGGTAATAAACATGTTTAGGTTCACTATCACATAGTAAAAACCCTCACTGATTAAAATGACTGGGAAAAGGCGGTGTTTGTAGCTGTAAGCCTTTGAATATCTAAAAAATAGCTCTACGAAACTAAGTTCAGATGGAAATAAAATGTAGCATTACTGCAATTAATTCAGCTGGGATGGGTTATAAATTTTGTTTACTAAATATATGAAAGTAGATGCCGCTAATGGTACGTGGTATTTTAATGCTAGGTTTGTTTTGTTTTTATTGTCTGGTGTGTGCAATCTTTTTGTGTGCAAAGATTTTCATGCTTAAATTTTGTTTGTAGAGGAAAAATTAATTAGGGATGTACTGACTGAACAACAGCAACTGTTTGTTATTTTATGTATTGCACGCTACAAAATGAGAGAGCACTCTAAATCACAAGTATCATAAACAGATGAATTTGAATTAGATTCTTTTTTTTCACATGCAGGTAAACAGGTGAAGAATCCGCGCTCTCCGGATTATGTTCCTTCTGTGTTCACGGCGGCTCCCTTATGCCCAGAGATGAAGGAGCCGGGTGCCTTAGAGATCGTGGACAAACAGGAAGCACGGGTGGAGGCAGCCAATGCCTTGCTGTTCCTCCAGGGCCAGGGCATGTCTGCGGTGGATGAACAGGGCCAGGAAAAGCATCCTGAGGTGAAGGAACAGGAGACCACTGCAGAGGAGAGTGCCTCCTCCTCCCTCAGCACTGAAGATGATGATGATGATGACGATGACGACGAAGATGATGATGATGATAATGATGATCAGTCTGTGAGTGACAGCAAGAAAGGAAAGTTTGCCCAGACATCTGATGTCCCGGTGAACTTTGATGACATCTTGAAAGCCCTGAAGAGGGAGAATCAGGCCCTCAAGGAGTCTGTGGAGAAAATGTCTCTCTCAGAGAACTCCTTAAGGAATGATGCTGAGAAAGTGAAGTTTTACACTGGTTTACCCAACTACTTTGTCTTAGAGACAGTCATGTGGCTGCTGGCACCTCACATGGATGGAATGAAAAACGTCAAGCTCTCCAAGTTCCAGCAGCTGCTGCTGACACTAATGCGTCTCCGCCTGGACCTCCGCAATCAGGACTTGGCTTATCGCTTTGGCGTGAAAGTCGGCACAGTTACCAGAACAGTTCACCGGATGGTCAGCATCATGTCCTCTACTCTGGTGCCAACGGCTGTCTTTTGGCCCTCCAGAGCTGAGCTCCGTAAAAACCTGCCAGCTGCGCTGCGAGCCTCTCACCCTGACTGCGCCGTCATCATAGACTGTTTCACCGTGCCTTTCGAGGACCCGGTCTCTCAGGGGGCGGGGCCAAGTTATAACGTGTTTAAGTATCTGATTGGCGTGGCTCCACAAGGCGTGGTCACTTTTGTCTCTAGGGGTGTGCTGGGAAACGTCAGTGACAAGAGCCTGGCTGAGGGCTGTGGATTCTTGTGCAAGCTTCTCCCGGGCGATGTCGTACTGGCAAGCCGTGACCTGGACATCGGAGACTCCGTGGCAGCACGTGGAGCCTTGTTTAAAATTGCTGACAGCTACCAGGGAGAAGCATATGGGAGAACAGAGGGCTCATTGCTGGCTGATCCTTCCTCTGAGACAGTGAGCGTGCAGAGGCATGTGGAGAGGGTGATCTCTATGGTAAAGCAGCGGTACGCCATGCTCACGGGCCCTGTCGAGAGCGCCTTCACCGCAGCCTCTGAGCGCACGTCGAACCTCTCAACCTTTGATAAGATTGTGCAAGTTGCCTGTGCCTTAAACAACCTGTGCATCTCTGCTGCTCCACTCGAGTGATGTGTAGACAAACGCCTCGTGCTCCTTTAATGCTGATCAGGCTCTTCAGTTCCCTTTACTGCTTTGGACTGCACTTCTTGCTGTCCCTCTGTGTCTATGTGTCGACACTACATCATGACTACAGCAAATAGATCTATACTTTTCCACTATACTAACTTTCAATCTATGTCACTCCTTGTGATCTGGGTCAGTTTATACTTAGCAATAGGACCATTTCTCCAAATACAGAAACCACATTTCTGAGATGTGATGTCATTAAGTTATGCACCTCCCCTCACAAAGAATGGCTGACTTGCAAGAATTTATTTTGTTTAGGCTTTGGGTGAAAACTGAGTAAAACCCTTATGAAATATGTCTTTATTAGCTACTTGTAAATGCTGAAGTATACACACTGCAGTTTGGGTAATGCATTTCCACTGATCCCACATCTCTGACTGTTAAGTGTGTCTTCCCCATCCCTGACTGTAGTTACCAGATTACATCCATCTGCTGCAGAGAAGTGGCATGTTGCTTAAACCTTTTTTAATTTTTATTTATTTTTTTTGTTGCTTCCCTGCATCTAAATCAGGAACTGTGCACATAGGAATATGCATAGAAAGAGGTTAAAATAACAGAAATGCCAGACAAAGTAGTACACCGTAGTACTCCTCGGCCACAGTGTCTCCTCTCTGTTCACAGTGCAGGGACAGAAATGTCCTGTGGTTTGTGAAGGAGTACTGGTTGTAAACTCATCGTTTTTGGCATAGTCACATTTTTGTAAGCCAGGTACTTTTTATAGCAAGAGTACAGTCAGCTGTGATGATTAGCTACAAGTTGGCAATTCGAGCACATCTTGGAATGGCAGATGTCTTCAATGTCTTCATCAGCAGTGATTTGCTGGTTTTGCAGGTTTAAAAAATAATAGTAATGATGATGTTGATGAACAGAAAATTAGACTTTAGCTTGAGCTGTATACAGTGATTAACAATGATGTCCTTTTTTACTGAGCCACGTGTTTAGGTAATTATTAATTTTCCCAAAGTAGTTAAAGCTCCTTATTTAATACAAAAATCTCAAAAGAATCATCTTTTGTGTTGGTGCAGAAGTAAACAGTATTGCTGACATGCTGTTGAGCCTGAAGAAACACATTGTTAGATGAGTACATCAGCTACATTTAACATGTGGATTCATTCTCACTGGTTTGTCCTCTCCTGTGGGAGACTGTGACAGGCTTTGGTCCATGAGCACGAGCCACAGCAGTAGTTATGATACAAGGCTGCGGGTTATTTCCAGAAAGGTTACCCAGCAACTGAAATTTTGATCTTTTTAAAGGGTTTGACCTTTCAGTAATGTAGACACACCAACTGAAAAGTTTCTACTGATATACAGTATATCTGCATTTTTTTTAATTTGAAGATAACCCCTCTGATTATTGAATTACATATTTTAGTAGTGCTGCTTTGCTGGTGCCTTAGTTTGTAAAGCTGTTCCAGATCAGCCCATATTTTCTACAGATATTTATTTTGACATCATGCACTATTCTTTGGACTTTTTCCTGGTTTGGTCCCTAAGCCAGATGTGCATGATGAGTCAGCATCTGTAGTCAACAAGGTCTAAATGTGTGTTCCCATTGTTTTGTTGTTTGTTTGTTTTTAAGGTACATCATTCTTGTGTGCTCAACCTTCTGCCAAAACTAATCTAAAGTCACTACACTTATACTTATGTTTTCTCCTAAGGTTTGAGGGGCTACAATACAATTGGCTCAGGGCCCAAAAATGAATTGGGAATGCTCCAATAACAAAGACTACACTTAAGTTCAGGTGCTGGGCTTTAACAGGTGATGCTTCATAATCGGTGTTAGGTTCAGAATGTGCCTTCTGTTCTCAGACCCCTGGATATCCCAGACAACAGATGCTTGTCTGTCTTTTCTGACTGGTCATGTTTTGGTTGACACTGTATTGCTCTGGGGCTTCCATAAGGACATCTAGCCACAGTATTTAGTCCACTTGCCTGCTTTTCTCCCCTTCAATTAGCCATGGTGTTTGGCACTGCTGATGCTCTAAACAAACTATAAAAATCAAGTTAATTAGCAGTACTATGGGTTGATATATTTCTTCAGCAGTGCATGTACTTTGGATGAACACATGCTTCATTTTTTTTATTTTTTTTTATTAAGTCTTTGACTGAGTAGACTGTATCTGCAGACCTTGCTTGCTCTTTTATGGAGGGAGCGAAAAGCCCCCTTTTTTGACTGATTAAAATAGTCTTACAGGCTGGTTTAAATGGTGTTTGCCCGTTCCTAAGGTAGTGAGTGGCGCTGGAGGACTGTTATCAAGCAAGGCCAAATACCAGTATTAATAGTAGTTAAAAGGCTTTGTGAAATGACTGTTGGTTTATTCTGTCTGTATTTAGTTCTTACATGCATAAGAACAAAGTCAATACTTCCTATTTGATGTTTTTTCTGCTCTAAAATAAAAGAGCTTCTAGGTTGACATGTATGAAAGAAGTTTATAAACTCATGTTCTCACACTACATTGCTGTTTGACATTATTGTTACGGACGCATGTGCTTCCATGATGTGTAAACTCCTGAAGGTTTCCTGTTTAGTTTCTCTTTTAATATAGCTCCTGTGACTGAAAAAATAAAGTTGTGGAATTGCATCAGCTTACCCAGTACCCAAGAGTCGCCGTTATGTTATTCTGTGTGTACGTGTAAAATATTGAAGCTCTGTGCTGTACGTGTTGTCCTGTGATAACTGACATTATTATAACGTTTTATTTGCTTTCACACTGAGTCATTGGTAAAAACTATTTCCAAGGCCGGAGAGGGGTGACTGAGTAATGTAATGTGCAGATATACTTTATTTATCAAAGGGAAAAATGCTTGGAGGAAGCTCCGCCTGTGAATATTTCAGAGGAAGGAAATCAAGACGTCTCACTCCGTTGCTTTTTGCAGTCACTGCAGCGGTGAAAACCACAGCTCGTTACTACTCGCTATTGCACTGACAGCGTAAACTAGAACCCCGCAGTTCTGTTTCTATACTTAACTCGTTATTAAAATCAAAAGTAAAACTTACTGATGCACTTCAACAAAAAAAGATTTGTACGACGCCGAATACACAAAAACATTTTTAATTTTAATTTGTTCGCAAACGGTAATAGCACCTAGCTAACAACGTGAACGGAGTGAACGGCAGTTGCCTAATAGACGATCTTCAGGTCCGCTGACGTGCGTTGGTCCGTCACGTGACCTGAGGAATGTTAACAATGCAGCGAGTGTCCAACTTTGTGCTGAAGTTCTGATCCTGCCTGGAGTTTGGGGAGAAAATGGAGGCTCATTTCATCATATTTACCCACTGAGCTAGGTGTACGCGTTCGACAACCGAGAACCGGACTCTTTAACGAAAAAAAAAGTTGCCGTTTAACGGAATTTATTCTCTTCATATTGAGTTATTCTCGCCACTTCTATCACATGGTAAGTTGAGAGTTGCTTTTTTTGGGAGGGGAGTGGTGGTGGTGTGACTTATTTCCACGACTTGTTGCTGAGCAAAACGTTCCGTTATGGGTGTGTTATATAGCGAGGCTTATGGAAAACGAAATTGAAGTTTCTGTATGTTTGAGCCTCTTTGGAGCTTACAGGACTGCCTCCATTTTTTCTCTCTCCCTGCATTGGAATGTGTTGCTGCTCTCAGCCCCCAACTCAAGCCTGGGATATTGCTGAGAAGGCCCCAGCGCTTTAAAACAGGGCTCTCCGGACCTTTATGCCTATACAAATATCACTGTACGCTAGTTTTAAAGCTTTGGTGCAAATGTGGGAATTCAATTTAAGGGTTTAGTCTATGTTTAAATGTTTGTTTATTTGTGTACATTTAAAGTAACTGCATCTTATTTGGGCATCCTAACTTGTGCCTCTTCTGAGGATCACTAACAGTAACAGAAGCTATGCTTTGTAGATGCTGTTAGTCAGAAGATCCTGCATTCATTTCACTGTTTAAAGTGAGCGAACAGATTTATAGTTAATAAGAACTGAGCTTAATAAAATAATTCATAACAGGTCAGAATATTTTTTTATATTGTATCTGAAAATGAAAATGGAGTCATCTGATTTGATTCTGTCATTTTCACTTCTCTCAGGGCCTGCATAGTTTGGCCCTGATGCAACAGTGCGTTTCATTCAGGTGTACTGGTACCACACTACTATCCACAAAACACACTCACACACACTCTTTCTTTCTGCTTGACACACTTCTGTCTGTCCAGACAGTCCAGCGCTTTGATTAGTTCAGCAGTGACAGCAGACCTGGGTGATGCAAACCAAAGTCACATGTTTTAAATGGACGCTTGATGTTCATGCCTGTCTGTGTCCTGTAACAGGGGGGTCACATTTTCAGACAGTCGGACCAGTTTCACTCAGACTAGGGTGGCGCAGCAGTGTGGTGTCATGCACGTCAGAGGTATCTGTCAAAAAGGAACCACTGGGATACAAACAGATGCTTTGGTGGTGATGTTGTCAACACAGTGGATTGTAAGAAGTATGCAGGGATTATTACATGTTATTACTACTACCATATTTGTTTTAAAGGGACAAATGTACAAAAGTGGGCTACATGCACACAAAAACAATATAGATGGGTAGATGACTCGAAAGGCTACAGGGAAAACATATCGGTTTGATTTTGGGGTTGAGCTGCAGTACATCAGATACACACAGAAAGAGCCAAATTGTTTCCCTCTTATATACACACACTTGCACTCTCACAGCTGCAGCCAGTTTCCATCAACTGTTGTCCCTGCCTGCACATTTGTGATGTGTCCTGCAATGTTAACTGAGTTGGTCCCACCCACCTCTACCCCCTGTCTTACTCCACCCAAAGCTTAGTTGTTGGCCAGCTTTGCCCATTAGGAAGTTGTGTTCTTTCCTCCACCTCCGCCTCCTCTTGCTTCGTAATTTCCTAAACACAGCAGAGATATGACCGTCCACATTCTCTCAGATCCATCAGGCAGGTTAGAGGCAATCTTATTAATATTAACCTGCCAGCTGCTCGCGTTGCTCAGTATTCTGTGGGGTCCAAGATTGCAGAATGCATGCTTTCCCAATTTAGCATCACAGTGGGCAGCTTTGTTTTTGGTGAGACCAAAAAGAAAGCTGTGGTATAGTGTGCTAAAGTTTGTTATGAACAACACATGTCCACGAAGACATAACCTGAAACATGCATTTAAAGTGTCACATGTGCCATTAAAAGGCAAAAAGTCCAAAAGCATGAAGTTTAAGTCATCTTAGGTTTAGGGTTAGGTCAAAGGAGGAGTAAGGTTCAGTGATGGGGGTGGTTATGTGTAGAGCATTGTTTTGGGCAGAGTCATGTCTTTTTTTTTTTCTTACAGATTTGTAGTTATAGACAGATACTGTCCGTGTAGTTTGTGTTTTGGGTTATTTTGGTCAGCGTACTGCCCCGTGATTGAGCTGCGGTATTTTACTTGTACTTACTTGTGGAAAGGAATGCTCATTGCTTGGACACGACGCCTGAAGCATCGCAGGAATGGAGGCAAGAGATCTCGGAGATGGGGCAACATTTATGGAGCTTGGCCCCATGTTACCCCACCACCCAGCAGTGTAAAAAGAAAAAGCATGTTTTTGTCTATGCAAAGTTTGATCTGTACAAACAGTGAAGGCTGTGTCCTCCTTAAATGGCCCAAAGGGATGGAGACTGCTAGAGAGGAGGAGCAGGAGGAGGAGGAGATTGGGGATGCAGTTCAAGAGCTTTTAATGTTTGGAAGCTTTTTCCTCTGCAGCTGCTTGGTAGTAATGCTGAGGGATGTAAGATTAAGATAATATTGTTAAGAATGTATTTTTAATTATCTAAATATAGAATATCACAGCACTGGGTGGATTGTGTTTGGCATTGCCTAAGACCAAAACTTGACTTGTAAATTTTAGTTTTGGTGTGTTTTCTTTTGAAGGTATTCTTTTGTACCTCCACACAGACACACGGGAGTCTCTGGGATAGTGTAAGAATTCAGTATGATGCATCACCATCGCTTCAAAGTTTTCAGACTATATTACTTTATCAGTGAATCAAAGCTGTGGCACGTTTGAAACTGATGGAAACATCTGGGTGTTTAATTTGGTATCTGCAAACACTTTCTTTAAATTGAAGTCATTTGCTGCTTTAAAAGATCTCTGTTGGCAGCTATAGTAAGTACAAAAAGAAGTTGTGGTCATGATATCTCAGAGACAAATGTTAATGGTGTTTGAGGAGGAAAAAATTAGAATCCACCCGATGCTCAACTGGCTACTTTAAGACATTCAATAAAACATTTTAGGTTGTTAAAAAAGATGTATGCCATCGAAATACTCCCTCAAGTTTTATACATAAATGTTAGTTATATAAAAATTGGAACATTTGGGGGTGGGGGGTGGGAATGAAATGCTCTGGGAATACTACCGCGATCCTGAGATAACATCAGCCGGGGAAACTTGTAGTAAATCAGCTCAACCAGAAAACTCCAAAAATCCAATACTGCACATACTTCGCTATCTGCTCTGTGCTAATTGAGAACAAACACGCGACTCAGTCATGAGTAAAAATAGGACGTAACCTTCTTGAATCTACAAAATAAAAAAAATAGGTGGCTGCCTGGTAATTGTGGATTGTTTCACATTCTGTGGCTGGTTTTAAATAAACACATGTATATAATAATAATAGTAATAACTCATTTTGATAACTTTTCATCTTACTAGATATTGACATGGAACCATATTGAAAAACTCTTGAAATGTATCATTGTTTAATATTGAGGGCAGCTGTGGCTACAACTGTAGCTGCCTCCACCAGTGTGTGAATGTGTGTGTGAATGGGTGGATGACTGGGTGTGTAAAGCGCTTTGGGGTCCCTAGGGGGGACTAGTAAAAGAGCTATACAAATACAGGCCATTTACCATTTGACATCATTTAATCTGAGCTTAAATTTGAGGGTAGAATTGTGACGTCTCTGATTTGTCCGTTAGAATAAAAAGCAATTTTGTCGCCCTTTTTTTTTTTTGTTAAATTTGAATTTGAAGTAGTTGTGCGGCTAGCATAATGATTCACATTTAGAAAGCACACAAACAGCAGCTCTTCTCGTGATGTAATGTTGTTACGAGCTCATAACTCACCAACAGTGACACGTTCGGCTCTGTGTCCGTGTCTGTTGACTGTAATAGTACGATGACCTGCTGATCTCCTTGGTCTGTGGCAGGAGAAATAATCACTGGTCTTGGTCAGACTGCTGCAGAAAGTCGCTTTTTCCCCCTCTCAATCCATCATGCTGTACGTTATTTAATGAAAGCCCTTAGGTCCAAGTCCAAGTCCAAGTTCAACTTTATTGTCACTTCAACCATATACAGTTTAAAAATACACAGTGAGGCGAAACAACGTTCCTCCAGGAACCAAGGTGCTACAAGACAAGTTAGTGCAAAAAAAAAAATAATATATAATATATCTAGTAATAATATTGTGCAAAAGAGCATTTACAGGTTGGTGTGTGCGTGCTAGGTATTTGTTAATACGTAAGCATGTGGTGAACATAACTCATTCGTTGTTTATGCACATAGACAGGAAGGTTGTTTGCAGCTTCTCTTCAGGTCTGTGTAGATCAAGTACAGAAAATGTTCTCATTGACAAAATAACTATTTTATTTAGGCAAAGAGGAAAATTGCCCATAAGTAATTTTTCCTTTTCAGGATAATTGTCAGGTGTAATTCAATACCTGCCGAGAAGACTTTTTGAAATAGAACCCAATCAATTGAAAGATGTTTGCTTCACAAAATGGTTGGAATTGCAGACATGAGTTGAAAACCACAGCCATGTCGAAACCTGCCAGAAGAGGATTGTATCTAGCAGTTTTTCAGTGCTGGTGAGATTGGTATCTGGAGACCTGGCATTGCTTCTCTAAAACTATTTGAAGCCTGTGAGCTTCTCAGTTAGACAGGAAACCCGGCTGCCTGTCAGCTTCAGGGTCTCTCCTCTGCAGAGGTAATGCTATGCCAAGTAAGGCGAGATTTACTCACGTGGAACCAACAGAAAAGAAAGACCGAGGCAAACACATTCAAGTTCGTTAACTTTTAACGGTTTGATTTGATATATAAGCTCTTAACTCAACTGATATGGTTCATAAATTGACTAATGTGAGACATAAGTATCATATTAATCAAATCTAGTATTGCCAAATGGTCTTGACCTCTTTAATATGATTCAAGTCAGGTCTGCTGTGCTATTGTACAGTATTTGTGATTAGATGAGAATAGGGCTGTTCGATATAATGATATATATCGGATGACGATATAAAACGTCTATCATTTCATTTTACGCTATCGTTTGTTTCGTGGTGTCGCAAAATAAACTGTTTACAGCAATATTTTTTCATCATTTTGATGGTCACTGTAGTGGCTATATTAATTTCTTAAAGTTCTCTCTTTCTCTTATATTTAATATAACCACACTACGGACGGACAAGTGCCTGTTTTTATGCTTTGTCGTTAGCAACAACGACGGTAAAACCTTCGCGTGTCTGCTTGTTTATGTTCCACATAAACCTTTCACAATAAAGCTCAAGATCCTGTTGAGACTTTTCAAAATAAACTGAATCACGTGAAAGAGCAGATTATTTACGGATGAGAAGTAAAAAAGCCGCCAGGTGCTAAAAAATAGACCTTAGACTCAAACGTTGGAACAGGCTTTTCCCCGCAGCACGCCGTGTAATAAATACTCACAAAGAAAACGGCGGCCGTTACAACGTATGTTTAAAAATGTATAGTTTCATGCATCGGTTAAAACACTCGACTCCAGGTACATGACGCGCAGCTGGAAACACTTCACGCAAGTCGAGCTGCCCGAGATTCACAGAATTTACAGAAAATGTTACATTTTTGTGATTTATATCGTTATCGGACGATAAAATTCTTATATCAGGATATGAGATTTTGGTCATATCGCACAGCCCTAGATGAGAAGCTTGTAAAGTTGAGGCTCTGGACAGAAAGCCCATCTGCACTGGCGGAGTAACCTTCTTGCGGAGCATGGTCTTCTAGATAAGATTGTCAGACAGTGTCATATGTAAGATCACAGAGGAGCATAAAAGGCAGAGGCGCTGATGCAGGGAGGGTCGGACATTTGTGTTGACCCCATGTTCTCAGATGGGTGTTTACCGATGACCAAGTATCAGCGTTGACAGGAGCTGAATTGTTCAATCATAGCTATGCATTGATGGGGTGGGGGGCAGGTGGTGTTTTTTAACCTCTAGCATTCCTGGATTATGCATAAAAGTATGTGAGAGTACATATGCAGTGCTGATAGTCAATTTGACCTCCAAAAGGTCTAACTGGCTCCACAAGGATTACTTCACTTTATATTGGTGCAGAACAGCTTACTTTTGTGTGGTATCTTGTGATCTCACATTTCTAAAGTTGTTAACAGTTTTTTACTGTATGTGCTTTGATTTTTAGAAAATCTAGATAAAATTGAATGGGATATGGAAGCCCAGTCTTCATGCTCTAACTTCATTTCTTCACCCACAGGCGCAGATTGGCATCATCATCGTTTGGCTCCACGATGCCCTTGTGACCAGCTGCATTTCCTGGAATAAGCTGGAACCTGAGCCTTGAAAATCACACCATGTAATGCCTATAGTATTCCTGCCTCACCTTCATCCACCGCAGCGGGAGCAGGAATCAAAAGCAGAAAGCGAGATAGAAAAAAATTAGGGACATAGAGTAGGGATCATAAAACCTGTGCCTCCAATCTGTGCTCTTGGAGGCTTTTTATCTATTTAGGTCAGCAAGCTTAAAGGGAATCTTTCGTAGGGTTGTAGGGCAGTGAGTGCCAGTTTGTGTGTGAGTGTGTTCTTGTGTGTGGTTCTGTGTGCGTGTTTCCCTTTTTAGAGTAGGTGCCTGCCCTGGGCACTGTGGCCATGAGGCCCAAGACTTTCCCCGCAGCCCCGTATGTGGGAAACACACGGCAAAGGCTTCAAGAGATCAAGGAGGGCCTGAAGCAGCCGGCCAAGCTGGTGAGCCAGGCTTTACATGGCAGTAGCTCCAGGAATGAGGGAGGCAAAGGGGCAGACTCCAAGAGCGGGAAAGACACAACCAGCCGACAGCAGCAGCTCAGACCCCCGCAGAAGTTCAACAACTACCAGAATGCGCTGCGGGAAATCCGCAAGTCCCTCAAGCCCTTTGAATCCGGCTCAACCTCCGGATCAGGACACCCAGCAGGCGCCGGGGAGGTGAACCGGCAGATGCTGCAGGAGTTGGTGAACGCTGGTTGTGACAAGGTGAGTTTTAGAGATAGGGAGTGTTTCCAGCGGCAGTATATGATCTTGTTATGGGAGCAGATGGGTGATTCTGTCGTGCAATTGTCTTACCTTAACAAACTGTTTAGTATCAGTAGTATTTTAATGCATTGCACGCAGCGTTGTAAATCAGTCTGCTTTAAGGTGACATTAAGTTACTAGAATTCAGCTGGATTTCTTTTTTAACCACCACCCCCCCAAAAAACAAACAAACAAAAACAAACAAACCTCAGTCTTAGCGAAATAACTTCAGTTTTACCTGAATCTAT
The DNA here is from genome assembly GCF_057381915.1 of Diplotaxodon limnothrissa. Lineage (NCBI taxonomy): Eukaryota > Metazoa > Chordata > Actinopteri > Cichliformes > Cichlidae > Diplotaxodon > Diplotaxodon limnothrissa. Next base: position 8,308,460 of record NC_140611.1, on the reverse strand, counting down.
GATCTTCTCAAGACCAGACGTATTGGTTGAATAAATGTGCTAAATTTGTGAAACAATCACGAGACTCCCTTAAACAGTTTTGAATATGTTAGTCATTGGTGTCATCAGTGTCGGTTCCCACCATTCCCACTTGACTTAGATGTTCAAACCCACTTTTTTCTGTCAGTCAGGAATTTCTAGAGGAAGCTTTCAGGGATGCTTTGTGCTCTTAGATAAAATACAATGCACAGTCTGCTTAGCTAAGTGTATAGTGCCTCGGTTATGTAACACTGGGCTGATTGTTAAAACACCAGGTGGATTTCCTAAACGGGCTCTGTCCCACTTAAGAAATGCAAGTACTCCATCAGAAGTCTGGTCAGGGTGAGGAGAGAGTGTTTCCACGGGAAGTGAGGAGTCCAGTTCAAGCTTTTTCACCCAAGTCACTCAGTAAAGCTTCTTATTTTTTAGACATATTTTTATTTTACATTTTAAAGATTTCTTTGGAAAGAGAGAGATGAGCTTTGGGGGGGATTAAGCCAGATGATTACATCACAGAACATCTTCACAAAATACAGTGAGTCCAGATTTGCTACATGTGTGGTTAGAGTTTGAGGATGAGCCCTGTGATTGAGCACGGTATGTGAAGAATGCGCCACTCAAGCCCATACACAACATGTGAAGGGAAAAGAGTCGGGAGAATGCCCCATGCAGCCAAATCGATTTCAGCTTATCACAGCCAAACATCCCCTGTATGTCAGGTATTCGCTGATAGCGGGACCTTTGCTCTGTATTTTGTTTCGATGTGTGATACATTAGAGTTAAACTGGGCACAGCAATTCATTTGTCTGTTCGTCTCTTACCTGTTTCACTGGTCCGCTAATGTCAGTTTTGTAACTATACTGTGATAATTGTTATGGTGTAAGGCTGCACATTTGGCTAATCCTTCTTACCTAACTTATTAGCCGCTACACTTTTTGTTGCCTGTTTTGTTTCTAGTTTTGAGAAACCAAATCCATCAAGTTTGTTTAATTGTCTTGAAATATTCATGTGACATCTTAGTTTTTAGTAACACATCAGATTCCATGTTTTGGCTGAGGACAGAAGACAGACACCTGGACTCCAGCTGAAAACTATTGAGCTTGATCATACAATATGGACCTCAAAGGTCTGAAAAAATGTTATTATAAGAGTTTCCTTTATTATTTTCGTTCCTTGACAAAAAAAAATACTTAAGATTATAAAATGTGTATATCTTGGGTCCTGACTAGAACATATCCTAAAGGTGTCCACCTCCTAATGCACTGAGTTCTGAACTGCAGGCCTCTCAGCACATTTAAACTGATGCACCTTATCTTTTGGGTTGTTTGAGGTTGCTGCTAATTCCTTACATAATTCACATGGCAGTTGTTGATGTCATGAAAGTGTGACATTGGGTGTGTGTTTGTATCTTAAACCTAAATTTAGTAGTTCCTTCTCAGGAACTACTAAAATAACTAATACCCCACAAGGCTACAGTGGTCTGTAGAGAAAATCTCACTCCACAACTGAGACCATGATGTTTACAGAAACTTCAGGTTTTAGGTTCCTTGGTTGGATGCCCAACAGGATGGCAGGAATGCCTCACATATTTTCATTGGCGAGTATGTTCTAAACTACAAGCCTGGGGGAAATGTTCATTAAGGTGATATGGCACTCGTACTGAGAACATTTATTCAAGCAGAACTTTGAGTTGAGATGCTGTTATAGTCTCCTCAACTAGATTTTAGAAGAAAAGTATGATATATTCAAGTAGTCTCCCATTAAAGATTACCCGAGTCATTCAAACCACTACTATCACTCTCTTTTGTTGGAACTACTGTCGTGGTTTGATAGGAGTTCCAACAAAACAGATATTAACCCCCTTTAATTTTCACTAAGTTATTAAAAATTATCCAAGATTCCATCAGCTCAGATTTATTTGCTTTAACTACATCTTGCGAACAGTACTTTGAAATTATTAGCTACCTATTAAAGCAGGTAATAGTTAGCCTAAACTGCTGCCTTTCTTGGATGCTTAGAAGTGTGTTGGCTGGCATGTGGCAATGGCTAATTCAAAAGGACCAAAGGGATTACCACAACATCAGGAGCACGTAAATAGGGGTAAAGCACAAATATTTAGGCATTAAGGAATGAATCCCTTTCAGACTAGATTATTTGGTTGCTGATGTTTTGAGGTACATTTTAGATTTTCTCAAGCAGACTCTGCAAGTCAAGTTGAACTCAAAACCTTTACCTGGATGTTGTTACATAAGTTCACTTTTAATTACACAGCACCAAATCACATTAACAGTCTCTTCAAGGTGATTTGAGGTGACACATTTTAAATTAAATTGTTGATTTAACAGGGAGGCAGTGAAGTGATGTTAATATGGGAGAAATCTAAACTCTCTTTCTAGTCCCTGTCAGGACTCCAGCTGCAGTATTTTGGATCAACTGAAGGCTTTTCAGAGACTTCTTATGACAGTCAGATAATCATGTATTATAATAATTAAGCCTGGAAGTAATAAATGCATAAACTAGTTTTTCAGCATCACACAGAGACAGGATCTTTTTAATTGTGAGATATTGTGCAAATGCAAGAAAGATTTTTTCATCTTTGTTTAATATACACGATTAAGTACATATCTGGGTCAAAAAACGACTCCAAAATCCCTCACAGTGTTCCTGGAGGCCAAAATAGCACCATCAGGTTACAATAACATCAGTTTTCCCTGAATCTAGAAGCAGGTCTTTATATCTTTAAGAAATTCCTGCGGTTTAACTGATTGGTGTGTGTCATCTAGCTCCATGGATAGATAAAGCTGGGTATCATCTGCATAGTGTCAGCGGTTGGGTGGAGGCGAGGAAGAAGGAACCCAAACGCAGGACTCGCAGGTAGGTGACGATTTATTATAAGGAGTGGATGAACAGAACAAAGGGAGAAAATGGCTGGCTGGACGACTGACTGAAGCACTGACTGACTAACGGAACATACAGGCGGAGAGACAACATCACAATAACATCAACATCAATGACACGACAGAGAACTGGTGAAACCGAGGAACTTAAATACACAGGTTGAATGATGACAATGATTGGAAACAGGTGAGTACAGGGCTGAACATAATCTGACTAATGACACGGGAGACAAGCTGACACGGGAAAAGACAGGAAGTAAGAACATTAATGTGGCGAACCAAACTGAACATGAACAAACTGAAATCACTGGGTCAACGACCCAGGAACCCTGACAGTACCCCCCCCTTCAAAGGCCGGCACCCGACGGCCAAAAGAGGAAAAAAAAACCAGAACAGGGTGGGCGGAGGGGGCCCAGGACGGAGGGACGGAGTCCACACCAAGACAGTTCAGGTGGGCGCCCCCGCGGCCCGTGGCCGAGACGAGACAGTTCAGGTGGGCGTCCACGCGGCCCGTGGCCGAGACGAGACAGTTCAGGGGGCCGACCGTGCGGACGGCAACGGCGACAGCACTGGTCCGGGGGCCGACCGCGTGGAAAGCAACGGCGGCGACGTGGGCACAGTTCGGGGGGCCGGCCGTGCGGAAGGCGACGGCGGCCACTCAGGCGAAGGCGGTCGGGGGGCCGGCCGTGCGGAAGGCGACGGCGGCCACTCAGGCGAAGGCGGTCCGGGGGCCGGCCGTGCGGAAGGCGACGGCGGCCACTCAGGCGAAGAGGGTCTGTGGGCCGCCCACGACGGCGATGGCGCCCGGCCAGTGGCCCAGCCAGCGGTCTAGAAAATGGCCGTTCAGCTCCAGACCCAAACGAGGCTGGGCCAGGCGAGGCTGAAGGCACGGAGGCTGAGGCCGGGCCGGGCGTGGATGCAGCTGAGGCTGAGGCCGGGCCGGGCGTGGATGCAGCTGAGGCTGAGGCCGGGCCGGGCGTGGATGCAGCTGAGGCTGAGGCCGGGCCGGGCGTGGATGCAGCTGAGGCTGAGGCCGGGCCGGGCGTGGATGCAGCTGAGGCTGAGGCCGGGCCGGGCGTGGATGCAGCTGAGGCTGAGGCCGGGCCGGGCGTGGATGCAGCTGAGGCTGAGGCCGGGCCGGGCGTGGATGCAGCTGAGGCTGAGGCCGGGCCGGGCGTGGATGCAGCTGAGGCTGAGGCCGGGCCGGGCGTGGATGCAGCTGAGGCTGAGGCCGGGCGTGGATGCAGCTGAGGCTGAGGCCGGGCGTGGATGCAGCTGAGGCTGAGGCCGGGCGTGGATGCAGCTGAGGCTGAGGCCGGGCGTGGATGCAGCTGAGGCTGAGGCCGGGCGTGGATGCAGCTGAGGCTGAGGCCGGGCGTGGGTGCAGCTGAGGCTGAGGCCGGGCGTGGGTGCAGCTGAGGCTGAGGCCGGGCCGGGCGTGGGTGCAGCTGAGGCTGAGGCCGGGCCGGGCGTGGGTGCAGCTGAGGCAGAGGCCGGGCCGGGCGTGGGTGCAGCTGAGGCAGAGGCCGGGCCGGGCGTGGGTGCAGCTGAGGCAGAGGCCTGACCAGGCGATGCAGGCGCGGAGGCCTCTGGCCGGAGACAGGCAGGGCCAGTAGGCGCGGAGGCCTCTGGCCGGAGACAGGCAGGGCCAGTAGGCGCGGAGGCCCCTGGCTGAGGAGCGGCCGGGCCAGCGGGTGCGGAAACCCCTGGCTGAGGAGCGGCCGGGCCAGCGGGTGCGGAAACCCCTGGCTGGGAAGCAGGAAGGCTCACAGCTGGCTCTGGGTGCTGTGGCTGCAGGTCCGGGAACTGGACAGGATGGTGGACAGGTGACTGGGAAACAGGAGGCGACTGGACTACAGGGCACTGGGCGGCAGACTGGACTACAGAAGAGTGGAGGACAGGTGGAGACTGGACTACAGGTGACTGGAGGACAGGTGGAGACTGGGCTACAGGTGACCGGAGGACAGGTGGAGACTGGGCTACAGGTGACCGGAGGACAGGTGGAGACTGGGCTACAGGTGACCGGAGGACAGGTGGAGACTGGGCTACGGGTGACTGGAAGACAGGTGGAGACTGGGCTACAGGTGACCGGAGGACAGGTGGAGACTGGGCTACGGGTGACCGGAAGACAGGTGGAGACTGGGCTACGGGTGACCGGAAGACAGGTGGAGACTGGGCTACGGGTGACCGGAAGACAGGTGGAGACTGGGCTACAGGTGGCTGAACTGACTGGAGGACAGCAGGAGACTGGACAGCAGGAGGTGACTGGAGGACAGGAGGGGACTGAGCTACAGGAGGTGACTGGAGGACAGGAGGGGACTGAGCTACAGGAGGTGACTGGAGGACAGGAGGGGACTGAGCTACAGGAGGTGACTGGAGGACAGGAGGGGACTGAGCTACAGGAGGTGACTGGAGGGAAAGCTGAACAGCAGGTGAGGGAACTGACTGGAGGGAAAGCTGAACAGCAGGTGAGGGAACTGACTGGAGGGAAAGCTGAACAGCAGGTGAGGGAACTGACTGGAGGGAAAGCTGAACAGCAGGTGAGGGAACTGACTGGAGGGAAAGCTGAACAGCAGGTGAGGGAACTGACTGGAGGGAAAGCTGAACAGCAGGTGAGGGAACTGACTGGAGTGGAGATGCTAAGGGAGGAACAGAGGCAGGCGTGGCTGCTGGCTGAGCTACAGATTGAGCTAGTGACGGAGATAAAATTACGGCTTGGGCTCGTAAGGCTGGTGCCTGGGCAGGGGACAGTTCAGCTAATCTAACTAGGGATAGTGCGAGGGCGTGAAAGGCTGGGTCAGGAGGTGGATGAAGTGGTGAAGTAGCAGGTGGACCGGTTAGCTCCTCCAAGCCTCCAGGGAGGTCAAGCTGGGTGCTGGTTGCCCTCAACCTGGGCGCTGGGACGGGCACGGAAGGTGGCTGGACACCAGTCACCCCCACCTGAGAAACAGAAGCGGGTGTGGAGGTAGACCGGGTCGCAGCTGCCCTCCTCCTGGGAGCTGGCACTGGTGTGGGCGTAGACTGGGCCCCTGTGCTGGTGGGAAATGGCTGAATACTGGGTGTGGAAATAGTGACGGTGTGTGTGTTACTGGCAGGTTTATTGGAGATTGTTCTGATTTTTCTGCCACCACTATTTACAGTCTTTGGGGGAGCAGAGCAGAACAAATCTTCCCAGTCCACAGAATCCTCCAGGAGGGAAACATCCCATGAATGAGAGATGGGTTTATTGCGCGTTTTAAGTGAATAATCAGATGGTGAGTGCGAAAAACAGTCACTGGAGCTCACCATCGGGAGTGGCTGAAAGTAGTCCGTTCTATGGCGGCGTGTGCGCCGCTTTCTCGGGGAAGCGGAAGCGGCCGGGGAAAACAGCAGAGCCTCTGGCGCGGTAGCCTCCGTTGAGCCGAGGTGGGAGGCGTAGCCGTTGTGCCGCGGCGATGGTGGAGGTCCGGCAGATGAGGCGGCGGGTGTGGGAGCGAGGAGCGGAGTGGCGAGAGAGGGAGTGGCCGAAGCGCGGCGTGGAACGTCCACTCTCCACGGCAAATGCTCCGGTACAGGTGAGGCAGCAGGTGGGGGAACGCGGCGTCTCCGAGGCCCGCCCAGAGCCAAGCGAGTGCCCTCGAAGACGTGCTCTCGCTCCGCGAAGAGCCGCTGTCTCTCCTTGAGCTTTTCCGCCCACAAGGAGAGCGCTACCTCCTGCCGCTCGTAGAGGTCCGAGTCCGCTGGGTTCCAAACGTGTCTTCGTGGCACGGGTCGTGTCATTCTGTCAGCGGTTGGGTGGAGGCGAGGAAGAAGGAACCCAAACGCAGGACTCGCAGGTAGGTGACGATTTATTATAAGGAGTGGATGAACAGAACAAAGGGAGAAAATGGCTGGCTGGACGACTGACTGAAGCACTGACTGACTAACGGAACATACAGGCGGAGAGACAACATCACAATAACATCAACATCAATGACACGACAGAGAACTGGTGAAACCGAGGAACTTAAATACACAGGTTGAATGATGACAATGATTGGAAACAGGTGAGTACAGGGCTGAACATAATCTGACTAATGACACGGGAGACAAGCTGACACGGGAAAAGACAGGAAGTAAGAACATTAATGTGGCGAACCAAACTGAACATGAACAAACTGAAATCACTGGGTCAACGACCCAGGAACCCTGACACATAGCAACAAAAATGGATGCTGTGGGTTTGAATAATAGTGCCTAAAGTGAGCATGTATTATATAAATAGAATTGGTCTTAGCGTGGAAGCCTGTGGAACTATAATTAACCTTAGTACTTCAGAATACTCAAAATCTGAAAGTCTTTTAGAGTGACTTATCTTTTGCTTACATTGAAAACACTGAAGTATACAGGATTCCTTGTTCTGCTAAAACAAACAATTTCAATGGGCTTAAAATATGAGCTAGCTATTAGCTGGGTATCTAAACCATCAATGTCACATGCTGTCACCAACAAAAAAAGCCTAAATTGTCTTTGGGGTTTTTTTGTGGTAGTGGTGGTGGTGGGTCTGAACATGCACATATATAGAAAAGTTATTTTGGACGCTATCACAAAAAACACTGACGGGCTACTGCAGTCCTGCCTAGATGACCATTGCTACCACCATTTTGCACTGTGGGCCCAGTCAATACAAACAGGAAGTGAACATTCAATGGCAGCAGGGTGGAACAGTTCCTTCTGCTGCAGCCAAGTCACCACCCAACGTGTCGCCTCTCCTCTCCTACTCTTCCTCTGTCTCTGGTCTGTCTGTCAGACACTGTGAATACAAAGAACAGAGAGACTCGCAGAAATGTACAGAAACAAGTCAAAGTAAAATCAAGTTGAAGTAAAATCAGTAATGATATACCTTTAAAGACAGGTAATTTGAGCTTGGAGCATAGTTTCGGCTGTCACACTGAGAACACGTGCTACTAAAAAAAAACCCACAGTGTGAGGACACGTGCATGACATTCAATATGGATAAGAGAATTTGAATGTCATATCTAAAAACAATCTGTTTAAAGGATCGTCTGGTGAATATTAAATATTATTAAATATTGTACCACCAGTTGTTAAAATTCACCATATTCCATCCTTACAAAGGGATTGTAAAGTATCTTTGAATGAATTTGCACACTTGGAAGACTGTTGCTTCTTCACATTTGGTTTGTGTCCCCTGACACTCATAACCACCCTCGAATATTAAGCAGCGACAGATTCCGATTGAGCAGCTGTTTTGCACCACCTAATCCTGAGTTGAGGCAGACATTAGCAGAGTTGTTGCCTGACTGACTGCCCACATTCACATGTTGTGTGGGTGAATGTTTGCAGCACTTTTTCACATCAGAAATTTTAGTACATTGTGTTAGGAAAAGTAGAAGCCATTAATGATGCCTCAGTAACATTAAGTGTCTTTACATGTATGCTTTTTCTGCTGTGAAAAACCTTTAACCACATATTAAGTATAAACTGCAGTGTCTCATTGCTTGTGCACACATACTACTGCTTTGTTTGTTTGCATCATTAATAAGCCATAAGTACTGCTCTATTTTGAATTGAGCTGCTAAGCTCCTCCCCTCTACTCCTATTTTCTTTTTCCATATTTTTTTCAGGTCAGCTCTTATCAACTAGTCTTGTCTTTCTTCTCCTTCTGTTCATCTCTCATGTCTTTTCCAGCGACAAATTACATAGCTATGTGGCTCGTTACATAATAATATTTTTTTTAATAGGCGGAAATGTTTTGGAGGGGGATCGAGGGTGGGGGAGGAATGCAAGGCATTGAGATGAAATGGAATGAAAGGAAATAAGGGGGCGGGGCAGGGGGGGCTACATTCTTCGATTTTTGTTTTTCTCCTCTAAACTTCTAGGCCATCCTCACAGGCCCTTTCCTGTGTCTGTGAACTGGCTAAGCATATTAACGTCTGAGAAAACATACATGATAGTGTTTATGTTGTGATGAGGCCAGCAATAGAATAGAATAGAATAGAATAGAATAGAATAATCCTTTAATTGTCCCACAAGGGGAAATTTGGTTGTAACAGCAGCCAGAAAGACACATATACAACAAACAGTACACAGGACACAGAACAGAAAATACACAATTTTTCTTACATATTTACATATGGTTACTATAAACAGAGTACTGTACAGTTATTAAATTAAATAAAAATAACTACAGATAAGAGGCAAACCAGGTTGTAGTGCGAATCGGTTGATTAAATTATTGCAGTTACAGCGCAGGTGTAAACATCTGTGATTGTTGGGAGCAGTTTTGATTGTACAGTCTGACAGCTGCAGGGAGGAAGGACCTGCGGAAACGCAAGACGTGTCTTGGATGCAGTGTGGCTTGTGTTTGTGATGTTAGGGTAGACAAAAAAGGCTCTCCTCAGCTAGCACTGTAATAATGACTGTAAGAAAGGCGTCTCTCGGCTTAAATGTTGTGGTGCATTTGTTGTGTCTGCTAAGCAGTTTTTTGCATGATGGAACAGGACAGAATTATTTTCTTTTACAGCCCTCAATGCAAAAATGAGGCATGGACGCCTCTCTCCCCATGTCCCATCTGCACTGCACTCCAAAATATCTCCCATGTGGCTTAGATTTGAAGGGTCTTGCACTGCAGTGTGTCTCAGAAATGGGTGAAAATGATAATTAAAATTCCCAAATCACCATAGTGCAGGGAAAAACAGTGTTTGTTTGTGCTTGTTCTGTCAATGTGTCACAGCAGGTTGTGTGTCTCCGTCTAGTTTGTAGGCTGGTGATTATGCGTTTGGATAACTCGGCGGCCTGCGGCCTGCAACCATTATGACAGGGATGCAAATGTGGCCTGGATATTTTCAACTGAGAGAGAAAAGGAGCGAGATGGGAGAGAGCCCATCCAGATTGCAAATAGCTTGAATTCTTGCTTCCTGAGCTGAGGAATGTGAGCAACGAACATCTGTCGCCATGACAGCCAGGGTCACCAGGCCCGCCTCTGCTTAACGCACACACTCACACATACACAAACATAGAGCATTGTTAAACAGAGGAATATCCAAAAAAGCAGAGTACTGCTGTATTGAGGGTTCAGCATATCCCACTTTCTCTGTCTCACAGCTGTTTAAGTTTCAATTATTGTTGTATTCAATATTTTTGGCTTATTAAAAAAACAGTTTTACATGATTTAGAAGCTACATTTTTTGAAGAAATGGAGATGACTGTGGATAAGGAAACACCTTTAATGGGTTTCACCACTTATCATTCTGAATGTTATTCTTTTCCTTCATCTGTTCATCCATCCGGTTGTCCTTATCAGGGTTGTGGCAGGGCTGGAGGCTGGAGGTGAGAGGTGGAGTACAACCTGGACGGGTCTCAAATCTTATACAGGACAAACATAGAGACACAGACGACCATTCACACCTAAGAGCAATTTAGAGTCACCCATTAACCTCACCCCACTTAGTGCATCTCTTTGTGGGAGGATGCCGTACCTGTAGAGAACCCACGCAAACATGGAGAGAACTTGCAAACTCCACTCAGAAAGGCCCCGCCCAGATGGTGGAGTCGAACTCTTTCTTGCTGTGAGGAAACAGCGCTAACCGCACAATAAATATTATCAAGCTTTTTAAACTTTTCATGGCCAAGATTTACAAAAAAAATTTTTTTTATTCAATTTGACCCCAAATGAGTGAGTAAAAACTCAGCAGGAAGATATTTACAGAAGTCAAACACTGTTTTCCCAAACACTTCTATATAGGCTGGAAATGTTTTTACAACCGCAGCTATCACCATCTGGTGGCCTTCATATTAAATAGCTCTCTTCCCCAGCATGTCTTTTGTCCTGTCTCCCTCCCCTCACCCCCAACTGGTCGCGACAGATAGCTGACCCTCCCTGAGCCTGGCTCTGCTGGAGGTTTCTTCCTGTTAAAAGGGAGTTTTTCCTTCTTACTGTCGCTAAGTGCTTGTTCATAGGAGGTGCTCTGATTGTAGGGGTGTTGTCTGTATTACTGTTGGATCTTTATCCTACAATATAAAGCACCCAGGATACTGTTGTTGTGATTTGGCACTTTATAAAAAAAAAAAGAAATAAATTGAAAGCAGGTTTAAGGCACTTACGCTTTAGCCTTACTTTTCCAATCCAGAAGCTTCATCCATGTTTTATCATGTGCACGGTCCTGTGTAGAAATAAGCTGAATGCATTGGAGACCTTTGAAGAGCAGCTGCCATCTCCATGTCATCTGACTGTTCACCGTATTTAAGTGCAGCTGTTTAAAACGCCTAAAAGGCATTGGGTCATTTCTTCTAGGTTGATTTGAGAATATCCCAAACTTTACTACCACTGAACTTGTCTGAGGTTTTCTAAAATGTTGGAAACCCCACACCTTCCCTGGTTGTAAGAAAGGGAACATGTTCTGCATGTTCTGTAACTGATGATAATGCATTCGCACCCACTCAAGGAAAGAGGCAAACACTCAACATTTTGATTTCTATATCTCTTTTCCACTTGTCACTCCATAATTGTGTCCATTTCTGTGCCTATAACTAAGAGAAATACTAACTTTATCTCCTTCCTGGAGAGAAAAAGAGAATGTTTAAAGAAAAAGTCCTACATGAGAAAAGTGCGCAAGGTAGAAAGACTGAAGGGAGAAGGGTAAAAAGTGACATTACTGGGCGGCTCTGGCAGCCAACACTCTCTGCTGGCTATGCAGGAATGTAACACACACACATACACAGGAAACAAAGTATAAACATTGGTGTGTGTGTGTGGTCAGTTTTAAGCTAAGGCACATAAAGTTATGTGCATGCAAAGGGAGGAGACACAGAAAAGGAGGTTTGTGCACGTTGCATCCAGTAGTGTTATTTATACACACATATACAGAGATGAATGCCGTACACAAACACACAATACCGTGGGCACAGAAAGTGTGTCGCCTTGGCATTTCCTGGCTTTCAAAGACATCCGTGCCCACAGTTGCTGCATGGTCCCATTTTTAAGCCATTTAGTATGTTTGATTTAGGTTACTCCTGACAAATAAAGGCAGCCAGTCTTTCTGAGAAACCGCAGAAAGTAGGGTCACAAAATGGCTCCTCGGGGATAAAACTTTTCTCATCTGCTCATTTCCTTCCTTCCATTCAGACAAAGCCGTATTTTGTTGCTTCTGATGTTCGATTACACGCTTTTCCTTTTGTTTTATGTTCTGAGAAAACGCCTCCAGTGTTCCCTTAATGTGTTTAGTGTCAGTGACAACCATGGCAAGTCTGAGTCTGAGTGTTACATATAGATAGATTATATAGCATGTTTCAAACAAGGACAGCATTCAAAGGACTTTAGATGAGATGTACATTTTGAACAATATTTAAAACAAATTATTAATAACAAAGAAATTGAGGGTGGTCGGATTAAGCATATGTTAAAATGACAGAGTTATTTAAATATGACGATGACTCGTGATTGGCTAAAGGCTTAAATGACAAATTGTCACAACATCATATATTCAAAAACCAACTTTACATCCATGGCGCAGTCTTTTAGTTGAGTCGTTCAGCATTGTGTCATTTCAACCAAAGGAAGTATTTCATTAGCCTTTATCATCAGGTGTAAAGGGGAGAAGACGCACTTGCTGTTCCTTCATGTTGTCAGTAGGGGCGCCTGCTCTGCTCTGAGACGTCTGACTTCACATGTCTTTGCACTGAGATCATATGTCATTTGAGGGGACTTTAGTCATCTAGGTGTGGATTGCTCTCTCGGAGAAGGAAGGAGAAATTTTTGTTTTCTCAGATTTTCTCAGATTTTTGTCCCACTTGTTTGCATATTTACGGTTATGAAGGCCATGTTAAGTTCACGACGATAAATCATCATCATCTTTTACGTTGAAAGCTGTCATCAGGAGGGATTTTAAAAAACCCTGATGTTACCCTGCAATCAACAAGTAAATAACTGAGACGTTATAAATGTAGGGATTTGCTTGTTGAAATGCTGCTACTGATGATGATCTTGTGGTATCATTGGTTTCTTTAAAATTACATATTGAGGTGCAGAGGATTTGCGTTTCCAAACCGGGCGTAGCGTGAGCGACATTGGGATGATACTATTCAAGCCCTGCTGGGGGTTAACTGAAGCCGATTAAACAAACAAGATAATAACTGTATAATGGGCAACCTCTGACTGAAAAAGCAGTGTATCAGTAACAGATATCGTGTTTAACAAGTGGGTTGGGTGCTTGTGTGTGTGCATATTTAATCACTCTAGATTGTATCAGCTTTTCGAGTACCGTAATTGCTTTACTGGAATTTTAGGTCATTTTTTCTGCATGACAAATGAAATCATGACTGTTCAGAAATGCAAGACTTACATTAGAAACCTAAGCAAAGAAAGGCACTAATTTTTTCCCCACTACTTTCACATCTTTTCTTTATCTCCATCCTCCTTGGCATAGATAATTATGGAGAAACATTCTACCACTTCTTGAGATAATTGGTTTTTTTGTCTTTGCTGGAGAGTTATCTTGCTTCACCTATCTGTTTTTAATACTCCAGAGCTATTATAATCATTGAACATTGGGTTTAGGTCAGTTCAGTTAATCTTTTTTCCATCTTGCGAGGTGCTGCGAGTGTCCTTAGGCTCATTGTCATGTTGGATCTTTTGCCAGGCTACTGGTCAGTGTTCTTGTACATCCTCAGGTATTCACAGTGCCATTTACAGATGTAAAAAAGTGTCAGGGCCACTCCCAGTTTTCATCATTATTTTTTTCTCGTGTTCTTTAGGCAGTTTTTTCTCTCTCTTAAACGCCATCCTTAAAAGTTAATATCATGCAGCGTCAATGTCACAGAAACTCTGATATTCAATGATAAGCCCAGTGCCAAGTCTGAAACACGTGCCCATGTCTTGTAAAGACTTAGGTGTGCAAACCATGTCTGTGACATCACTTTAAAATAGAATAGAAAAGAATAGGATAGAATTCAACTTTATTGTCATTGCACATGTCACAAGTACAAGGTAACGAAATGCAGTTGGCATATTGACCAAGGCAGACGCCCTTAGTGAATCTCTGGCTTGTTCTGTACTCCAGCTACTGCTGCAACTGATTTTTAGATTGTCTGGCCAAGGGACCAGTGAGCACTCACAAAAATTGCCACTCCTCCTACAGGATTGGTCAGAATTCAATCACACCTACACACAATGATCATGGGTCTGAAATGAAACTTTGCTCAAGGTCAAGCTCGTATGTGTTGTTTTATGGGCAGTAACCTGTGAAATGTGAAGTGGATGAGCTGCGATATCACTGATATTCTGGTTAGTTGGTCCTCGTGTTTCCCTTTTCATCTTTAAAGTCTCGCACTGGGATTTTTTCCAGTATCATAGGATCCCCATAGGTCATAAATTGAGAAAGTTCAGGTCATTCTCTAACTGCCTTTATGCATTAAAGCAAATTGTCAGCCATTCATGTGTATAGTTTTCTTTCATTTATTAAATAGTTTGTGCACAGGGTCAGTGACCACAGGTCTGTTTGATTTTACTGCATTACGTTTCTACACTGGGGCCTGGATTCTGAGTAATGTTATTTAAGGAAACACTCTGTTCCAGCTTAGACGTGATGCAGATATTGAGAGGTGATGCAGTTTGGAATCTTTAATTCAATCATTGTGGGTTTCTACCCTCTAAATCAAAGTCTGAGCAGAGAACCATTTAAGAAGTCCCGCTTGAATGTGATAGAAGAACCAAGAGAATGATTGGCATTGTTACCATAGACTGGAGCAGAATTCTCTGCTTGTTCCCTCCTCCGCATTTTTCCTGCAGTGTCTCAATTGTAAATTACACGGCAACTGATGAATAGAAAATGCCAAAGTGGTTAACCAGCATTTTTCACATTGGTGACCTACATACCGTTGGCTTTTATAGTGACCCACCTGTCTGAGCACACGTCTCCAGGCCTGGGATTAACTCTGCGCACCCCACCTGTGAGGAAGGGAGAAAAGCCAGGAAAAAAAGGTTTTAAATGAAAAAGGTGACATATGTCATAACAGCCAGTCTTATTCAAATGTAATTTTTAAACCAACAGAAATAAACCAAACCTGGGTAGGAAGACCAAACGAACTCTAAGATGTAAAATATGACGTTGTGGTATAAAATAGCGGTAAGAGATGTAAGGGTTATTCAGCTGGTTTGAAATGAAACTGAGGCATACATAAACTGTATTAGAAGACATTCTTACTGGTCATTCCCAGGGAAGCTGCTCTGTTAGTGCCTCTGAACACAGGACCACACCCTGCTGCACTGCGACTATGAATCATACACATAAAAAAATTTCCCCAAATACAAATGATCATGCAGCAGAAGGATAAATGTCCAAGTTGAAAGAGTTTTCTTTGAATATGGCAAAGTGTATATTCACTAACAGTCTTTTTATTTCTAAAATTTCAGTTTGTGTGTGTGTCTGTGTGTGTGTGAGAAACTGTGTTTGCTTTAAATCTGTCTCACTGCAAAATACAAAAACCAGTAACTAATTTGTGAGTGACTTTCAGCCCCCTACTGTTTTTGCATGTTGTCTGGCAGAGGAAATCACTGGTATGTGACCCTAAGTGGAAAGGATGCAGGTGCTTGAGCACCTACTAGGACTGTTGTGTTTTGTGTGCATGTGTGTGTGTGTGTGTGTGTGTGTGTGTGTGTGTGTGTGTGTGTGTGTGTGTGCGCGCGCGTTTTTAATGTTTGCGTGTCTGCTTTCTTCACAGGAGATGGCGATACGGGCGCTGAAGCAGACGGGCAGCAGGAACATTGAAGCAGCTTTAGAGTACATCAGCAAGATGAGTTACCTCGACCCTCGGAATGAGCTCATCGTTCGTGTCATCAAGCAAACTTCCCCAGGTATGAATACAGCCTCATGTGAGCAAATTGACTTGGCTAGTAGATTTTAGTTTCTCTTCACTACATGTATTTAAACGATAACAAAAAGTTCCTCCTGCACCTTCTAGGAAAAGCTGGCATGCCAAATTCAATGGACCACCGGCCTGCATTGGAGGCTTCAGGTGAAGCAGGTGCCATGCCTCCGTATCATCAACTGGGGAATTCTATGTATGACGGAGCAAAAGGTTATGGCCCTGAGGGTGAGATGCCCAGACCATATATGAATGCTCCACCTGTTATGAACTACATGATGCCCCCATCTGGTGCAGCACAGGTCACTGGAATGGGAAACCCATTGGGTCGGCCTCCCAGTATGGGTACCTATCCATCTGTTATGGCCACCCAGAGCAACCCAGGCAACACTATGTACCCCCCAGGGGCACAGCAGAAGGGCTACCCTGGCAGTATGGAGCAACATGGGCCTATGATGAGCTACAATGTCCCTGGCCAGCCTTTACAGCTCCAGCCACAACCACCAGGTGGCCCTGTCCCAGGCCCACACTATGACTACAGCCATGCCAGGACACACATGATGGAGTCTGCAGGCTATGGAGTCAAGAGGACCCCTTCCTTCCAAAACAAGATGCCACCGCCCCCCATGTCACCCACAGATAATTATGTCAATATGCAAGGGAAAGGAGGCATGGGTCAGAATGGGCCAGCGGGAGGAGGTGGAGGATATCCTGCTAACCTGTACCTCGCCCCTCACTCTCACCCTCGACAGGCCAGCCCCACCTCACACCAAGTCCACATGATGTCCCGTTCCCCAGGTGCTGTGGCCATGGTCCCTGACTTCTCAGATCTGCCCCAGGGCTTGATGACACCTTCTAGGGCCAGCCTCAACTTGGACCTCTATGAGCACCCCTGGGCAGGGCCGCCAGGTCCTGAAGGGGCCCCTCAGTCCAGACAGCCACAGCCCCAGGGCCCATTCAGAGGTGAAGTGCGTGTCCCCAGCAGAACTAACTCCTTTAACAGTCGCTCTGCAGGCCCAAATGCTGTCCGGCCTGGGATGGCTGCACCACCTGCTAATGGGAAACAGGAGCCTTCTTTGGGCCCCCCTAATACCATCACAGCTGTAACATCCCCACCCATCCAACAGCCTGTCAAGAGTATCCGTGTAATGAGGCCAGAACCTAAGACAGCTGTGGGACCATGTCACCCTGGCTGGATGACTGCTCAGGCCCAGGATGCATCAGAGCCTCTGCCCTACATGCCAGAAGAAACATACCCGCTCGAGCCTGCTCAGGAGCCACGCTGTCCACCACCACCCTACCCCAAAAACCTCCTAATGTCTGGGACGGCGGGTGAGACAGGGGCCCTGGAAGGAGCTGCAGGTGTGTGTGGAGCTCAGGACCTCAACAACCCTGCTGCAAGAAGTACTCACAGTGGCAGCGGAGGGAGTGGAAAGGCTGAGGAGAGCCAGCCAGTGAAAGAGAAGACAAAGATGGGGAAGGGAGAAAAAACAGTGAAAGACAAGAAGCAGATCCAGACATCCCCTGTTCCCGTGAGGAAAAATGGACAAGATGAGGAAAAGAGGGAGTCACGTATCAAAAGCTACTCACCTTTTGCCTTCAAGTTCTACATGGAGCAGCACATAGAGAATGTGATGAAGACCTACCACCAGAAACTCAACCGCAGGCTTCAGCTGGAACAGGAGATGTCCAAGGTAAGACAAGATGAACATTTTTCATCCTGCACTGCATTAGATAAGTAAAATGCAGAATGTATATAATAGAAGCAAATGATTTACTGTGAAGATTAGGCTGTCTTGAACAATCTCTGAGTATTTACAAATTCATTTCAAAGTATATTTAAAGAAACCTAAGCTGATGATAAAAAAAATCATAAAAAATCCCATCAGTGTGGTTTGGGAAATGCTCAGGATTCAAGATTGAAGAACATTTTTAATGCCTAAAAAATGACCTGTAAAGCCTTCAGGTTTTTAGGTGAGAACTATGATGGGCACAGAGAAGTGACGTACAAGAGCTTGTCATGCCAACAATTCTCCCTCAAGACTTTGCTGTAGACAGTAAGATCTTTGTCTCGAAATGACTTCACATTTGTGTTTGATGTGTTTGTCCTGAATCAGAACTTTGGCCTCTGCATTTAAAATGTATTTATTTTTTTTGCTGTGACCTAAAGACATGCTTAGAATAGAAAAAAACACCACAGTCAGACCCAGACAGTTAAGTCATGTAATGAGTTAAACAAGCAGTAAAGGTCAAGTCACTGAATTCAGCTCAAGCCTCATTCCTTGGTCATTATTAGTCAGTGTTGAAAAATGATCTCATCCTTAAACTATTTCTAAGGCTGCTTTTGAAGAGGTTGCATAGCCGTTATGTCCTCCCTTTACTGATCCTCTTCAACCTCTCTTCTTCTTCCTGTCCAGGCCGGCCTTTCCGAAGCAGAGCAAGAACAAATGAGGAAGATGCTGTACCAGAAAGAGTCCAACTATAACAGGCTACGCCGTGCCAAAATGGACAAGTCCATGTTTGTCAAAATCAAGACGCTGGGCATAGGTGCTTTTGGCGAAGTATGTCTTACACGTAAAGTCGACACTGGTGCACTTTATGCCATGAAAACACTGCGCAAGAAAGATGTCCTTAATCGTAACCAGGTGAGTTTATGCATTTTTATTGCTTTACTACACTCCTTTTGCCTTTTGAGTTCTGGCCTGTGCATTTTCACCAGGTGTATAAAAGTATTCACACATTTTTTTCTATGTTTGTAGAACAGCGCTTCAACACATTTGTGTCTTTGTGGACACTACTGATTGTGATAAGATGTTATGCAACAGGCTAAATCAGGATTATCGTTACGCAGGTGGCTCACGTGAAGGCAGAGCGCGATATCCTGGCGGAAGCGGACAACGAGTGGGTGGTGCGTCTCTACTACTCCTTCCAAGACCGTGACAGCCTCTACTTCGTCATGGACTACATCCCCGGCGGAGACATGATGAGCTTGCTCATCCGAATGGGGGTCTTCCCCGAACTTCTGGCACGCTTCTATGTGGCAGAGCTGACACTAGCCATCGAGAGCGTACACAAGATGGGCTTTATTCACCGCGACATCAAGCCAGACAACATCCTCATTGACCTGGATGGACATATCAAGCTGACAGATTTTGGTTTGTGCACAGGCTTCCGCTGGACACACAACTCCAAGTACTACCAGAAGGGTGAGACACTTTTATCTGAATATACAGACATACAAATACATGCTCCCTCAACTACGAAGACACCGTGTGTGGATTTAGTGTGTTGATGTTTGTGACATGCGCAAATACAGACATGCACACAATTTCCGTTGGACTCTTGTACAACTCATGCTTGGTGATTTCTAATAGAGAGAGTTCAGGTTTTGATTGTGTTTTCTCAAACATTGTGTTCAGGGGAAAATTAAATGAACATGTAGGTGCATTCAGACTTTACAGGTAGCAAATTTGAGCAGTTGCCAAGAGTACTGTCAGTTGTCCAGGTTGTTAAATTTGAATTTCACCAGGCAATGTGGTATTATATCCTTCTCTTTGTGGGGTTTTAAAACATCTGCTCTCACCTTCTGTCTTCAGGGAGCCACATTAGACAAGACAGCATGGAGCCCAGTGATTTCTGGGACGATGTATCCAACTGCCGGTGTGGCGACCGGCTGATGACCCTGGAGCAACGCGCCAACCGACAGCACCAACGCTGCTTGGCACACTCCCTGGTGGGGACGCCCAACTACATCGCCCCCGAGGTGCTCCTGCGCAAAGGTGTGTGAGAATAAAAAGCATAATTACTGCACAGTATCTGATGACTGACACACCTTTGATTGTACTGGATGTTGTGTTCTAAGAAAGCATTTAGACAGTTGACCTGATGTGCGTGTTGTGTGCAGGTTACACACAGCTGTGTGACTGGTGGAGTGTGGGAGTGATCCTGTTTGAGATGCTGGTGGGACAGCCGCCTTTCCTTGCCCCCACGCCCACTGAGACTCAGATTAAGGTCAGTGAAGAGGGAGGATGTCCCTGCTTTTATTTTGAATTTTAATTGGTGACCTAATGAGTCAGTGACTGGATCAGATCAGCTGCAGCAGACCAGGACAGTTAAACAGTGGCAGATTGCATTTGCTGTCCGTTAGACGTCAAATTAGGAGCTCTTCATTTCCTCCTTCTGTTCACTTTGCTTGACTCGGTAAGAGCAATTAAATTCAATGGCACAAAAAAATGACACAAAGACAAGTGAATGAAAATGCAGCCTAAACCATGAGTAGGAAATTCTGTGAACAATAGAGAAGAAGAATGAGATAGCATGGAATTACAGTCAACTTAGGTGACAGCAGCTGGAATCCAATTAAAAGTACATCCAGTAAATGAGCAGTCATTGAGTCTATTGCAGTACGGCCCACTGTATATTTACAGCTGCACAGATGTTTTTGGAAACACAATAATCTGGCTGTAAACAATTTCACTATGAGGTTTATGCTATAGCTTTTCGTGAGGTTCATCTGTTTTTCCACAATCTTATATACCTTTGATTGTATTGTGGAAAAACACAATACAACGTGTTGTGTTTTTCTCAGCTACTGTTCTCAGCTCCAGAACAGTAGCTGAGTGGACCTTGTAGAGACGTTGTCTTACTCAGATCCTGTTGTCAGTGTAGATATTGACTTTAAAGCTGAAGTCAAAACTGTTGCATTGAATTTCTCCAATTATTAAGTATGTATACAAGAGCTGGGTCATATTTTACTGTTGATTTAACTTCATGCATTGTCTCGCGGCTCTGCAGGTCATTAACTGGGAGAGCACTCTGCAGGTGCCCGCCCAGGTCAAACTGAGCCCAGAGGCTGTCGATATCATCGGTCGCCTGTGTTGCTCTGCAGAGGATCGCCTGGGTGCCAATGGCGCTGGTGAGATCAAGGCTCACCCCTTCTTCTCCCAGGTGGATTTCTCTAGCAATCTGCGGCAGCAGCCGGCCCCCTACCGGCCCAAGATCGCCCACCCAATGGACACATCCAACTTTGACCCAGTGGAGGAGGAGGGTGGTCCCGGTGCATGGAGTGACAGCGGGGACAGCACCCGGGCTTTGGATGCTCTCTGCTCCCCTCATGGGAAGCACCCAGAGCACGCCTTCTATGAGTTTACCTTCCGCAGGTTCTTTGACGATAACGGCTGCCCCTTCCGCTACCCTAAACCGCTCGAGACAAGCGAGGTGTCGCTAAGCATACCTGGAGCCATCGGAATGGGCCCAGACGAGGAGGAGGAACAAGAAGAGGAGGACGAGGATGAGGAAGATGAAGAGGAAGAAGGAGAGCAGGAGGAGGGGTGTGAGCCCGTGTATGTGTAGAGCTGCATGCTGACAGTCTTCCTGAGTGGCTCGTGTCTCTTACCTGCCCTTGTCATTCAGCTCATGACCCTCCCACCTATCACTTCTCTTCTCATGTATATGTAGAGGTGTGCATGTGTCTCTGTGATTGTTGAACTGCAAGAACAGGGTAGATGAACACTGCCCCCTTGTGGAATGCATATATACAAAACATCCCCCTCATCTGGGACCAAGAAACGGCAGGTGTGAGCACCCACATCGAGGGTGAAGCGTAGGTGGTCAGGAGAGCAGGACTCAGACACTGTACTGGTCGAAAGGAGATTCTGGTTCTTCCAGGAGCCTCTTGTCCCATTCCTTCCACCTTTGGTCTTACGGACAATTAAAACACCTCCACAGTGACCTTCAGACACAGGATCTACTTCCTGTTCTAACTGAGCTGCTTTACACTCAAATATTTGACACAGCAATGTGAAGAGTGGAACCAGTTTACTTGTTGATTGCGCCTGTTTTCACAGCTGCTGCAAAATAAGCTACAAAGACACGCACACACAGCTCAGTAGTGTAGGGATGTTGGATTTCAGGTTGATTTCAGTGTCTATATTGAGGTTTCAAGAGGTTGGCTCACACTAGGTGGACAAAGAAATTCTTCCAGAGTCCTTTGACACACACTCAGCCACAAAAAAAAGAGTTTCATTCTTGTGGTGTGAGAGAAAAATGTGTCCTTTTTTTTTTTTTTTTGCAGCAGTTTTCAGAATCTTATATATCCACACCTGCCTCATTTTGTGCCAACTTCAGCTCAGTGTAATGTTTTGGAGCCTGATGCTTTTTAACTCAGTTTTCTGTTAGAAATATTCTTGTGTTGTTAAAATGCTTCCAATCACAGAGTTTCTGTCCTAACTTGGCTCTAAATTGGGCTCTAAAAGTCAAGCCAGGTTTAGTTTGCAGTAAATTCTTCTCTTGAGTTAGATCAGATGAAAGAAGCTCTTGTATTGAAATTATACTATCTGTTTACTGTGGGGCAGGTTGCTAGCACTTCACATATTTTCTCAGTCTTCAAGAGAATTAAGAGAACCCCCCTAATCTATACAGGATCCGTTGGGTCAGATTAGGCTTAGTTAGTTGGGTTGGACTGAGAATCAAAGCTCCAAATACACACACATATTCACCAAGATGCACACTTGTACAGCTATTTAGCAAAGATCAGTCTGACAGTTGTAACTTTGTAAATTGTAACTTAACCAATCTCCTGTGATCTGGAGGATATCATGAAAGAAAAACAACAAAACAAAGCAACATGTCCTTACAACAGCCAAACATGTGATAGTATGACTATGTGCAATACAAAAAAACATTATATATAGTTTTCTAAACACTTACTATCCTTTTAAAAATTTAGTTCTGAAATGTACAAATATATTGGTTTATATAAATATATATATATATATATATATTCTCTTTTCAGTTACATCATGCTGCTTATTATTGTGTTTAATATTATTTACATTATTATTATAATTGTTATTACATGTTTTTTTTTTTTGTGGTTGTGGTGAAAGAAGTGTCGACTTAAGTGTGTCTGGGGTTTGAAAGTAACGAGCTGAGTGCCTTTCTAACTGAATATCAGAGTGCGTGACGCCACTCGACGACGAGCGTGGGGGTGTGGATGATTCGAAGGTAGGCTCTTCTCCTGCTGCAGCCAGGCTGGCCCTGAGTGTAGAGGAGAGGAGTCAGAAGTGTTTCTGTTTCAGAGAGA
The DNA here is from genome assembly GCF_057381915.1 of Diplotaxodon limnothrissa. Classification (NCBI taxonomy): domain Eukaryota; kingdom Metazoa; phylum Chordata; class Actinopteri; order Cichliformes; family Cichlidae; genus Diplotaxodon; species Diplotaxodon limnothrissa. The sequence goes on along the minus strand of NC_140611.1, from coordinate 8,285,618 downwards.
GAGATGGAATCGAGTTAGGAGATGAAGAGCAGGGAGGAAAGTTGGCTTCGGGAAATTCAGAGGAAAAAAAGAATATGAATATGAATAGCTTTCTCTATTTACAACTTCAACAAAGAGTTAGTGTTTTGGTACACGTTCTTTTATTTATCCAAAATGACCACAAGTTCAAGTGTTTGTGTGTATAACTCTGTACTTTTTACTACAGACCAGTGCCATGTTGTGTGTTGGACTGCTGCTCATCAGATGACGCTAACATCCAGTACATTCTTGCTTACAGACAATCAGCCAGCAATTCTGCCGAATTGAACTGTTTGGTAAATTAATCCCAAACTTTCCAGGAGTATTCTAAATTTCTCTCGATGACTGGGGACGCTGAAGAGGTCACAGCTTTCGAGCGATTCTGTGTGGATAAGATTTGTTACAGTTGATTTTTGTTGTTTTGCATTTTTTCCCTGTAAACGTGCCTTAACTAACACGAGCAACACAATGTTAAACGACTGCCTTCTTACTTTGGTCATAATTTTCAGAGACTTCTTATACCTGTTGTTATTCTTGATTGGGGGAAGGCAACAGAGCGTGCTCTATTTCACATCAGCGCTTGCTGTGCTTACACACGACAGTCACTCTTTAATTTAGAATGAGCAGATCAGATTTTCAACTAAAAGTCAACAATCAACAGTGCAATATTACTGCAATATTATTAAAAAATTTTTAAAAATAGCAGTAATGCTGTTTTGCTAATCTAGAGCTTTGTTTATTGTAGATTTTATTTATTAATTTTTTTTAATGAATCAAATTTTAAATTGGAGTGCACGGATGGGTCAAGACCGTCTTTAACCATGATTTAAAAAAAACATACAAAGATGACAATTACAAAGTTATTTACAACATGATCATACGCACAGTTTTGACATGTTAAGAATATTACAGTAATGGTCAATACACAGCATTCAGATAGCTTTTTTTCAGTTATTATTTTTTTGCAACTTTTTTAGTTGCTATGCATTGTTTTAGGAAAGGGAAACAGGGTTTTCACCACTGTACAGTGTTACATCTCAGGTGTTGTTTAAACTTCGGAAGCTGCTCCTTGGTTGTTGTTTTTTTTTGTTTTTCTTTCTCCAGACCGAAGTGGATAGTTCAAAGTTCAAATTTCACATCAGATTTCAAAACATAGTTTAGCTATTTGTTATGACTGTGTCCAGTGGTGGTTTAAGGTAGAGTAGCAGCATTGTGTGTGTAAACACAGCCAAAGTTTTGTCTGCGAGCTGATAAAATGGGATCCATCACAGATGATGTGGTGATGCATCGCCTCACTGCTCTGTTGCTGTTTCCCCATTCATTTTGTTCTCTCTCAGCTGGTCCAGACATCTAACACTTCTCTAAATATCATTGACTGGATTGCCAATCCACACTGACCAGGATGAACTGCTCCTTTAACAAAAAAGATAAAACAAAACAAAAAAAGCTTTATAATTACAGCCATGGCTCTCTGCTGAGTGTGTGAGTGCCACAAAGTGTGTGAGGTGTTTCTTGGATATGTTTTGTTTTTAAGGTTTGAGAGTAGTGACTGACAATCTTTGACTGACTTTATGTCCTCTGTTCTGATTTCTTCTCAAGACTTACTCATGTATCCTTTACATTTTGTGTTTTTACTCTACAAAGTCTTTGCTTGTCTTTAATGTGTGATAAAATTCTGTTACTCTTGAATTTATATTTATACAGATATACATATTTTTTTGTATCTTTTCTCCTTTTTTCCCCTCCCCCGAGTTCCCCTGTGCTAATGTTAAAACATGTCTACACAGTATTATAGATGATGTAATTTGGACAGCTCTCTCTTTTTTTACATTTATGTATGAACTGAGAATTTGTAAATTCTTTCACTGTCCTTGTGTGTAAAATATATGTATAAATTAAATTAACCAGCTTGGATTCTCGTGAATTACTTTATAAAAGGAACATGACACAGAAGTTCCATACTGATTACAGTTTGTTGTTACAAAGAACAGGAGTATTTAGCTTCATGGCCACATATGGGCGAATTTGATCTCAAGAAATATGACAGAAATGCAACCGTTATTGCAATAGTAAAGAACAAAAAACTTATTAGTAACTTATAAGTATACGTGTGTACGTTTAAACAAATGTTGATTTAAATTTAAAAAAAAAATAATCCAAGAATAACATTCATTTTCAGGTCGATTGTGGATGTATCTACTTCTAATCCATTCCCAACAACAACAACACCAATAATAATGATGATGATGATAATAACTGAATATGTTGCTGGCTGCACGAGCCGTCACACTGGCAACCACAAACTTGTTGTGGTTACACAACCCGCCGTGTGCACGCGACGGGTAACCAGCGCAGTAATCCCACAATGCAGAGCGCATGGCGCGTCATTGGAGAGGGACGACGATGATGGCGGCGGTCGGTGCACCAGAAGTGATCACACAGCTGGAAAGCGCTGCCAAAGTTTTAATGGTGAGACATTCACTGCCGGTCTGCGGCCCTGGGAAGGACGGTGAACGTATCTTAACTCAGTCTTGGGTGGAGTTAGGCGGTTGGGGGCTCCGGCGGGGGTCATTTTGGTCCCGGTTGTTGTTGTTTAATGTGTTCAGTTTTTACCGGAGAATGTGAGCGATGCGTGGCGCAGCGCCTGGGTTGTCTCCATCCCGCAGAGAGAAAAAAATAATCCGCTCTTTCTCCAAACATTTCTCCCGCTGTTCCCTGTCGTTCCTATCACACGGCACCATCACCTTAAAATATTTCTCCGTGTTTGGACGCTTTCCAATGTGGCTCAGTTTTCCACAAACTTCAGCGGTTCGTGTCGGTGCCCTTTCAGCCGTTACATCAAGTTTTTTTTGTACTCTGAGCATCTCGGTGCGGTGTACTCGATATCACTGTTGCTAGCTTATCCCGTGCTTCCTCCAACACTCGCTCGCATCAAGTGTTTGACCCTCTGCCCTCCTCTCGTAACAGCTCCCGTTGCTACAAATTAGGCTGAATACTTCAGCTAAGAGCAAGTGGCTAACCATGTGCATGTCATGAGTCTGAGTGCTAGCTGCAGTCTGCTCGTACTTTCTGCCATCTTGTTAGGGTTTAAAACTAAAATCACCCTTTCTGATGTCATGCACAGTTAGGAGAACAATGTGTTCTAGCAAACGCACAAGTCCTAAATGTTCATATTTCAGTCAGCAGCAGGTGTCTTCGTGATGTCTGCTTATCAAGCTCCTCTTGTTTTATGGATTCATGTACGTACACACACACACACACACACACACACACACACACACACACACACGGGTCACTTGGCTAAGTACACGTTGCTAGTACCGAGTTGGACTCTCGTTATGCCTTAAGAACTTTTAATTATTCATGGAAAACATTCAGCAAGGTGCTGGAATAATTTCCTTTGGTAAATGTTGATACAAGGAACAGATCCATGCTTTCAAATTCTGACCGTACCATCCGAATGTCACAGCAGACTTTTGTTTTCCAATTCTGCTGCTGCTGCTGCTGTAGTCCATCTCCTTCAGGGTTTGGTGTGATGTGCATTCAGAGACCTCATTATGAGTTATTGTGACTCTGCTCGACTTCCCTACTCTGACCTCTGACAACAACAAGGCATTTTCATCCAGAGAACTGGGGCTCACTGGATGTTTTGTCTTTTCCGGAGCATTCTCTGTGAAACCTAGAGATGGCTGTGTGGGGAAAATGGCAGTAAATCAGCAGTTTCTGAAATACTCAGACCGGCCTGTCTGGCGCCAACAACCATATAACATTCAAAGTAATTTAAATCACCTTTTTTCCCGTCTGATGCATTGTTTCAACTTTAGCAGGTCCTGTTGACCATGGCCTAAGTGCAGTGAGTTGCTGCCAAGTTGTTGGCTGATTAGATATTCAGTTTTCCCTAATAAAGTGACTGTCTATATCAACACAGTGTGTGACCGTATGTTAACATTATGCTTATCAGGTAAATTTTTTTGGGACTAGTGCACTCTAGAATAGGAGTGTTATACATGCAGCCAGGGGAACCAGCCCACCGAGTGATCCATGTAGGTCCAAGGATGGCTTTTCTAAATGTGTGCAATGATGCAGCAGTATCTTTGGTTTTTCATTTAAATACAATACTACACCTTGTGAGGTGATGGTAACATTACTACGCAGTGAAACTCAAAAGTAAAATGTTTTGACCCAAAGAATAAAATTCTATTAAGATCCTAGAAAATAATTTTGTTTTGTTTTTAGTTACAAAAGCTGAATATGAAGGTTTTGCCCTTTATAAAAGACATAGCATTTTTTAAAATGAATGGCAAGTCTAACACTCTTATCCTAGAAAGCAGAGCCCAGCTGATACTGGGTTTTGTTTTTTTGTCTAAATGTCAGGAGTGCGACCACACCTCATACTTTTCCGGTTCTATGACTAAATGCCTACATAATGTTTCTTGTCATTTTTGTGCCTCTCATTGATTCAGGCCTAAAATCAAAGCTTATTTCTCTTCTCTTTTAAAGATGTGTTGTTAGACTAATTGTGGATGTTGTCCCTGCACAAATTTGTTAGCAACTTCCGAGTTGGTTTGAATCCCCCAGTTGGCCGGGGTTTTCTGTGTGGAGACTGGGTATTCCGGCTTCATCACACAGGTCAAAGACATTCATGCGTGCATGATAGCATAACTGGTGATTCTAAATTGTCTATAGGTGGAAATGTGGGCGTGAATGATCGCCTGTCTCTCTGCGGTAGACTGGCGACCTGTTTAGGGTGTACCGTGCCTTTCACCCTATAGCAGTTGAGATATGCTTAACATGAAGACACAGCTTGACCCCACAACAGTGGTTGTCTGTGATACTACTCTGCTACATATGCTGCTGAGAATATAAACAGTACATTTCTAACATAGTATGATCTTGATTCTTATTGCTCTGCGTTTTATTTACTGCGTGTCATTGTGGCAGCTTTATCTGTTTTACATTTATGTTTTACTATCAAGGGAGATGATAGATTGTATTATATTTTAGTGCATTGTCTGCCATCTGACCATGGTAGTTTATGTGGCTTAAAAAATGAAGTCTGTGTATGTGTACGCGTGTCTGCGCTCTCAGATAAAAAGGCCTTTCTTTCCTCTGCTGCCTTTCGCCGCAGAGCTGCTTTTACTGCAATTAGGTCTGGAATGTGACTTTCCTGCTGAGCTGTATCATGGCGAGCGTGCTCAATAGAAATTTCTGTGTTGCACTATCTCACTTTTATTTCTGTGTATTTGGAGTTAGTTAGATTTTTCATTCTTATGAAGCTTTCTGTCGTTATTTTGTGTGCTTCTGTAAGGTAAAAAAAAACAGTATTTGCTGCCAAGTTTTACGATAGTATTGATTTTTATAACGAGACATTTCCTCTGTACACTGTACATACTGTACTGTGTACTGTCTCCAATCTTAGTGATGCTTTCTGTCCTCGGGGCATTGCCATTGAGCTGAGTGAGTGGCTGCCAGTCAGGGCTCATCTTTCAGTTCTAATAGCACAGAAGCTGTTAGATGGTGGAATGGATTGACTGATTGATTACATTTAATAACAAAGAGAGAAACAAAAAAACACGACTCAATCCATTTGTGTAGTGTCCTGTCAAATATCTCAAATGTTTGCTATTAGCCATGTAAGTTCATACAGACTAGGATTTATTGATTTTAATATGAAAGTAAAATTAAAATTGGATAAAACAACACTTCACAAATACAAACAATAACATCAGGTAGAATACAGATAATCATTCTACCATATTCCCTTTAAAATGTTTATTTCTATTGCATATCTTAGTAGTTTAAAACAATTTGTTTGCCTTTTATTTTCCTGGGCAACAAAACTGTACTTAAGACTTACTTATGCAAGTCTGTCTCTGAAATATTACTACTACTACACCCTATTCTGTTGTTTTCTAAGTGATGCAGCTGTCGCCTGTTTACAGCAGGTACTAAACAGCAACCAGGCAACTCACGGGGAACTCGTAAAACAATCCCAGACAAATTACACTGGCTCCCCATTCATTACATAATAAGATTTTATTGATTGCTTTTAAATAACTACATGGGGCGTCTCTCATTTGTATGGCAGAGCTCTTAACCCTTTAATCCTCAGTTTAAAAAAGGTTTTAGAAACCTCCCATACAGACCAGCTTTATTAGAACTAGTGTTGCAAATTTGCAAACCTGGTTTGAAAGCTGATGTAGAAGTAAATATACTTTTTATCAGCACTGTGCTAACAAGTTAAGCCATTCGAAAATTGCCATCTTCTGTTAAAGCTTTGAAAGTGGTATTTAATTCAAAGTCATTCAGTGGAGAAGAGTTGATGTCCTGTTTAAAAGCTGTGTGTAAGTGGTTCGACCTCACTTGCAGAAAACTGACTTTGTTTTGTGTTTTACAGGCACCGCCGTCTATGGTCAGCACAGAGCAGAGACAGCATGCTGAACATGTATTCCTCTCCTTCAGGAAGTCCAAGTCCCCCTTTGCCATTTGCAAGCACATCTTGGGTAAGCATTGTATTTAATATTTTAACTTGCATATTGTTTTATAAATATGAGTTTATCTTATAAAGGCTACTCAGTGTCTTCTCCCCTTCATGTTTTTTTCCTGTCATAAACCTTCACCTGTGGTGTTTGTGGGTATGATCTAGACATTTTAGTGATGTGGTCTGTATGTGGAGTCTCATGTGTACAGAATATTATTATTGTTTGATCCGTGACTTATGTACTGTATGAAAACATGTGAGCTGTGCAGCTTTGAAAACAAAATATGAGTATTCATTGGCTTTTTGTAATGGTACAGAGTCCACTGTAAATTTCGTGGCAATAACAGGTTGAAAAAATTGTCTGTGTTGTCTCATGTTAAAAGAAATCCATACGTGTAACTGACTACCAGGTAGGGTTAAATGGTTACATAATTGCCTATAGAAAGTGTCTCTCACAAATATGAATGGAGAAAGTTCCCCATTGTGTGAGCAGCTGCATAGTTCGACAATTAAAATGTACACGTTAAAAAAAATCTCGTCCTGAATAGACGCTGGGATGGCATTGCGTTGAAAGCAAACCTGATTTTGTGGTTAAAGATGACTGTGTGGGCTCAGGATGATGTCGGACAGCACTGTTCACCGATGCATCAGTAACGCAAGTTACATTTTTCATGATATTGGTGGACCTTTATCTATTAACATCCTCCTGAGCTCAGTACAAGGGAGACTGGGCTAAAGATAAATTAAAAACTGAAATTTGAAACTTTCTGAAAATATTTGAGGCTAAAGAGGAGAAACTTGCATCTTGGTCACAGTCAGTCACATGGAAGCAACTTAGGCTACGTTCACACTGCAGGTCTTAATGCTCAATTCTGATTTTTTTTTATCAAATCTGATTTTTTTTGGCTGCTTGTTCACACTACAAATAAAATGTGACAGCAAACGCGCTCTAGTGTGAGCGCTCAAAGCGGCCGCAAAGAAGACGTCACACACAACGCGCTCTGTTCAGACCCAGACCAAACAGTATTGTTTGACTGATGGCCTTAATATAAAGACTTGTTTCGGACTTTATGTTTCTCAGTTTTGCTTTAAGTTATAAAGTTATTTTGTTACTTACATATGACCTAATAATTATCCTTATGGCTGTTTTAGAGGAGCGGTGCTTCAAAGGATAGTTGCAGATTTCTGTCAGAATCTGCAGATTATAGAGTACAAAGAAAATGTTCACGTTTCTCCATCGTTGTCTTCCCAACAGTTTCACTGACATCTACACTGGATGGCCAGGAAGCATTCACAATGTCTTCAATGTCATTATGTTAAATATTATTATTTAACCCATTATTTTCAACCTTTTTTTTCCCCCCACTATCTTTTTCACTTCTAATATTTCTCTTTTGTCCCGTTATTTTTTCCCTCTCCAGAGACCAGTAAGGTGGACTATGTGCTTTTCCAGGCAGCCACAGCCATCATGGAGGCTGTCGTGCGGGAGTGGATCCTGCTGGAAAAGACCAGCATTGAGTCACTCCGGGCATTCCTTCTCACCTACGTTTTGCAGAGACCCAAGTAAGAAACAATAATAAATGCATTACAAAACCTTTGTGGTTTACTATATTATTAAATATGTAGAGCTTTTACAGACCTCACTACAAAAATGCCAGTAGAACTTAATGTTTTGGATGCGGGAAAAATAAATCAGAATGCCTTCCTGTTCCTTCTAGTCTGCAGAAATATGTGCGTGAGCAGATCCTGCTAGCTGTGGCGGTCATCGTGAAGAGAGGCTCGCTGGACAAAAGCATCAACTGCAAAAGCATCTTACTCGAGGTCGGACAGCTCATCAGCAGCGGGAACCCTGCAGTGGTGAGAGAGACGCAGCTGAATAATACATGAGTAGCTCTCAGTGGCCTAAAGAGTACGTGTTGTTAGTTACAATGTACACAAAATCAATCATCAAATTCAAATCAAATTCAAATTTTATTTGTCACGTACACAGTCATACACAGTACGATATGTAGTGAAATGCTTGGACAACTGCTCGTGACCTAAAGAAAACAAAAAAAGGAAAAGGCTATGAATAAGATAGGAAATAAATATGAAAAATTAAAAAGGGTAAATTTAACTAGGAAGGAATAGAATATAAATTAAGGTTAAAAATGAAATAACTGTACAACACAAATTAGAATGAAGGGTAAATTTAACTGGGAAGAATAAGATAAAGATAAATATATAAATTAAAGTTGAAAATAAAATAACTGTACAACAAAATACACAATACACAATATAGAACTATATAAGAATGTATGAAGAAATCTAAATATAAATAAATATATACACAATAACAGCAGCTGTACAAGTATTAACCGGAAATGAAGAATATAGTGACCAGTGTTGTGCAAAACCAAAGTCCAGAAAGTCCAGTGTGTGTGTAAGAACTGTATGTGTGGGTCAGTACTGTGTGGTGGTGTGATTGAGAGACCGTATCGCCTGCGGGAAGAAGCTCCTCCTCAGTCTCTCTGTGTTGGTCTTCAGGGAGCGGAATCGCTTTCCTGACCTCAACAGAGAGAACAGTCTGTTGTTGGGATGGCTGAGGTCCTTCACGATCTTCCTGGCCTTGGTCCAGCACCGCCTGCTGTAGATTGAGTGCAGGTCAGGGAGCTCGGAGCGGATGGTGCGCTCAGCTGACCGCACAACCCTCTGTAGAGCTCGTCTGTCCTGCATGGTGCTGTTCCCGAACCAGGTTAAGATGTTTCCCGTCAGGATGCTCTCTATGGTGCACGAGTAAAAGTTCCTGAGAACCTTGGAGGGCAGTTGGAAGTCTCTCAAGCGTCTGAGGTGGTAGAGACGCTGTCGGGCCTTTTTCACCACGGTGTTGATGTGACAGGACCATGACAGGTCCTGCGTGATGTGAACTCCGAGGTATTTGAAGCTGTCCACTCTCTCCACTGGGCACTCGTTGATGACGGGGGTCTGGTAGTTCCTCTCCTGCTTAGTGCTGAAGTCCACTATCAGCTCCTTTGTCTTACTGACGTTTAGAAGGAGGTTGTTCCTCTGGCACCAGTTCTCCAGATTCCTAATCTCCTTCAGGTAGGCCGTCTCGTTGTTATCAGAGATCAGGCCCACCACAACGGTGTCATCAGCAAACTTGATGATGGTGGTGGAGCTGGTAGTGGCCACACAGTCATATGTGTACAAAGAGTACAGCAGGGGGCTCAGAACACACCCCTGGGGGGCTCCAGTGCTGAGAGTGGTGGAGGCTGAGACATGTCCGCCCATCCTTACTGCCTGTGGTCTGCCAGTTAGGAAGTTGGAGATCCACTGACACATAGATGAGCTGAGTCCCAGATGCTCCAGCTTGGTGGTGAGTGTGGAGGGAATTATGGTGTTAAATGCAGAGCTGTAGTCTATGAAGAGCATTTTAACATAATTCCCCCTTCTAGTGTCCAAGTGAGTGAGTGATGTGTGGAGGAGATGAGAGATGGCATCGTCTGTGGAACGATTTGGACGGTAAGCGAACTGTAGTGGGTCCAGTGTGTCTGGTAGTGAAGAAATGATGAAGTCTCTGACCAGGCGTTCAAAGCACTTCATCACTACTGAGGTGAGGGCTACAGGGCGATAGTCATTGAGAGAAGCAGGGTGGGGTTTCTTCGGGACAGGAACAATGATGGACTCTTTGAAGCATGTGGGGATCACCGACTGAGATAAAGAGATGTTGAATATCTCAGTGAACACAGGAGCTAGCTGGTATGCGCAGTCTCTGAGGATACGACCTGGGATGCCGTCTGGTCCTGCTGCTTTCCTGGTGTTCACTCTCTTGAAGGCTCTCCTTACTTCATGCTCGGAGATGACGAGCACGTTTCCGGTGCTGGCAGTATCTTCCTGTCTGCAGCCGTTAGCGCCGCTAACACTAGCATTGTTGGAGACCTTAGCTGCAGCCTCGAAGCGAGCATAGAAAGTGTTCAGCTCGTCTGCCAGAGTCACGGCCGCGTTTGTCATACCGGTTGTTGGTGCTTTATAGTCCGTTATTGTCCTTAGTCCCCGCCACAGGCTCCTAGAGTCACTCTGTTGGAGTTGTGACTCTAGTTTCCTCCCGTAGCGCTGCTTCGCCTCTTTCACCGCCCTCCGCACGTTATATGACGCGGCTTTGTACGGGTCCATGTCCCCCGTTGTGAGTCCCGTGTTGTAGGCAGCGGTGCGGGATCTCAGAGCGTCGCGGATGGTTTTATCCACCCACGGCTTCTGGTTGGGAAACGTTGTGATAGTCTTTGTCTCCACGGTATCATCCGCTAGTTTCCCGATGAATCCCACAACCGCTTCCGTAAACACGTTGACGTCATCGTCGGAGCTGTTTCTGAACATGCCCCAGTCTGCGTCATCGAGTGCGTCCTGTAACGCGGCCACCGATTGATCCGTCCAGCGCGCGACCTTCCTCTGAACCGGAACTTCCTGTTTCAGCCTTTGTTTGTATTTTGGCATGAGGAAGATGGCGGCGTGATCAGATTTGCCAAACGGGGGGCGGGATTGATCATCATCAGGTTAAGCAAGAGAGGGGAAAAAGGTTTTTGTCTTTGTTCGTTTATTTTTAAATATGAGGATTTTTAGGTTTCATTCATCATACATTTGCACAGATAAATTGAAAAGAAACAACAGTTGAGACATTATGGCTCCAAGACTTCACATTTATACACTGTCAGAATAACTGAGTAATTGCCCAAAAAGATGGAAGAAGTTATCCAGACTTTGCAAATGTGCACAATTAATGGAAAGTATTGAGTAACTTCTTGTTAGTAAAACTGGATTAAAGCTTTGATTCGTATCTGTTATATTTGGGGCTTGGTGAGCCTCACTGGCTCCCTGGTTCAGATCTGGCTCAGATTACAGCGCAGTTGGAAAACAGAGAAAGAAATGGCACAAAGGCTATGTTGAGAAAGCAGCTTCAGGCATGTTCTTGCGGTTAAAAGAAAGGACATCGAGGACCTGTGCTTCGATTATTATCAGAGAAAAAAGGGAAAAAAAACATACCAGGGTATAAAATTAATGCCAGAGTACTTGTGCGCCTTACCACATTTGCTCATTAAATGCAAAATAATTGTCTCCCATATATAGAAAATATAATCATATGACTTCAGCATGCTGCTCTGAAAAGAAATCCTAATCCAGTAGGTGGCACTACTTCATTTGTTTCTCATACGAGAAGGCAACTATGTTGTGTAAAGGGCTAAAAGTGCTTTTTTTCCGCCCCCTACAAATCAGACTGAATTTTATTGATCATGCACAAACTTATTTGTTGTTGTTTGCACTGAAATCCCCCAAATGGTCACCTTCTAATGACACCATGTTCCCCCAGTCTTTTGAATCTGGCCCTAAAGCCCTTTTTTGGTTATGACGTCTTCGTCAGACGTTGAAGTTGAACACTGTAAAATGTCAATAAAAACTGAATCTAATAAACCAATATTTTATTCACAAGGGAGCACAGAATAAGGATGGGACAGGACCATGTTTCTCACTGTGTAGCAACAACATTGTGTAGCAGCAACATTGTGTAAACATCTGGGAACTGACCCACTGCTGGACCTCTGGGAGAAGAATGCTGTCCCATTCTTGTCAGATAAAGGATTGTAGCTGTTCACAGTCCTGGGTCTTTGATGTATTTTTCATTGAATTATGTGCCAAAATGTTTTTATAATTGGTAAAAGGTCTGCACAGGCCACTTCAGCGGCTGAACTCTTCCACTGTGAAGCCATGCTCTTGTTATAGATGCAGTATGTGGTTTAGGAAATATTCAAGGCCTTCCCTGAAAAAGGCCTCATCTCAATGGGAGCATATGCTCCAAAGATCACAGGCATCGAGTGTCAATATTTGGCCTTGTCCTTTGCACGCAGAGATTTCTCCAGATTTTCGGAATCTTTTAATATTATCTTCACAAGTTTACCTCAAGGACTTTCTTTCATAAACTATTCCACTGTTTGTAGTGGGAGTTTTTTGCAGACTGGTAAACCTTTACCTCTGAGACACTCCTTAAGATTCTCTTTTTATACCTAATCATGTTATTGACCTGTTGCCAGTTTACCTAATTAGCTGCCAAATAATCCCCCAGCTGTTTCTCTTTGGTACCACTTTTGCTGCCCGATTCCAACTTTTTTGAGAGCTTTTGTTACCATCAAATTTGAAATGAGCTAATATTTTTCTTAATGATAGATTTTCTCTGTTTAATAATTTTCTGTGCTCTATTGTGAATAAAAGGTGAGCTTATGAGAATTGCAAATCATTGCTGTTTTTATTTACATTTTTACAGCATCCTAATTTTTTTTAATTGAAATTTGTACAGTGTTTTAAATATTGAATTTCAAAATCAATAATTAGTTGTTGAGACATATTAATCAAGCAACTCTTGTTCAGATTCTTTTTTCTTTTTTTATTTATTTTTAATCATTGTTTATCTTTTGGATGAACAAGAAATTTAAGGATATAATGGGTTGATTCGTCCTTTTTATATCCAGTGATGACTGGATATCTTCTTGCTGGTCCATAGACAAGCTCATACAAAAGGCAACACAAAGTGTTTTCTAATTTTTTGTTTTCTCTGCTGTCCAGTTAGTGCTCCTGTTACCAACCACAACTTGTTTTTGTTTCGCTTCTTCTCCGATTTGTGTATCGCGGGACATTCATCAATAGCACGCTCTAAAACATGTACACTTACGGATGTTTTTCACTGTTAAAGTTGCAGTTGCTCATAATAAACATGTCCTCAGTTTTAAACAATGAGATCAGTGTGTATACATGTAATTCCTGTAAACCAAAGCTCAGGCTTCAGATAGGATGCTGCGTTTTGGCTGTCGGCAAAGCTTCTCCAACCACTTCTGAAATCTTTTGTGCAGCCAATCAGAAGACAGGTGCTTTATTTGGAGCGGTGAGCTGCATTAAGAATAAGGAAACTGTAAATCATGTAAAGTTACTCTACTTGACTCCAAGAATAAAAAAAGTGCAGATGGGGATAACTGTAACATGCGCCCTTTAATCATCTGTGTTTGCAGTTAGCAGACGGTCTTTTCACGTGAGGCCTCAAGAGGTTTCCTTCTTTCCGGCTCGTGACAAATAATCTTCGAAAAAGATGGATGTTAGTGTAACTTTTTATGTAACCATTGACCTGCACAATCATACAATCATTCTCTTCTGCAGCAAACGCTGGCCTGCTCCATCCTGACCGCTCTGCTCAGTGAGTTCTCCAGCTCCAGTAAGACCAGCAGCATTGGCCTCAGCATGGAGTTCCACGGTAACTGCAAGCGACTGTTCCAGGTTTGTCCCCCGCTGTCCCACCTGTCCTCTACGCTCTCCTGACGTATTCACTTTATTGCTCTTTAACTCATGCATCCATCTGTTCTTCCATCCACTTCTTCTAGGAGGACGGCCTCCGCCAGATCTTCATGATGACCATGGAGGTGCTGCAGGAGTTCAGCCGCCGAGAAAACCTCAATGCCCAGATGTCTTCTGTCTTCCAGCGCTACTTGGCTTTGGCCAATCACGTCCTCAGCTGGAACTTCCTGCCTCCCAATTATATCCTTTCTTTCTAAGAGACCAAGAGGTTTGATGCGAGGCTGGAAAGTCCACAATTAAAAAATTAAATTTTTAAGTCTTGACACATGAAGGTCAGGGGGAAAAAAACAGGCCCATCCAGCTACACTATTGAGCTCAATCAAACTACACTCTTTGTTTTGTCTTTGGTAACCTCGTTACATGTTTGATAGGATGGAGTAATAAGGTCTAGGAAGTCATATTTGTTGTGTTGATCATCACTTCAGCTGGTTATGATAATATTTAACATTTTATGTCAGTTTATGAGCTGAAATCTGAAAACATTGTTAGACACAACTTGAGTGCAAGAGGTTTGGCAATAACTGCGAAAGTTAAACAGTATTACGATGTTATATATATATATATATATATATATATATATATATATATATATATATATATATATATATATATATATATAAAAAGTGTGTGTGTGCATTTACGTGGTTGTCTGCTTTGTTTTTTGCAGACCTTCCCTCTTTTATTTTATTTACCCAAATATTTTTAGTCGACTTTGTTTGTAAGCATCCTTTTTCTGAAGGTTATGGGTTTCAGGAGGAGACTGAGGGGAATGTCCTCATAAGTGTAGGTTTTTATTTGTGTGTACTTTTATGTGTTTTTTTTAGTGTAAATAGAGCCTCACTATGGCCACCCTAATTGGTATTAGTATGTGACTATGCTGGTATGCATTGGCCAGGAATTCATATCGGTCTATCAGTTTTGCTTTGTTGTTCATCTCTTTTGCACACATCCGTGTAATCTTTGCAGTTGGCTGCATTGTTGAGTCGACATAGCCACTTAGAGTGTGTGTGTGTGTGTGTGCATGTGTGTGTGTCTTAGTGTGTGCGCAGCCATGCTCATTACAGTCTAAATCCCAACTGCTTGGCATCCTCTCTGCCTGTCTGAGGGGATCTGGAGTGGCGCTTGCTGCCAGCCAGGGCAGTGTATCATTTTCAAAGAGGTGTCTGTATGTCCATCCCCCGTATCATTCCAATACACCACCACCCCCGGCTCAGCTTGTCGAGGCTCCCCTTGGTATGCCCAGCTCGCTCGAAGCAATACGTGTGCGCTCTCAAAGATACACTTTTAAGTCTTCTGTTTGTGCGAGCACAGTCAATTTTTAGACAACAGTTGAATTTGAATTTAGTGTCGGGTGTCTATACGAAGCCTCCAGAGCAGTTGCTGTACGTGTGAGGGACCTATTAGGTTGAGATAATGTGACTGGGAGCTTGCAACTAATAGAAAATAACTGATGATTAAATATAAATTCCATTGTGTAATTAGAAGTCTAGATTGCAGTGCACATACCAGGCTTCTGCATCTGTTACGTGTAATAGCAGGATAAACTGACAATTGCTGGACCACAGCGTAGCATGACCACATTCAGTACAGGCATGTTAACAATAAGGCTGCTTATGCTAGCACTCATATTGTTAGCTACACTGATCATTTTCTTCCTTAGTTTGGGAAGCTCATAACTTCTTCCACAGCTTATTGCAGGCCCTGATGACTCTTGTCACGGGAGCAGACCATCAGCACGTCAGCGGGCTAAATGTAGATCCAGAAGTGTTGCTGTGTTTACTCTTCTATCAACAAATAGTCTATATTTGTTGTTTGTGCTGGCTGGCTCTCTTCTGTCAACAGGACTAAACCCAAAATACTTAAAGTTTACTATTTACGTTTCATTTGCGACTTGCAGCCCCATGTTTCACAGCTCACTGAGCTCAGCTGGATGTTCCTTCATCAGAAGCTGCGCTTAGGTTTTTGTGCAGTGCACTACAATATATCATCTCACGATGGCACATCAGTGTCATCTTATCGGAACAAGGAGCATTCTATCTATATACCTACATACCATTTTATAGCTTGATACCACCCAAGCCTTCTAACCAGACTCTATTTATAAATGCAAATGTATTTTTTTTTTTTTAACCAGATTTCCAGATGATATTATAACATTGCATGTAGTAGTATTGAGGAATTTTTCATCTTCGCACACCCTGACTTTAATAGAATTTTAATCTTTTGTTTATTCAGAAGAGGTGAATCTTGAAAATTGTACAGTCAATCCTATGAGCCTGTACATTGCACATGACAAATGTAATCACTTTTATAGTTGATATTTTAATGTGTAATGTTATTTTAAATTGAACTGCAACCATAAGAGCAGGTAGTGCTTCAGTTAGCTTGAATGACTGAGAAGCAAAGATAACTGCATCATTTATATTTAAATCGCTGTATAAGCTGGATGCAGATAGAGCTGTAGTTCTCTGGTTTCTCGATGTTGAGTTGTCATAAATGTTCAGTGGACTGTCTTCGGCCATAAAAATAACATTTAAATTCTTAATTCAAGTGGTATTCTCCTTGATGTCCATGTGAGCGTATGTGACGTCTTCAAGTGTCTGTTGTTGAAAAGGGGAACAGATTGATGAAGACCACTGGGAGGCCCGGATAAGTGCGGCCGCCTGTCTGCAAGTGTCACAACACGCCTGTGCTGCTGCGTGGCGACGAACGTATGCCAGTGTGGTTATCAGGGGGCCTCTCGTTAATTGCATGGCTGACAGCAACTACCTTTCACACGAACACACACACGCACAAGCGCGCACGCATTTCTCTCCTAGTTCAAAAGAGCCTTTTTAAAAAGCCTCCCTCCCTCAGATGAACCGAGCGGCATGCATGTCATCTGTCCTCGCCGCCGTCTGAAGCTCGGCCCTTTGGCTCTGGTGTCATCTGGTGGAGACACGCTCCCCAGGCATTGGTAGGACACTGTCACTCCACACTGAGCTTGACTCTTGCCAGGGCCGCATTCGAGCCTTGAGGCTGTGGCGGCAGTCAGGTGCTGTAAATGGCTGTCTGAGCTAACAGATGGATAAGCCTCCATCCCTGCGTGTTTGTTTTATGTAGATTTTTTTCCTTATGATTTGGTTGTCTCTGCAATCAGTCTAAGTTCGTCTTTTCTCTGTACCGGTTCATACTTTTATTTTTTTACCCATCTGTTTTTTTCCTCAGTCAAGAGGAATGTGTAGATTTCACGGCGTATCAGCTCCCTGAATGTCAAGTTGTTTCAAGTTAAAGCACGGCTTTCTGTGCCTCTGCCACTGAGACGGTGTCTAAATTGCGATGTCACGTGGCCTGTTTACTAGGGGTGCAACGATACACAAAATTCTCGGTTCGGTTCGATACTTTGGTGTCACGGTTCGATATTTTTTCGATACAAAAAAATGTTCATGCCTTTTTAATTTGTCATTTATTAAAATTATAAATATATATTTTAACTCAAAAGTACAGTTTTTAAATTTAATGTTGCTGAAACAACAAAGTAATAAAAATAATAAATCTATCTGATCGAGAAATCACTCATCTTTGGAAAAGAGAGTTTATTACAGAGAAATGGCTCTTTCCAAAATAAAAGCTATACTATCTGCTTCTTCTGGGCTATATTCTCAGCAGCATATTAAACATATCAGGTCCCCATAAGGAGAATCCTGTGCTAACGGCTGTCTAAATGACTCGGGTAAAGTTTGTAGCATGCGTGCTTGTTGTTTTTGTCTGCTTCCACTTGTCTTTGCACGAGGATGATGTCGGCGTAAATGTGCAGTCAAATTCGTTGTGTTCCCACTAGTGGCGTTAACGTCATTTCAACGAGATTAACGCTGACAGCACAACGCGGCAAATCTCCGTTAACGAGCTACCGCGGATCGCCCCGTGCATGGGGCTGGACGGCGTCAACACGTTAACGAGCTAACTGCGCTAACACACTAGTTCCCACCCATGTAATTGAGCATTGCGTGGCACATCCAACATACTGTTTTACTTTAGTACATGACTCGCTTACCTTCAGAGTCATACGTCACATAAAAACCAAAATAATTCCAAACGCCAGATCTGAATGAGGGTGGGGGAGGTTCAATTTGCCATGTTGCAACCAGAGCTTAACTTCTGTCTCGCTAGCTTGCCCTGCACTCAGTGAATCTGCGTTCGACTACTCCGCCTAGGCTGCACTGTCGAGTGCAGATCCACTGAGCGCTCAACACAGACAGCATCGTCAGAAGGAAAGTTGATAAAATAAATTAAAAATTTTGTATTGTTCAATACATATGCGTACCGAACCGAAAGCACTGTATCGAACGGTTCAATATCGATACGAGCATCGTTGCACCCCTACTGTTTACACGTTTGTGAAGCTTAATAAAACTGGCATTACCTTCTCTGAGAAATAATTGCCCCCAGCTGCCTGAATAGGAGTTATTCTTGTACTGAAGAGACAGTCGTCTCTGCGTGGCTCGCTATTTTCTCGTCTTTAAGGATCAGTCTGTAGGCATTTTGACCCTCAGGTTAAGGTTAGGATTAGGAGCGTGTAAGCTGATGCTGGATGTTTGCCTTGGCCCTGACCTGTATGGCGAATCTTTAGCGACTACTGTCTAAACACAGGTGGGAGGGAGAATACAGATGCAGCATATGCCGATGGACATTTAGTCAGCCAGTGCATTTTTCAAGGCTGTGAGAGATTTCAAGTATATTCTGTTTCTAATTCTAATCATTTCACTTCTTGCTGTGCGTCATCGATGACATTAATTAATTAAATTAATATACAACCAACTTTCATAGCCTTGTCCACACAGTATTACTTCCTGATCTTGAAAAAGCAAGCTGACGTTGAGCACAGTGGTGTAATTACTGTGTTACTGCTTTAATCCAGTAGAGGGAGAATTAATGACAACTGCTGTGTAAACCGATGGGGGGGCCAAACAGTAGAGGAATATTGGGGTAAAGAAAGGGAGGGGGTGGCATCGCTGAGGAAGTATTCCTGGACTGTTATTTCACATGGCAAGGCTGCAGTTGAGTCTTAAGACAGGATATATCACTTAAACCCTACCACGTGCCTTAGCATAGCGCTGCGGTCTTCACACAGCCACTGGCAGACTCTCATCCAGTCTTCCTGTGCAGCGGGCCCATCCTTAGTCTGGATCAACAATAATGAATAGAGGATATAGGAGAAGCTTGCTAATCCAGGATCCTCCAGCATCAAGGTTGTCTAGGCTTGCAAAACGTTGATTGCTGAGATGGACTGATTGTTGGCCATTTAAAACAGTTACAAAAATACTGTCATGCTGATTTGCAACATGCTTTGTCTGCAAGTAGCTACTGTTGTGAAGGAGCTGGAAATGTGAAGCTGAAATAGATGTTGCAAAGGGGCAAAATCAATTTAGTCACAGAGTTGCAGAAACTTGGCATTGGTTAGCCATTTGAAAACCAATCTTTAGTCTGCAGTCAGCAAACTAAAGTGAATCCTCAATACTGGCATTGATTGTTTTATGTTAAAAATTGGAGTCTGAGAACATGATCTCAGTGCAAGAAGAGAATAAAGGAAGCAAGAAGAAATTAACACAGAACCCCGTTTACCTTCAGCAGTGCTGTAATTCTTCATTGCAGAGTTTCAATAAGGTGCTGTATAGATTCCTCAGAGATTCTGGTCCACAATGACATGATAGCATTTTACACTTGCTGCAGATTTCTTGGCTGCACATCCTTATCTCCTGTTCCACCACAGTTAAAGGTTGCTCTATTACACTGGGATCTGGTGAATTTAGAGGCCATTTGAGTACAATCAGCTCCATTGTCATGTTTAGGAAAACAGTTTAAGATGCTTTGAGCTTTGTGACATGGCACATTATTCTATCAGAAGCAGCCATCAGAAGATGTGTACACTATGGTTATAAAGGGAGGGTCATGGTCAGCAACAGTACTCTGGTGTGCTGTGGTTTTTAAGCAATGCTCAGTTGGTGCTAAGGGATCCAAAGTGCTCCAAGAAAAATCCCCCACACAATTACACCACCACAAGCACCTTGACCCATTAATACAAGGCAGGATAGATCCATGCAACAAAGTAATAAAAATAATAAATCTATCTGATCGAGAAATCACTCATCTTTGGAAAAGAGTTTATTTCAGAGAAATGGCTCTTTCCAAAATAAAAGCTATACTATCTGCTTCTTCTGGGCTATATTCTCAGCAGCATATTAAACATATCAGGTCCCCATAAGGAGAATCCTGTGCTAACGGCTGTCTAAATGACTCGGGTAAAGTTTGTAGCATGCGTGCTTGTTGTTTTTGTCTGCTTCCACTTGTCTTTGCACGAGGATGATGTCGGCGTAAATGTGCAGTCATATTCGTTGTGTTCCCACTAGTGGCGTTAACGTCATTTCAACGAGATTAACGCTGACAGCACAACGCGGCAAATCTCCGTTAACGAGCTACCGCGGATCGCCCCGTGCATGGGGCTGGACGGCGTCAACACGTTAACGAGCTAACTGCGCTAACACACTAGTTCCCACCCATGTAATTGAGCATTGCGTGGCACATCCAACATACTGTTTTACTTTAGTACATGACTCGCTTACCTTCAGAGTCATACGTCACATAAAAACCAAAATAATTCCAAACGCCAGATCTGAATGAGGGTGGGGGAGGTTCAATTTGCCATGTTGCAACCAGAGCTTAACTTCTGTCTCGCTAGCTTGCCCTGCACTCAGTGAATCTGCGTTCGACTACTCCGCCTAGGCTGCACTGTCGAGTGCAGATCCACTGAGCGCTCAACACAGACAGCATCGTCAGAAGGAAAGTTGATAAAATAAATTAAAAATTTTGTATTGTTCAATACATATGCGTACCGAACCGAAAGCACTGTATCGAACGGTTCAATATCGATACGAGCATCGTTGCACCCCTACTGTTTACACGTTTGTGAAGCTTAATAAAACTGGCATTACCTTCTCTGAGAAATAATTGCCCCCAGCTGCCTGAATAGGAGTTATTCTTGTACTGAAGAGACAGTCGTCTCTGCGTGGCTCGCTATTTTCTCGTCTTTAAGGATCAGTCTGTAGGCATTTTGACCCTCAGGTTAAGGTTAGGATTAGGAGCGTGTAAGCTGATGCTGGATGTTTGCCTTGGCCCTGACCTGTATGGCGAATCTTTAGCGACTACTGTCTAAACACAGGTGGGAGGGAGAATACAGATGCAGCATATGCCGATGGACATTTAGTCAGCCAGTGCATTTTTCAAGGCTGTGAGAGATTTCAAGTATATTCTGTTTCTAATTCTAATCATTTCACTTCTTGCTGTGCGTCATCGATGACGTTAATTAATTAAATTAATATACAACCAACTTTCATAGCCTTGTCCACACAGTATTACTTCCTGATCTTGAAAAAGCAAGCTGACGTTGAGCACAGTGGTGTAATTACTGTGTTACTGCTTTAATCCAGTAGAGGGAGAATTAATGACAACTGCTGTGTAAACCGATGGGGGGGCCAAACAGTAGAGGAATATTGGGGTAAAGAAAGGGAGGGGGTGGCATCGCTGAGGAAGTATTCCTGGACTGTTATTTCACATGGCAAGGCTGCAGTTGAGTCTTAAGACAGGATATATCACTTAAACCCTACCACGTGCCTTAGCATAGCGCTGCGGTCTTCACACAGCCACTGGCAGACTCTCATCCAGTCTTCCTGTGCAGCGGGCCCATCCTTAGTCTGGATCAACAATAATGAATAGAGGATATAGGAGAAGCTTGCTAATCCAGGATCCTCCAGCATCAAGGTTGTCTAGGCTTGCAAAACGTTGATTGCTGAGATGGACTGATTGTTGGCCATTTAAAACAGTTACAAAAATACTGTCATGCTGATTTGCAACATGCTTTGTCTGCAAGTAGCTACTGTTGTGAAGGAGCTGGAAATGTGAAGCTGAAATAGATGTTGCAAAGGGGCAAAATCAATTTAGTCACAGAGTTGCAGAAACTTGGCATTGGTTAGCCATTTGAAAACCAATCTTTAGTCTGCAGTCAGCAAACTAAAGTGAATCCTCAATACTGGCATTGATTGTTTTATGTTAAAAATTGGAGTCTGAGAACATGATCTCAGTGCAAGAAGAGAATAAAGGAAGCAAGAAGAAATTAACACAGAACCCCGTTTACCTTCAGCAGTGCTGTAATTCTTCATTGCAGAGTTTCAATAAGGTGCTGTATAGATTCCTCAGAGATTCTGGTCCACAATGACATGATAGCATTTTACACTTGCTGCAGATTTCTTGGCTGCACATCCTTATCTCCTGTTCCACCACAGTTAAAGGTTGCTCTATTACACTGGGATCTGGTGAATTTAGAGGCCGTTTGAGTACAATCAGCTCCATTGTCATGTTTAGGAAAACAGTTTAAGATGCTTTGAGCTTTGTGACATGGCACATTATTCTATCAGAAGCAGCCATCAGAAGATGTGTACACTATGGTTATAAAGGGAGGGTCATGGTCAGAAACAGTACTCTGGTGTGCTGTGGTTTTTAAGCAATGCTCAGTTGGTGCTAAGGGATCCAAAGTGCTCCAAGAAAAATCCCCCACACAATTACACCACCACAAGCACCTTGACCCATTAATACAAGGCAGGATAGATCCATGCTTTCATGTTGTTTACACCAGATTCTGACCCTACCATTTGAATGTTACAACAGAAATCGAGACTCATCAGAGCAGGCAGCGTTTTTCCAGTCTTCTGTTGTCTGATTTTGGTGAGCCAGTGTGGTCTGTAGCCTTACTTTCCTGTTCTTAGCTGACAGGAGTGGCACCTGCTGTGGTTTTCTGTAGTTCTCAAGTCTTTCTATCGGCTTGAGAACTGCTGCTGACTGAATATTTTTCCCTTTTCATACAATTCTCTGTAAACACTCGGATGGTTGTGTGGGAAAATCCCAGCAGATCAACAATTTCAGAAAAACTCAGACCAACCCGACTGGCACAAACAACCGTGCCACATTCAAAGTCACTTAAAATACCTTTCTTCACCGTTCTGCTGCTCACTTTGAACTCCAGTTGGTTGTCTTGACCATGTCTGTGTACTTACGCAATGAATTGCTGCCATGTTATTGACTGGTTTAGCTATTTGCATTTAAAAAAAAAAGAAGACAAAACAAAACTCACTGGCATCGTCCTTTTTTGCGTCCCCCTACAAGAGTTCACTATTGTGTTACAACCTGAAACATCTTAAAGATTGTTCATAAAATTCAGGATCCCACCAATTTCATATAAGAAGAGTTTAGTTTTAGCATTAGTTGCCAACAGTGTTATTTAAAAACATTGTTTAGGCTTTCATGGAGGCACAGCAAGAAATGACACAAAACAAAATGTAATAACTTTTCTGATACTTTAACTTCTTATCTAGAATGATGAAGTCAGATTTGTCCTTGGCTACTGTTGAAATATTGGTAAATGTAAATAGACCCTCGGTCTGTTAACGCTTGTTTTTTTTATTCTAGAAATCTGTAAAGGAGCTGACAACGTACCATTAGTGTTCATATTATTAAATTTATAGTTTGTTCACTTTGAGTAGCATGTGGTAACAAAATCATCAAACCAGATTTGGCGTTGAAATATTGTGTTGTTTGGACTTGTGGTGCACATAATTCAGCTGCTCAGTACGCCATGAAAGGAATCTGCCCACATTTGCTCCGTTTGAGTCGTGCGGTTGCTTTTTTGCTCAGCAGTGTGCATTGAATTATAGCTCACGAAGCGAAAGAGGATGGTTTTTAACTGCAGCTGTGTTCCCTCACGTTTCGAAGAGGGGAGCGCTGCTTTGATGCACAATACCTGGGCTGAGGTAGTGTGCATCCATGAGTGCTGAACAGCCAGCTGTTTCTGATTTATTAGTGTTTCTTTGTTGGCTGGAGTTAATGAAGGTGTTACAAAGTTGGTTTGAATGTCTGTATGATGGCAGTTTTGGAAGCTACATGTGAGAGCTCTGGGTGTTCAAATCTCTTCATTTGTATTTGATTTAAACTCTTGTGGTCAGTGGTTTACTGTGTGTGTGCGTGCGTCTGTCAGTACATCTTATCTCTGCAGTGGGAAAACTGACGTGTCACTCTGGTTATTCCTGAACCTGCTGGAACAGTTCATATAGTAGCAGGTGATGTCTTTTAAAAACCCACCAAACCACAGCCACATGTCCTAGTCACTCCATGTATATTACTCATCCTGGAGGCACGTACGCTACACACACGCACACAAACGCACACTCAACCACACCATCTTTTTTTTTTTTTTTTTTTTCCCCTCTTGTTTTTAAAAGAGCTGTTGAAATTGTAAATTCACTCGTCAGCTCAGCAAGCTCCTCTGTTTATAAGCAGTGAACGTGAAGTGCGTGAACAGTTAGTGAGAAGTGGGTATTCAAACTGTAACTTTTAAGTCATGTAACTGCTTTAGAAAAGTACATAAATGTTTTAATCGTATTTAAGTGAGGAAATAAAAAATTGTCCGTAGTTTCTTTTACACAAAGGACATATTGGGTGTACCACATCTATAAGTAAACCCAGAGAACATGCACGAGCCATGCCATACTAATAGCCAGTGCTTAACGGTCATAAATTACATTAGTTATTACAAATATATAAAAAATGTAATGTCATTATAATTCAATTCAATTCAATTCAATTTTATTTATATAGCGCCAAATCACAACATAAGTCGCCTCAAGGCACTTCATAGATACAGAGAAAAACCCAACAATCATATGACCCCCTATGAGCAAGCACTTTGGCGACAGTGGGAAGGAAAAACTCCCTTTTAACAGGAAGAAACCTCCGGCAGAACCAGGCTCAGGGAGGGGCGGGGCCATCTGCTGCGACCGGTTGGGGTGAGAGAAGGAAGACAGGATAAAAGACATGCTGTGGAAGAGAGACAGAGGTTAATAACAGATATGATTCAATGCAGAGAGGTCTGTTAATACATAGTGAGTGAGAAAGGTGACTGGAAAGGAAAAACTCAATGCATCATGGGAATCCCCCGGCAGCCTACGTCTATTGCAGCATAACTAAGGGAGGATTCAGGGTCACCTGGTCCAGCCCTAACTATATGCTTTAGCAAAAAGGAAAGTTTTAAGCCTAATCTTAAAAGTAGAGATAGTGTCTGAATCCAAACTGGAAGCTGGTTCCACAGAAGAGGGGCCTGAAAACTGAAGGCTCTGCCTCCCATTCTACTTTTAAATACTCTAGGAACAACAAGTAGGCCTGCAGAGCGAGAGCGAAGTGCTCTAATAGGGTGATATGGTACTACAAGGTCATTAAGATAAGATGGGGCCTGATTATTTAAGACCTTGTATGTGAGGAGCAGGATTTTGAATTCAATTCTGGATTTAACAGGAAGCCAATGAAGGGATTATATTATATTCACCTACAAATACTTAAAGGTAGGTAAAGTGCAATAAGGGGTTAACATGTAATGTTTTTACAGGAAACAAAGAAAGAATTATGCTGTAATTTAGGTAACGTGTTAGTAATTTTAGGTAACGCGAGTCATTTTAGTGCTACTTAATTTCAGGTGTTTTACAGGAAGGGTGACAAATTATTCTGCAAGTAATTTTAAGTACTGCGTAATTTCTTGGTAATTTTGTGGTTAAACAAGCAATATTTCCCCGTCTTACATTGCAAGTAGTCGAGTAGTGGAGTCTTTTAACTTAACCTAACTTCCAGGTATTTTACAAGAGAGGAGAGACTCCGTTTGAACAATGATTGTAAAAGGAAAAAAAATTAAGTCAGACTCAGTGATTGTAAGGTCGTGATTGCCTATAATAGTGATGGCATGTATTTTTTTTCTTGTAAGTTAAAGGAAAACAGTCCTTATCGCATTAATATTGGTAAAATAAAAGAAGAGTTGAATAAAAGAACATGGTGCACAGCAACATGGCGACTGTTAAATAAAGATGTAGGAGGAGAAAATGTTTCCACTCCATAATATGGTCTTGTAAGAACCTGACTTATTTTAGCAGGCCTGCCCTTAAATATTTACTTTCAAATAAAATAATTAAAATTCCATTTCGTTACAAGGACATTGCACAGGTATAAAAAGTGTTAATAAGCATGCTGCACTTGGCTATATTATGTTATCTTTTTCCTAGAAAGTTGCTTCCAAGTTATTTTCAGTCATCTGCTTGGAAGTTGTAAAGATAACATGTATTCCTGAGCACTAGTGTTTATAATCTGCTCTTAATCCAATACAGTGGAGGGTTCAAACCAGTTACATTTCTTCCAGTTTTCCTCTAATTCTGCCTGTCAGACTGCATCACTGCTCTGTCCATCTGCATGAAATGTCTGAAGTAGCTGTGTAGTTATCATTCCTGAGGTTTTGTGAGTTTAGTCTCAGTCATTTGATCTTTAGGAGTGTTTGTACGACCTTTATCACAGAGGTGGTCCCTCCCTGTGGAGACTGCGTCTAGTTGCGTGTCGCAAGTTAGCCGCACTTGCATTAGGACCACGCGTTAACCTGCTTCTCTCTTTTGTCTCTGGCCTCATAAATATATATTTTTTTCTCCTGGGCTTTTTCACTGATGATTGACAAACAGGAATTTGATTTAGAACATGACAGGAACGTTAAAAGGCAACAACCTTGGTTAGTTTTATAAAGCCAACATGACAACTGACATTTAAGCTAGACAAAAAAAAGAGTGTTTAAAATCAAGTTAAGAGGGGCTTTCAGAGGAACTAATCGTGAAAGGAAAGTGTTTAATCAGAATGAAATGGTTAACTCCAGTTGTTTGTTAGTCATTGAGGAACACTCACTACTTATCTGACCTCTTTCTCATTCCCCCTAAGGTTCAGTTAGAGGTCCTGTGCCTCGCCACGACTATTTTTAAAGTAGCCTGAAAGCCAATCATTGGATGGACGGACACACACACAATCCCACAGGCCCTTAAACAGGTGCCAACTTCTGTGCCGAGAAGTGTGGTGTGGTGTGTTGTGGTGGGGTGTGTGCACGGGGAGTGACTGTCGACTGGTGTGGCAGGAATGCGTGACCTTGCCAGCCTCTGTCGCCGTTTGGCTTTGATCAAACATTCCTATGGAAGTTTCCTTGTGCTGTCACTGAGCCGCAGGGTAGTGATATGGATCGGTGTGCTTTTTTTTTCTTTTCTTTTTTAATCTTGTTTTGTTTTGTTTGTTTGTTTTTAAGTTATTTTTTCGTTGGGTTTTTTTTTTCTCTCCACCCTGTGTGTCCCTGAGTTTCATGTGAGGGGAGGGTGCAGCTTTGGGTGTGCAGTTAGCGCGTCCTGCCTGTGCCTGCGCAGGTTCTCCTGTATAACCCAACAGTCCAAATACTTGCATGTTGGGTTAACTGATGATTCAAAGTTGGCTGTGCACTTGAATGTAAGTGTGATTGCTTGTCTGACTCTCTGTGTTAGGTCTAGTGACCTGTGCAGGGTGTGTCCACCCCCCTACCCCGTAAAAGCTGACATAGGCTCCTGCCCTCAATGACCCTGAATTTGATAAGCAGTTAGGAAAATGGATGGATAGGCCAGTTTAGCCTTTGGGTTTAACTTGGGATTTAGCAGTTGGTAGCAACTATGGAAATAAATTTTTCACACATGAAAGCCGATGGTTCTCCTCAGTTGTAGCTGATTCTGGTCGGGCCTTAAACCGTTCCTCTGGCAAACAAAATATTTGATGTCATCCTTTGGTTTGGGATAGTGTCTTTTGTTTTCTGTCAGAAAAATCCATCTGTCCATGCGCTTTAAGCAGGTTATGAGAGAATGTGTTAGAAAAATATTCAGTAAATTAATTCATAATGAAAAGCGTCAACTGAAGCTGTGAAGCTGTTGATATATACAGATAATCTCAGGTTTATTGAGTCTCCTGTGGGAGTTTGTTTTGACGAGGCCGGCGTTGGAGGGAGGATTGCAGAGAGGCCATGAAGAGAGAGGTTTGATGGATTGTTCTCTAGTGAGGTAAGAGATTGTTTGCACTTCCAAAAGCCAGGAGGACAGAAAACAGAAGGAACCTACTTGTTGTTTGATTTGTGGTGAAAATGTATTTTACAGTAGGAGACAAATTTATTATTTTTGGGGGGATAAGGAACAAAGAAGTGGTTCTTGATGGTGGTTAATAAAGCAAGACAAATTGTCTGATGAGTGCAAAGTGTTGTGGGTTTTTGTGAGGTGCTTGGTTAAGGAGAGAGAAAAGCCCCGGTTGGCCTAGGGAAGGGAAGTAGTAAAAAGGATTGTTCTTGATGAGCTAAGGAGAAAATAAAAAGCTTGTTGTGGATGTGTCTTTAGAGTTTTAGAATAAGGACAGGGAGAGTGTGTGTGTGTTGTGGGTTTGTGAAAAGCTTGTGGGTGCAGAGAAAGTCTTAAATAAGGAGACTGTGTGTTGTGAGAGCGTGGAAAACAGATTTGTTTGGGAGAAAGGAGACGAGGGACATTAAGATGAAAATGTTTTTATAGCCTTCAGAACAGAGAGTGATTGTGGGTTTAAGATGATGGTTTCAAATGAGAAGGTCGGGTTGTGCGGACAAGGAGAGAGAAAGTGTCATGTTAGGACCAAGGAGTACAATTTAAAAATGTTCATGAGGGAAAAGAGTGTTGATTGACATGAGAGGACAGAGTGTGATAGAAGTATGAGGGGGGCCTTGGTTTCAGGACTGGGAAGCAGTCCGAAGGAGGGACAAAGTGATTGGCTGAGGAGGGAGGGGGAGTGTTTCAGGGCAGTAAGGAGTCTCGAGGACGTCTTGCAGAGGAGTGGACAAAGAGGCCAAGTGTGGATTGGCTGCGGCGAGAGTGTGTCTGGAGCTTTTCAGATCTTGAGGAAGCAGAAGAGAGAAAACAGCGAAAGAAGGGAGGGCTGGTAGGAAGAGGGGTGAATAAGAGGACAAGAAGGGAAGAAGGTGTCAGGCAAAGTCAGAGGGTAAAGACCGGGGAAAGTCTGAGAAAGCAGATGGAGGGAGAGGGACAGTGGGCAAAAGTGTGAGAAAGAAGTTGAGATTTACTGTGTGGGTAAAAGCTGTGGCAAATGAAGAGCTGACAAAGGAGAAAGAAGGAAGAGCGAAGAAAACAAAGCCACCAAGGAGGGCAGGGTGAGAAAATTAGAAAAAACAAAAACTCGTGGAATAAAGATTGACAGGGTCAATGAGAGGAAGAGCTGGTTAACAATTGACAAGTTTCTGCTGCCAGTCAAACGAAACCAGAATATCAACTGAGAGTGTGCTCTTTGTGTGGTACTCCTCCCTCTCCTCCTCCTCCTCCTCTTCATGCTGTTACTGGCCTTAACTGGCGGCGATTCACTGGGGCGCCACTACATCGCCATGTTCGAGGCCACGCAGAACGTCACGCTTAAGCCCACAGAGACCTGGAGGGAAGCGCTATTGGACACACGTGTCATGGACCTCTTCTTCACTGTGAGTATCCCGTCCATGCTGGATCTCTGTTTTTCTTCTCAGAGCTCTACCAGCTTCTCAAAGTTGTATTTTATTTTAATTTATTTTGAAGTGTTTGATGCTGAATTTGAACCTTAAACCCTGATGTGAAGTATCATGAGTTCCTCTGCACACTTTCGCATGCATGAAGTTGTTACAGTAGCTTCTGATGAAACTTGTATAGCAATGGTTGCCTCCACCAGAATCACCACTACACCAGAAGACTTCTTTTCCCCAAAGTTTTCATCCAAAACAGTCATTTTGTCTCTTTATTGTGTTGTTCTTGTCTCCTCCTTTCCTCTCCTGACAGGCGGTTTATTTATTATAAGCAAAGAGAGAGAACTCGTCTTTTCATGTGGGGCAGAAGGATTTCATTTGACCGCCTCGTTTGGCACATCTTAAGTTTGCACTAGCTTTGTGGGTTTATTGAATGCACCA
Source organism: Diplotaxodon limnothrissa (assembly GCF_057381915.1). Taxonomy (NCBI): domain Eukaryota; kingdom Metazoa; phylum Chordata; class Actinopteri; order Cichliformes; family Cichlidae; genus Diplotaxodon; species Diplotaxodon limnothrissa. Next base: position 8,255,901 of record NC_140611.1, on the reverse strand, counting down.
TTAAGTAGATTTATGAGTGCTTTGCCGTGGGGTCGTGTTATTGTGTTACTGTCCAGAGGACCGCCCGGTGAAGTAAATGTGTATTTTTGTTCCGTGTGTTTTAAGAGACGGCCCACGCTGGCTGAGCACACAGTGCGGATGAGAGGATTGGAACAAACTGGTCAGCTCTTCTTCCTTCCAGCATCCATCTATGCTCACTGGCAGCCAGTTACCAGATACTGCTTCACTGTACAGCCTTTCAGTTGCCTGCTGCCATATGTGGCTCCTTCCTTTTATCTTCCACCTGTCTTCTACATCTCTACTAAACGCTACTGAAGCTGTGGGCTCTTTTGCAGACATACTGCCGAGAGCTGACAGGCTTCGATTGTTTAGTTTTTACAATTGTGGTCACACATCAAGCCTCGAGGTGGCTAACTGGGAAACCCTGGATGGGTGACTGTTGATTTCTGCTTAGGTTACAGACGGTAGAATTAACATCTGCATCAGTGATCTGGACTCCGGCTGATCCCTCTCTCTATATTTTAGGGCATATAATACAGATCAGTGTTGTTGTGGTGCCACAGCTTATCTTGGGTGTTATTCTTTACAGTGTGCGGCTACTTCCAACATTTTACAGCATCGTGTCTCTCACTGGTTTCAAAAGCTTAACTATATCAGGAGAATTCCCCATATTCTAGATTTGAATCCAGTTTACGAGTTTTGAGGAAGAAACTGAAAAATCTGCAGAAATTATTTGATTCAATCCAGTGAACATGAAAAAATCTTAAGGGAACGTGACCACCAAAGGGACCCTCCCTCCTAATAATGGTATGCTTTTTTCTTTTTTTTTGTATTCATGTCAAGTCATCTGCACTTTATGCTTCCATCAGTTGAAAATTTGGGGCTTTTTAAAAAAAAAAAAAAAAATCAGGATTTAGCATTTGTCCACAATGCCAGAACTACTACCATATAGTTGAGTTTGAGTTGTTGTTGTTGTTGTTGTTCAATGATTCACGTTAAGATGTGAAAAATGAAATGTCATAATTTATTTATTTGTGAATTATTCTGAATGCGATATTTCATTGGTTATATGTCTGCATATCCTGTTGGCCAGAGGTCTGAGTTATTCTTTCTCAGCTGCGACTACAATCCTGTCATTTTCCTCTGCTGTGTCTGGAGAGCTTTGTTGCTGTTGAACTGGTGAAACACTCATGTTTTGTTCATAAGCCCTCATTTGCATTGCCTGATAATTACCACTCTTTGACAGTCTCAGTCTTTTTTTTTCTTCTTCTTTTCTCTCTACACAGCAGAAAGTTTTCCCTCTGATTGTCACAACTTTGATCACAAAGAAATCACCATTAACTGTAATTGGCGCTAAGCAGTGGATGTAATCACAGTTTGTTGTACAAATTACAGCAGCCTAATCAAGGACTTGATTGGCTGATCGCGGCCGTTTGGCTCGAATAAAAATATTTGTCGTTTTTCCGTAGCTTCTCTTTGCTGCTGGAATCTGCGGGAGGCTTTTTGCGGCGGTTTCAGTTGTCAGACCTCCCGTTTCATCTCTCGCTGCGGTATTTCTAGTAGCTCAACTGTTTGTTATTGTAAGGCTGCTGTGGAGATGTCAGCTGCCGGTGTGTGCGTGTCTGTGTGCGTATGTTGCACCATCATCCTTCTTGTGTTGTCTCCATTTTCATGTGTGTTGCTAACACACGTCCATCTCTACGGGATTATGTCAGTTTGACAGTTTGAGCTTGTGCACTAGATGTTTGTGCATACCCTCTGTTTGGATCTGAGGTGTGTTTGGGTGTGTTTATTCACTTTAATGGGATACTCTGCTGTCTCAGCTGCCGTGTGTCCCTGAGTGGCAACAGGCTAAAGAGTGTGTCTGTGTGTGTCGAGGGGGGGTCTTATAGACACGCGCCATCAGGGTCACAGTCCAGTGGCAGGATTAGAACCCAGCCCAGGATTAGGGGCCCCTGTTAACAACCACAGTAACCCAACCATAACACACACACACACACACACTTCATCCTATTGAGGGCCTCTTGGGAGTCTCCCTCTGTCTGTGGGTGGGTGCCTGTCAGTCTCCCTTCCTTTGCCCTCTTTATCAGTGCTGTGAGTTTAAAAAAAGAAGCTGTTGTGAATGCAGACAAAAAAAGTTTAGTTGTTGATCAGAGACATCGCACATATTGTTGATTTATTTATTTTTGTTTACCCCCTAAGCTGTAAAAGGCTGATGGGGTATTGTCACCACACCTCCGGTGGGCAGGCAGGCAAGCTTGTGAATCCCAGAACTCAAGAAGGAGGCGATGTACGATTTTCAAATTAATACCATAGGTCTTCGAATCTCGCTAGCCTCAACCTCAAGGTCAGAGGTCAAGTTTTCTTAAAATCTTGTGAACACAATACATCAGGAAAGATGTCCCCTAGGATTTTCAAATTGATGCCATATGTCCATCTACTAGGAAGCTGAGGGGAGTAGCACCGGCAGCTGCCAGTATTTTAAAATTTTATTTATTTCTTTTTAAATGGTCTTTTAAAAAAATGTTTTAATTCTCAGCAATCCAGAATATTTTTATAATTAAAAGCTCTGGACTTTTTCCTGTCAACGGTTTCTTTTTTCTTGTTTTTTCCCCCCGTGTTTATATAGAAGGAGGAAGCAAGAAACACAAGCTGCCAGGTGATCACAAAGAACTTCCGCAGTCCTTCACAGTAGCTGAAACTTACCTTGAAAGAAAGGGTAAAACTAAAAATTAGTGTTTATACTGTGTGTTATAAACATCAGTTAAACTTTACAGAATGACTTCCTGGTTAAACTTTGACTTGCCTGGAATGTGGACTATAACAAATCTGACCTTAATGGGGACAGAGCTTATGAGAGTACGGATGGTTCTTTAGGTCAGTAATTACAAAAGTAATGTAAAGTAATGTTAATAGTTATAAAGCTATGCAAATAAGGTCTAAATTGAACAGCAATAAATTGGAAGTAGCAGGTTAACTAAATAAAAGTCAAAGGCAGGCATTAAAGCAAGTGGCTTGAGTCAGTCTGTAAGTTCACTGACAATTACTAGAATGAATCTACAAACCAATGAGATAATACTGGAGGCAGATGATTAGTGACCACCCAGAGCAGAGGTTGAGATCTCCATTCTGGCTGAGAGGACGAGCACATATCTCAGAAGTCATCTTGATAATTATGCAGCGCGTCGAAGCCATTCGGCTGCTGAAAAGACGCTCAGTCCACCCAAGTGTCATTCTGGCCCCTTGGGTTTTTTGGAGAAAAGCACTTATCTGTTTTCTCGCTTTAGCTCGGGACAATTATGGCTGTGAGATTCAGGGAAGGGGGATGATGGATGAAGAGAAGAGGGTAAGAAACAAGAGATGGGAAGAAAATACAAACAGTAGGAGGAATGAGGGAAATGGGAAAGAGAGCGAGGAGAAAATTAGAGGAGGTGCAGGAATGGAAGGAGGTAATCTTGGTGGATAGAAAAAGATGGAGCAGACAAATACAATTTAGAGGGAGGGAATTGTGGATGCAATTTTCAGCAGTGAGAGAGGTTTGGGGATAAATGGGCTGCTGGAGATTGAAAGGAAGAAACCGCCACTGATTGCTCCTTCAAAATAAACACACTCCACTTTTGTCGATTTTTAGCACCTCGTGATCACGGCGCACCCTGCCACTCCAACCGAAAAAGAAAGAGCAGAAAAGAAGGCAGCACAAAGGGTCGCGCACACAAGCGGAGGCACGTATGTTTTTGGCCCCCCAACTATGGATTTGTTGTTTGCTGTTTGTGTTTTTAGTTTCAGTTTGCCTCCAAGTGTTTAGAGAGCAGCATCAAATTGTGATTATGTACCCTCGCACTAACATAACTCATGCAATGAAATCAGATGCATCTGGTTTATTTCATCACGAGTAGACACGCACGCAGTGTGCAGTCGACTTGTGATCTTGTTTTCTTTGAAATGGATGCTTTAAAGACTGAGACCAGTTTATTGTTGTGACTTTGATGCGTTAGGATGAAACCAGTCAGGTTTTGGGTTGTTTGCAATGGAATTGGATCAAGTTGGCAATTCTGATTAACTACTTCTACTGCCTCATAGATCTGAAACAGAAATTCTGAAGTTCCTCCACAAATAACGATGTTGTTGCTGCAGATCGGGGATTTAACTGCATAATGACATAGACGCTCAGGAAAGCAAGACCCCATGTATAGCCTCCACCTATATACATGCAATAGGTGGAGGCTGCTGGGGGATTCTCATGATGCACTGAGTATTTCTTCTTCAGGCACCTTTCTCACTCACTATGTGTTAATAGACCTCTCCGTGCTGAATCATACTTGTTATCTCTTCCACAGCATGTCTTCTATCCTGTCTTCCTTCTCTCACCCCAACCGGTTGCAGCAGATGGCCCCGCCCCTCCCTGAGCCTGGTTCTGCCGGAGGTTACTTCCTGTTAAAAGGGAGTTTTTCCTTCCCACTGTTGCCAAAGTGCTTCCTCATAGGGACTCACATGATTGTTGGGTCTTTCTCTGTATGTATTATTGTAGGGTCTACCTTACAATATAAAGTGCCTTGAGGCGACTGTTGTTGTGATTTGAGTTTGAATATAACCAGAATACAACAAGTTGGTACCTAGTTGAATTAAGTCTCATGTTGCAAAAGAGACGCATCATATAAGAGTTACATTCATTGGTGCAGATTGACACAGATTGCCGAAGTTTGTCAAACTGTCTGCATTTGTAAATAAGAAGGAACTTATTTGCAAACCTTCACCAAGCTGTCTCAGTCTGACTGTGGTTGGTTGGAGAATGGTTGCCTCCTACCATGTGAGCTGTGCAGTTCCTGTGCAATTGAATGTCGTTACCCAGCAGTTGAGGGTTTGCACACTCAACCTCTGGGTAACTAGTTAGTCACTGTAACTATTTGCAATCTTGCAATTTTTTTCCTATTGACAGAGCCATTAGGCATTTAAATTTACACATTTCTTTGAGAACCAGCTGGTTGTTAAGGTCAAAAGTTTAGTAACTAGGATTGTGAAATGCCTTAGTCTCTCATTTGCCAGTTGTACCTAGATATTTAGGTTACGGGATGACTCTCTACTAAACCTCTGCATCAGCTATTCCTAACTGAGAATGAGATAGAGGATGATAGAGTATATGCTGTGGGACATTTATCAAATTTGAGAGGTTTTCTAGGCCAGTTTTATTATGCAAATTTAAGTGCACGTTTTTTCTTTTTAATTCAGTATTTACAACAGTAGCGAAAACGAGCACCGAATTATAATTACTGTCTATTGTTTCTTAAGTTATATAAAATGTACTATATTACGATGTAGATTACTGGGATATGAAATTGCGTTTACATGCCAACTAGAAAAAAGCCTGCATGCGCTAAAGCATTACATGTTTACCAGTAAACACAATCAGTGTGGAGTGCAGGGACTAATGAGGCTGCAGCAGAGGCCTGCGGGCAGACAGTAACCCAATCTGAGACATGGAGGAAGAGAGAGTGATGGTGGAAAAGAGCGAGCGAAGACAATAAATTGGGAGCACTGTGTTGATTTGAAAAAACAGAAAGATGAGCCTCTGAGCCCCCTGAGGTAACAGACACCAGGCTTTGTCTCCTTCTATAAATATCATTCCTCATTTCTCCCTGCCTTTCCCTTTCTCCCACTCCTTTTCTTTGTCTGTTCTTTTGCTCTTCGTCTGCATCCTCTCCCCGTCTTGTCTACCTGTCCTTTTCTTTCATTTTTTTTCTCTTTGCTGGTTCTCGTCTTCCTCACCCCACTCTACCACTCTTTCTTCTCTGCCTGGCTACATAATTTATCTACGATAGTGTCAGGTGTTGAAGCTTGGTACTTTGATATACACTGAAAAGCGTGTGTTTTGGAGTTTGAATCCTGTTTAATCTAATGAGAGCTGCTCTAATGAAAGTCGAGGTTTGGTGCCTTGTCAAAATATGTAGTAGTAAATACATTTGAACTTCAGGGTATCAATGATAATCTCCACAACAGGGAGTATTGCAGTCAGGATTTCATATTTGATAAATCTAGAAACCAGTCGTGCTAGTGATCAGCAACAGGCTTTATATAACAACATATTTTAACAGTGAATTTGCAATCATCTCCTATAGTTGTCTTCTATGGTCTTTTTTTAAGGCCTTTTTATTTTGGCGAGTTGATCAGTGAACATCAAATTTTTAAGATATCTGCCAGATTGATTTGCCCCTCCAAAGTTTTTGCTAAGATAGGTTTATTTTGTTTTTCAGTGTAGTGATGGCCTCTTTCACATGCAGCAGCATCTCTTTGGGTGTCAGAGTGTTGGAAAAAGAACCAAACAAAGTTCAAGATGTTTTATGTGCTTAATTTGTGATGGAATAATCAAGGATTACTAGTGTTTGTCAGCGCGCCGATATTACACCCTCCCATTTCGTAACATAAAGTAGTTTTCTAAAGCTGAGTATAAAAATGATACCTGATTTAAATTTGTCTAATAGTCCCTTGAGGGTCGTCTCCTTGTCTACCTCTGGACTGTATTAGTGCTCCTTAAAAGTCAATTTCTTTTTGTACTTCCAGTCTGCAAATTTAAAATAGACCTGAAAATGCATCAGGCACAAAGTTCTTTGTCAAAATGACCCCGCTTTCATGTCGAGGACCATTATTAGCAATGAGAGCTGGGTCCCCAGCTACAGACAAATGGCAAAAGAGCAGTTTTCAGAGGAGGAATCTGCATATTTCAAGGCCAAAGGTGTCAGGAGCGCATTTCTTTCTTTATTTTTTCTGGTTTGATTTGTGAGTCGTGAACCATAAATCTGTTACCCTGAATTGGATTGTTAACGCAATCCAAATCATGGCCAATTCCAATTCAGTTTATTGAAGTATGGGGGTGCCGGGGGATTTTGGCCACAACAAATCAAATCTTTGCTTATCTCTGCTTCGTTTGCCCGGTTTACCTCCCTGGAATGTTTTCATTTTCTTTTAAACACGATTTGAAGTTAAAGGACAAAGACGGAGCAAGGAGGGATGCGATGCTTCAATAACAGATTCTCGTAGCCTTGGAGCTTATTAAATTGGAATGAGAACTCACTAACAGAAGATGCCAAATGCTGGATCCACAGAAATTCAGGAGGATGGAGGTTGATTATCAGTTTATTATATAGCCTGTTCCCATTTAAAATGATGTGAACAAACTGAACTTTACAACCTTTTGAAAGAAGATCTTTTGTTTTGGAATAGAGTTTTTATTAAACTGGCTAAGATTCGTTTAAATAGCGAGCTATCCCTAATATACTGATAAGGGGTGTTTTTTATATTCCTCAAAATAAAGAAAATCACCTGTGCCAGAAAGCTCTCCTTGCTTTCATCCACTCCCCCCGGACACACTCACTCGCACGTGCTCGCTGAGTATCTCTACTTATAGTCAGAGTCGAGGCGACTGACATTACTGACATCGCATGGTTCACTCGCTGGTGCAGCTGCTTTTTCAGAGCTCGCGCTGTTCAGTCCTTGGGTCTCGCTTGGGTCTGCCTCTTACACCCCTCCCTCTTTCTCTCTCGCTCACTCACCAGTTGCCCCTCTCGCCTCCTCCCCTGTCCTCTCGCTGAGCTCTTCCAGAGGATGACTTCATGCTCTGGAAGAGGGCAGCGACGGAGAGGACTAACGTTATGCTACGTTAGCATCTGAGATCTCTTCCCAGCAGCGCGGCTTACGACAAAACGGACACCACAGCTGTAGGGAAGAGAAGAGAGGAGGAGCGGGGAGAAGGGGCGATAAAGAATTTAGGGGGGAAGCAAGAAGGGGAGAACATTTGAGGGGAGGAGGAGGAAGCACCAGCAAAAGGAGAGAGGGAGGTTGAAAGTTTGATTGCCTCAGCGATGGGGCCATGTGTTGGTTTAAGAGTGTGGAGTTGATGAAGGAGCACTCTCTCTGGATTTAAGAGGATGACAGTTGAGGAGACCGGAGAAGAAAAAGGAAAAGAGCCCGGACCGGCTGAGAAGAGAGCCACAGCGCACAGGAAGAAGGAATTTGAGCTCCAGACGTGCACATAGTGGAAACACATGTTGCTGAGAGGCTGTGATGACTTTCAGAGCTTTTACTGCTGCTGCTTTGCCATACACTTGCCTGTCTGCATGCACAGTCAAATCCAATAATGCTTTTTCTCTTGCTGAAGTGTGACCTTAAACAACAAACCAACCCTCGAATCCCACAACTGAATGGAAGCTCGCAACTGAGACGGAATCATCCAGTTTAGTTTTCGTTGTTTTTCTCCCCCATCAGGAGTCTGTTTCTTCCTCTTCTATTTTGATTGAGGCTGCTCAGCCATTGTTTGTTTGAGACCTGGGTCACAGTGACAGATCACAATCAATTCGCCATTTCACGACGCTTCAGTGTGCTGTGTAGTGGGATTACACCAGTGAGTATAAATCCTGCAGGTTATCAGCTGGTATGGGTTTTGTTTTTTTTTTCGCTTTTGGGGACAGGAGGATGAGGCAGGTTCACCTTTTTATTCTTGACCTGAGACATTTCTATTTCAAAGTGGTGTTTGTTACATTGCAGTTTAATTTTAAGAATAAAAACTTATTAAAATGCAGAATGCCACGGGCAGTGTTTAATTATGACATAACAGTCACACATTGATTAGATATTATTTCAGAAATCATTATCATTAAACTTCTGATGGGTAAGACATATTGTCAATAGCGCTGTCATTAAAAAATATCTAAGAAAATGGTCCATAGAGGATGTGAACGGTCGGTCTAAGTATTCATGAATGCTGCGTGCTGCTTGTCTTTTATGAAAATATTACAGGTCAGTATATTTACAGGTCACTTGGTTGTGCCACAACAATCTCGCCTGGGATGGTTGGTCATGTTTGTTATTAGGAACAGACTACATTTTACTGGTCAGACACTTATCGTGGGCTTTTGTTCTTGAACCTGCCAGAAAGGTCTGACGATGAACATAATAATAATAATTTTAATAAATAATATTGTTGAAATTTAGGTGACAAATAATTTCACAGTAATTTGCAATGACTTTTGAATAACTGGAATACCATTCCTAAGTTAAAAGAAAGAGAAAATAAGACTAATAGGTTTTGCCGAGCCCACCCATTTTTGAAAAGATTTATATAAATCTTATAAAGTTTGTATCTGTCTTGTGTGAAACTTGTATGAAAAGCATACAAGAGTGAAAACAGATATAAGATCCCTAGAAAATTATATAAATGAAACTTGTATGTTTTGGACACTTCCTAAAACAATATATGAAAGTGGCCACTTTCATGAGTAAATCATATAAGCCTTCTATGAGTCACTATATGAAGTAGTCCACATCTGATGCAAGGCTTTTATAAGTTTTTTCTATTTCTTTTCCATATGGGCAGGTCAAGTGTGTTCAAGCGCTGCTCAAGATTGTTGTTCTCTAGGTTATATTAATATTTGATCATGTGTAGTCCAAAAGAAACTTTTGTTTCCTTTTGGCTGATGAAGACTGATGAAAAAGATCATCTTTTCTTCTTCACTAAATTGTTAAAGCTGACAGACGGTGTTCAGCAGTTTTCCGTACGTTTGCTGTACAGGAGTACTTCATTATCCAGAGCACTCACTGCTTCATTGTGGACTGATTATTGTAGAGGTTCTGTCCTTTTTATGCGAAGGCTCTGCTTTTCTACTTTAAAAACAATGATAAAAAGAAATTCTCCTCTTGTTCAGGTACACAGGAAGATTCGAGAGGACTCTGACATGGCCCAGGATTCCCTTCAGTGCCTGGCCCAGCTGGCCTCCATGCACGGGCCTGTATTCCCAGATGAGAACGCCCAGATCTCTTACCTGGCCCACCTGATGGAGGGGCTGCTCAGTATGATCAATGGGTGAGTGACTATAATAGTTACTGCAGTAGTCTTCGTTTATGTGCTTGTGTTGAGGTATTGAAGTCGAATTTTGGCACAGGTATGGAGAAATGTATCAAAAGTAGATACCAAATTGAATTCTTGTTATTGAGAAACATTGATGTTTTAGCCATGTTAGCAGAATCGTAATGTCCGACGGTCAGTTGAATGTCATTGATTTGTGAAGGATTTAAGTTATAAACCACAATATGATAGCAAGCCAAGTAAAGGTCAGAATTTCCTGCCAGTGCCATCAGCCTTATCTGTGCTTTGCATTTTGTTTTGGTTATTCAGAAAGGGTTAGCTTGCATGCTTGCTAATCTGCTCCACATGGTGATTATTGTACCTACTAAGATGAGCATGTTAGCTTTGCCATTTAAAACACATTAGATTTTGCAAAGTATGCACTCTTTTCAATTATGCACTCTAACTTGCTAATCAGATGCTGCAGGCTGCTGAATGTAAACCACATTAAGTTGGGCCAGTCTCTATGGTGACCACTCTTTCCGCATTAAATTTTAAGCACAGAGCGTTGTTATCAATAACAAGTAAGTTTTGTGCTGTAGGCTCCATGTTAAAGTAGCTTCCCCATAGATCGCAAGGTTAATACACACTGACCACGAGCTGCACTAAATGATGTTTCCTTTTATTAAATAATTCCTATTGTGCACGTGCATTTCCAAAAATATGTAAACTTAAAAAAAACGCATTAACATTAACACACATTAAAAGCATTCAAATCATCTAAGGGTGAATTACTGAGTTTACAATTGATCTTTGTCTTGCTCCTGTCTGTGTCTACAGTGTAAAAGCTATTTACCTTTATCTACATCAGTCACACAGATGGTTAAGCAGATAAACCAGGAGAGAACTGGGAAGAGCATTGTGTTACAAAGGCTGAAACTCTGCAGATTTAATTTTAATACTCCATCTAAAATGCGTTCATTTCGGCTGAATACAGCACATTATGCACAAAACAGTAGCAGCAAGCACTGTTGTGGTTACATTATCCTTGGTGACAGCCTCAAAAGCTGTTTATCTCCCCCCAGTATCTCAAGGTTGTCATGTTTCTTAAATTTAGAGACTCAACAAGTGATGGAGGCCAACGTCAGCAGAAGCGTGACTCATACTGTACCATTTGTGCTTTATTTACAGGAAGTAATTGCTTGTTGAGTCTCTGTTTTAACAGCCTCTGATTGTAGCATCTGCGCGCTCTGCAGGAAACTGGCTTCCAGTTCAGTGACAAATGCAGCAAACTAGTAACTTATGTTTCTCAGATTCCTCTTAAACTAAATTTACGTCGAAGTGGATTAAATTATCCCTTTATTCTTCTCACGGAGACACGTTTTTAACCAAAGAAGACAAAAACTGACATTAGCGAGCTCTCGAACACTGGAAAATACCGGGTATGGGTGTGTTTTTTGTATCAGTTTTATAGTCTTCCTCTAATCTAATACAGAACTGCCTGACCCTGTAATAAAACTGATGTGGTTTGCTTGCCTATTCCAGCTGGGCAGCTCGTGTTGAAACCCTTTTAGCATCTCTCTCCCTACAGTTTAAAACCTTTTGTTTTTATTTGAAAAACCTGATTCTTACTAAGTACAAGCAAACAAAAGGGTTTATGTAAATCACAACAGACCATATGAACTGTAAGAAGATACGTCTGCTGTCGTGGATGTTTTATATGTAGTAAATGCGACTATTTTGAGTGATTTTGCACATCGTTTCAATCAGATTGCCTGCTTTATCTGTATTTTTAAATTAAATTAACCGATCCAACCCATCAACATGAGAGCGTGAAGTCAAAATATGAACAGAGGACTAAAACGAAAAGGATACATCATGTAAAAAGGAAAATAAGCCTGATTTTATTTTTTAATAGCACATTTTTCAATCAAATTTTATGATATAATTGTTAGTATTAACTTTCCATAGTGTAGAGGTGAGATAACGCAGCTTTTGTTTTAAGGTTTTTGGTCAGCCACAGTCGAGCATCTTATTCTATAATCGAAATGTCTTTACTATTGCTTGCTAATGTGAAAGCTGGAGGTAGCATTTGCTCTGTTGTCAGAAGTACTGTGTCTTCATTAGTTGTAAAGAAAGAGATGCACCAGAATATTGCGCAGCTTCCACTAGACTAAACTGAGTGTTCCAGCGTTCAGCTTATTATCAGTGCAGTCTATACATGTTTTTCATTCCTGGAGCTCAGCTCGAAGCCAGTGCTTGCCTCAGTGCTTCACATTTTTTCAGCCTTTTTACTACAGATGTTTCCAGCCACATCCTATAGGGTTGTAATTTTGGTTGAGTCATGACTCCGTAACCAGAGCTTCCAGTCAGAGGTAATGCAGCGCTTGCCTTGTGACATTCTCTAACAAAATAATCTGGGAGTCTGGTTTCAAGGATTTATTACCAGAGTAACCTGCGAGTGTGTATGTCTACCTTTGGATAAGACCACATCTAACAAAAAAAGCCCTCTTTAATCTCCAAGCGGAGACCAATGTATATGCAAGCATATTCTAATTTATGCTGTATTCCTTGGCTGACTCTATTCAGCTGTCACAATGAATTGTGCTGGCAGGTGTGTGGAAACCAAAGCACTTCCTCTGTCTGGGGTTCCTGTTTTGGAACCTGCTTGTTAGCAGTGCTCCTGTGAAGGTGTAGAGCTTGTGATCTTGTGGTGAATATTGCGAGGCTATTGATTGTCTCTGCATCTGGGTTCAGCCAATCAGTGTGTTTTGGGATTGGGAAGGATGCACTGAAAGAGGTTACTTCTCCATCTTTTAGCAGCAGGGTGGGACAAGAGTTACTGGTTAAGAAGCTGAAGCTGGGTTTCAGGCTGAAACCAGTGGCGGTCTGAGCCTTATCCCAGTATAAATAGTTGTTTTGTTGTTTTTACTTCTTCAGTTTATATTAATGTAATCAGTCTATAAAATGACAGAGAACCAAAACATTAAGTCCAAGGTGTTCTCTTCAAATTCCTTGTTTGCCTAATTGATTATGATTCAAAATGCAAACGAGAAAATCCGCACACTGGAACAACCTTGAAGTCATTTTCTTTTTTCTAGAAAAAATACATTTTTAGTCGATGGACAAATATTTTCAGTGGATCTGTAGTGTAGGAGAGCCGGTGTTACACACTGCTGAGTGCGTAACACAGGTGCTGGATCTTACCAAACTCCTGATTACTTCTTATGTTTTGGATCAGTTCGTATACTTTCATTAGAGATTATATGAACAAAAATGATCAAATATGTATCCTTCACCTACAACAGTGGCCTTCACACGTAGTTCTTATCTTCATCTTCTCTGCAACAAACTGATAAACCCAACGATCGCTGCAGATAATTCAACTACTGATTCATCTTTTTCAAATCAAATCAAATCACTTTTATTGTCACATCACATGTGCAGGCACACTGGCACAGCACATGCGAGTGAAATTCTTGTGTGCGAGCCCCACAAGCAACAGAGATGTGCAAACACAACAACACAAACGAGCAAAATACAAGAATGGCCAACCTGAAACTAATAAATATATGTACAATATATAATAGTGTATGCATTTCTGGATGTGTATACTAAATATTTTCGTGTGTGTGTGTGTGTGTGTGTGTGTGTGTGTGTGTGTATACACATTTTTACAAATTAAATAGTAAAAAAAATAAATAAAAAAAAAATAATAATAATAATAATAATAAAATATATAAAATATACAGAGTTGAATATGTGCAAAACAAGTGGCATTTATATACAGTGTGGAGTGCATAATGTTGAAGTTCCAGTAGTGAAGCTGAGGTGTCTATGACGTGTTCAGCAGTCTGATGGCCTGATGGAAAAAGCTGTCTCTCAGTCTGCTGGTACGGGACCGGATGCTGCAGAACCTCCTTCCTGATGGAAGCAGTCTGAACAGTTTCTGGCTGGGGTGACTGGAGTCCTTGATGATCCTCCCCGCTTTCCTCAGGCAGCGCTTCCTGTAGATGTCTTGGAGGGAGGGAAGCTCACCTCCAATTATCCGTTCAGAGCAACGTTCGCTTAGTTAGCATCCTGGCTGGATTAACCTTGGATTTCAACCTTCCACTTTAATCAGACTGTTTTTAATGAAAACTATCTATAAACTGCAGCATTTAGAAAAAATGTTTCCAGTCAAACCTTTTTCTAAAACAGTGTTTTGATGATTTCTAATTGGATTTTCTTAACAGATTCACTTTGTAAAACTGATGGCACTTAAAAAAAATTATATTATAATGTTATAATGAAAAGAAAAACTGTCAAGTGGAAGAATGAATTTCCACAACTATTAAAGGACACATGTGATTAAGCTGTGAGAGTCCTATAAATTCAAATATTCTTGACTTATGTTTGTTCTTAAATGTGAATAGGATATGGTAATAAATGTTTTAATAGGATATTTCTCTAGTAAATTTCAAGTACTCTAGCTGTTCTCTAGGAAAATTCAAAATATTAGATATCAAGAGGTTTTTATAATTAGCATAGTTTAGTTTTTATGGGTAATATGCCTCATCAGAATTTTAGCATTGGATCTTTCACCTTTAGGTCAGCGATGCCTAACCTATTCTCTCTGAAAACCCTAAAAATGCCTGCAGCCTGATTGCCCAATTTAAATCACTTTGAGAAGGTTAAATGCTTGAATGTTTCAATGAAGATGGGACCTGTTTTCGTGTTGTAGCGAGCATTGATGAGAAATTTAAGTTATTTCAAACTATTACTGAGCCCTTTGTGAGAAATAATTTTGACCCAGATTTGGACTTTTTTTTTTAAACGAAATGAGTGAAGGTTTTATATTTTATTATCAGTTGATGAAATTTCCAGAATAAAAATTTCTGAGTTGTAGCGGCCTTCAGAATGTCGATGAGCTTCAGGAAGGGTTTCAGGTTTGTCGTTGTGCCAGCCGGGACTGTTTTAATTCTCTTCTTTCCAATGAAGTGCAGTCTGGTTCAGAGTGCAGCTGCTTTTAACAATAAGAGGATAAATAAGGCAATAGATGAGATCCAGTTACTCCTATTTTTAGGTTTCCGCCTCTCTTCCAGGTCTTTTTAGAATATAATTAAAGATTTTATGTCTTGGCAAAAAATCTGATATGTTTGGACCTCGACCTCGATTTGACTTGTTTTGGCTACAAAACAGTGGAATCACTCCAAGCCCTGTACTCCTTTTAAAAACGACACTCTTGCTTTAGTTTATTTGATTTTTTTTTTTACTGTAATTGCTGGTTTGAGTTTCTGTGCAAATTGCATCACAAGTGTTTCGCTTTAATAAGACTTTAATACCAAAGTCTGTCAATCAGATACTTTGTTTTTTTTAAGGCACTGATTAATATTTGAATACGTGAAATCTAAGATCAATGTGAATAGGTTTACTCACCTTAGTCAGCATTTGTTTCACTGAGTTTCAGCTTATCACTTTTTAGTTTTTAGCCCAAACAAGCTTAAAATCAATTCATACAAAAACCCACATTTACTTAGTTACATTTATTCTATATTTATACTGAATAATACTTTAGTTTGGTGGTAATTTTAGTAACCAGGCTTGCACTCTTTATGTTAGCATTAACCATTAATAGAAGTCGCCATATATAAAAAAAAGAATTTTAACACAGTAATGTTTTTAATTAGGGTTTTTGCATCAAAGTGATACATGGGTCTGAAACAGTATACTAGAAAAGTTTTCTATTTAATTGTGGGTGTATGTGAGGTCACTGTGGTTCTGATGTGAATTAAATTGGTGCACTTGTATGTGCAGATCAGACACATAATGCACACACATGCTCGCTGTTGAACCATGTGACCAAGTGAGGAGGGGTCTCTATCTTTTTTCTTTTTTTCCTCCTCTCAGCAACTCTCACTCACTGTAATGACCTATTCTTGGAGCTTTTTTCCAGTTGCCTCATCGGAAAACCATGTGGAGAGGGACGGCCGAGCTACATCGATTGAACGGTTCTGCTCGCAATTTAAGTCCATCGGAGAGGCCTTGGCTAGGCTCTCTAACAATGTTACTCTCTGACTTGGTCTGAGTGTGGAGAGGTGTGTCAGCTCAAATGCAAAGGCAACACAAGGAAGGTGCAAATACATTAAAAGAAATCTTCAGGGTGGTTTGGAGTGGCGCTGCGGCTTTTCATTATACTTTAATTGGACATTTATTACATCGGGTAAGCAAAAGCTTATAGCATGGTATAAAGGGCCCAACACACTCGTTGGTAGCAAGCCAAGCATGTCTGTACACTGTAAAGTTTACGAGGGTCTAATGTCCTGCTCACTACATGATTTGGTTGAGATATAATTATTAAATATTATCAGAATATTTCAAAAACTCTTTAACATCAGTACAGCTAGTTTTAAAAAAGCCTTCATGCTCACAATTGACACGAGGATGTTGTTTTAAAAAGATACTGTATATAAAATTCCCTTTGCAACACCTTTATTTATATTATTGTTATTAAGTAGAGAAGTATTGCTTTTAAGTAGGAAGTTGTTGTTTTTTTGGAGAAACCGTTCCAGCCTGGTTTCATCAGTTATGTTGTTCATGTGGAGCTTCTTTTTCCCCCATAAAACTCACATATAAAAGATGGGACATATTTCAGAGTTGGATAAATGGCCAGCCATAAGTTTCAAAATTCTTAACACACAATAAAATTTTAAAGGCCTTTGTTTCTGTTTTGTTTTTGCCTTTTTGACAACCTTTTGAAATAAGACATTATCACGTGTCCTTTTTTCTTCCCACTTTAAACTGATTTAAAACCATTCAAATCTCATTTTCAGAATTCAGCATGTGAGGAAAGTATGATTTCCAGTGTGTCCCGTCACGGCATGCTTCACAGTGCAATCTGATGACAAAATGCTCTTTGAAATTGAATTCTTGCAGCGTGCGTGCGTGGTGGTGTTTGATGCTGAAACACTATAAAAATAACCTCCGATGCAGCTGTGGAAAACAGCTCAGGGGTCAAGTTGCCCACGAGTTTTGGTTAAGGATCAACTTTCATGTGTGTTTCCAAACCTCCGTCACCAGCAGGGAAACTCGGAAAGTGACCCCCAGTTCGGCCTCAGCCCTCACCCTGTGGAGTGGAAACTGGCCTTCCTTGGGCCAAAGCACTGATTTTAACTGAAAATTAAACAGATGCTTTTTGAAAGTGTTTGAAATGTGCATCACGTTTACTTTCATTTATTTTCTGCTGGTATTCCCACAGCAGATACAGTAAACCTTGATTTATGGCTTTAAAGATGAATCTGCTGCATATTTGTAGCTCTGTTAGCTCATAAAGTTTATTATCCTCATTCTCAGGATTGAGATCGAGGACTCGGAGGCAGTCGGCATTTCTAATATCATCTCCAATCTGATCACCATGTTCCCACGGAGTATTTTAACGGCACTGCCCAGCGACCTCTTTACCTCCTTCATCAACTGCCTCACGCTGCTCACCTGCTCGTTTGGACGCAGCGCCGCCCTGGAGGAAGTGGTGAGTTTCGACCCCTCTTCATCGAATCCAGTTCTCAGAGAAAGGTTTTAGAGTTCACTTTGCGGTAATAAGTGTTCACAGGCCTTCCAATTTTGCTTAAAATGAATTTATAATAAATTTCAGCTGGATAAGGATGACATGGTTTACATGGAGGCCTATGACAAGCTGCTGGAGTCGTGGCTAACGCTCGTGCAGGACGAGGAGCATTTCCCTCGCGGGTGCTTCGTGCAGCCAGCCATCCAAGTTTTCAACTCATACATCCAGTGTCACTTGGCAGCTCCCGACGGCACGCGCAACCTGGTGAGCCTTTTTCTTTACTGTACACGAAGAACACTGGACTCGGCAACATGTTATTTATCTCACACTTTTCCTGAACCACGCTCAGTCGGTGAACGGGATTTCCTCTCACGATGAGGAAGAGATCAACGAGCTGCAGGAAGACGACAGAGAGCTGTTCTCAGACCAGCTGTCCAGCATTGGCATGTTGGGACGTGTGGCAGCTGACCACTGTATCCCTCTGCTCACAAGGTAAACACACAGCAGCTTACCAGCTCGACCTGGTGTGACCTCTTTCAGATTACAGATCTGGTGATTGTTTCTTTATCTGGTTAGTTTTTTGTATTCTTTTAGTTTTTTTTAAGTGCTGCACTGCTTGTGTTTCTATTTTTATATTTCCATTTTGACCTGTTTGCAGCCTGCTGGAGGACCGAGTAACACGACTGCACGGCCAGCTGCAGAGGACCCAGCAGCACCTTATGGCCTCGTCTGACCTTGGATCAGTGGACCGTAAAGTCCTGGATGACTTATATGAGGACATTCACTGGCTCATACTGGTCTCAGGTCAGCAGCAGGACAGAAATATTACGAAAAACAGATTGACTCATACTGCGTTTGTGTGTGGTTATACAGTTTCCCCCCTCCTCTCTGAACCTGCAGTTACTGTAAATCCAGCACTGTTGCATTACCTCACGGTGGTTGTTTCTGAGAATAGAGAGTAGTTTCCCAGTGTTTGGGGTTCAGTGCAAACTTCCCAAGATCAAAAATAATACATGCACACATAGTATTGAATACACTTTGAGAAAGTAAATGAGAAGCCATCTGATGTTCTCGTAGAAAAGAATATGGCTGTTTAATAAGTTCTCATAAATGTTTTTTCCAGTGCAGCTTTTTTCCATTTAATGGCTTTATGTGTAGGACAGAAGAACAGAACCCCACCCAGTCTGTGGGTTTAATTAATGAAATATTGCAGCCATTATTGTGAATTTCTCTGTATTACCATTCAGGCAGGGTTGACAAGTGTCCCAAAAGGAGACTCCTTTTTTTTCTTCTTCTCTCAAATCTAATTTTAAAACGAGTTCAGAGTAAGTGTATTTCTTGCATGCAACACTTTTTTTGCACTAAATTTGTCTCTTTTCAGTTATTACAAACAATTAGCACCCTAGCCCTGAGAAAGTAGAGCTGTGCCTGTTTTTGACATGACCAATGCCGTTTTCATATTTTATTTTTGATAAATAGTTGCTAATTAGCAGTTAATTATAATATTAATTTGAATTAAATGAATTAATTGTTTAGCTTGCATTTTGACAGCTTTAGTTTAGCTTTAGGGTCGTAACCAACACCATAAGCACATTTTAAGACCCCAGTCATTTGATTAATGAAGGTGACTGCCTTATAAGGCGACCTATTTCAGTGCACCTATTAGCTAAAGCAGCTACAGCGTAAGTCGGGTATATAAAAATGTATTCCCTGTACTGTTAGCATCAAGGAAGAATGAGTTGGAGAGACCAAAATGGTATTCTTGTGTCAGGTTGTAAACATGTTTTTTTTTTCTGTGGTAAAGTTAGAACATTTAACATGGGAGTCTATGGGGCTGACACAATAAATAATCATTTATTTTTTTGTTATAATTTCATCAGAAGGTTCATTAAACACTCCATCTTTAAAAAAAATTGAATGTTCTGGCAAATATATCACAGTCCAACCTTTAACAGTCTAAGAGCAAAAAATGTTCCAGTTACAAACATAGAAGACTGGAAATGAAACAAAAGCCAAAGTTAGAGCTTAAACTGTTAATTTTTCTTCACTTCACTTTTACCCTCATAGTAAAATGAGCAGGCTTCAACGTGGCTACCTGTACCTGTCTGTGCTCTTTAGGTTATCTACTAGCAGACGATCCTCAGGGTGAAACCCCGCTGATCCCCTCAGAGGTGATGGAGTTCTCCATCAAACACTCAACAGAGGTGGATATCAATACAACGCTGCAGATCCTCGGCTCACCGGGAGAAAAGGCCTCGTCCATACCGGGCTGCAACCGCACAGACTCTGTGATCAGGTATTGCGCTCTGTTTATTTCATGTTTGTTTGCTTTTTGTTTTGTTTTTTTGTCATAGCCTTCACATTTTTTTTCAGATGTTTTTAAAAATTTAAGTATCTTAAGTTGAGCTGTGGTACGCTGTTACTTGCTCTTCTGGCTTAGCTGTTCAGACAACAATCTGTTTAAGGTTCCAGCAGCTGTCTGAGAGTTTTGTCATTGTGTCTTCAGATGTCAGCAGAAGTAGTTGCCCAGTAGTCGGGGACCCACACATGTTAAAACCATTTTTTCTGAGTAGCTGAGATGCTTAAATCTCACATTCATTGCTGTTTTCAAAAGTTAGAATTTGCAGCTCCAGACTGTAGAAACGTTGAATCTTTGTTTGCTTTGTGCTTTTTGTTGCATTTTGACTGCTGGTTTATAATTCTGATATCACATCTTTGGACTCATACAGATTAAACTGTGTGTTGAGTCTAAGCCTCCCTCTCTACGTGCAGTTTCCTCACTGCCGGGAGTTAGTTGGACGCAAAGTTTGTCACCGTTATTGTCCCATAAATCTAAAGGTGGGCTCGTTTCTTTGCATTCACTCAGGTCTGAATGTGGAGCTGTAAAAACACAGGAACACGTACTGTGGTAATACGATAGTTTAATGTTGGGCGGTCCAGACAAACTCTTTTAAATATATCTGTGAAGGTTCTCAGTCATCCAGGTCATCGTAGTCAAAGGAGCTTGCACCTCACCATTTGACCTTAGAACTGAAGAAGCTTCTCGGATGAGAGGTGAAACGTCTTCAAGTAACTTAAAGAAGTCCAGACGCTTTTCTTTGCAAGCTCCTTTGACTCTTTTAAATATAAATGCACACGTATGACAAAACATGCATCAGTGTAATTCACAAATATTTGAGTTTTTACTGAGGGTGGCTGATATTTCCAGCTTTTTTTCTTTTACGACGGCAGCACCTCATTCATTTTTTCTAGTTTCTGTGTCGCACTGTTGTTACTCTGGGATTGTTGTACATTAGTGCAAAATGTTGGTGCTAAAAATACACCAGCAGATAATTAAATACGCTCAAGCATGCAAAGTATAGCTCTAGGTGCTGTTACCGGATAGGATTTATTTTTTAGCATCTATTAGCTGTGCAGCTTGCAGTGTTGGGAGCCTTGGGCTGCTCGGAGGCTTTATCATTGCACTGGATGCTCGTCTGTTTAAAGGCATTCGTGTGTGTGTGTGTGTGTGTGTGTGTGTGTGTGTGTGTGTGTGTGATCACAGTGACGACAATAGACATTCACAGCAGCCACTGATGTTGTCTGTTGAAGGTCATGGTGCTGTTGTCTTTTCTAGATTGTTCATTGTGTATAGGTGTGTGTGTGTGTGGTGGATTGCAGATATGAGTGGCTGATGGCATCAGGTTTCCCAATAGCGAGCGGGCGACCCCAGCCCCATAAATGTCAGCGTGGTTTTGTTTTCTGCAAACAATGTGAAACTGTGCACTGTCCTCCTGTAAGCTGCTATAAGCCCTCTGTCTCTCTGTCCTTTTGTATTGTGTGTGTGTGTGTGTGTGTGGACTGGGAAGCTTACTCTTTAACACACGGGCAGCAAGAGGATCATCAGCTGATATGTGATCATTTTGCTGTAGCGGTGGGGTATAATTTCGTTGCTAACAATAAAATCAATGGCCAGGCATTAAATATGCCTGTGCACAGGGTATAAGTATAAAGTGTCTACACAGTCTCTCCATAGTCTCCTTGTTGCGTTTTAATTCCTCCAGAGCTGTATATTCAACATTGGTATATTTATTGGCCATCTCAAAATGGATAGAAATAAAGACACTGAACATGCTGAACCATGTTAAACGGTTACAAGCGTGACGTTCTCCGTGGTTTCTCGAGACCTTTTCACATCTGTCACTTCTGCTCAGTGTGTGAAAAGCACAGCGTGCCAGTGGTGGACCTGCCAATTCTGGTAATCAATGACAAATGCCAGTCTGCTTATATGGACTCATTAGAGCAGTGGTTCCCAAACTTTTTTCGCTGGGCCCCCCTTTGTTTTACAGAAAAATGTTCGCGCCCCCCCTTGCGCACGCACACACACACACGCACGCACAAACACATCCTCCAACCACACACACCCATATTTTGCTCCATTGCGGTTTATTTCACACCTCAAACATTTAGTAAACAATTAAGCAAATACAAGTAAACTGCAATAAATAAACCACTAACTCTTTTACGCTACGTCCGCACCTACACGGGTATTTTTGTAAACGCAGCTGTGTCGTCCACACGGAAACGGCGTTTCAAATCACCGAAAACTGAGATTTTTAAAACTCCTTTTTTGCGTTTCCGTGTGGACGAGGAATACAGAGTTCGTCACGCAACGTCAAAGGGATGCGCCTTTTTTCACGTCACGCTGTGCGCCACGTTATTGTTTACATGAGAGGAATTGCAGAAACAAAATACTGTTAATCTGACTATCTGCAGGTTTTACACGCTTACACACACACAGTTACTGTCCCTCCGTTTACAAAGGCAGAGGCGTCACGGTGTGATTATTTTACATGTAGTTGTTTTTTCCTGTGTAATAATATTCAACATTGCTATCAATACATTTTTCAAAAAATGCCTCTCTGTGCAAAATGGGTTTAAAAACATCAACAGCTGTGAGATCCTGTTTGTCTGTGATTTGAACCGGGGGAACAAATCGTGACAGGATCAGCCTGATATTATTTGTATCCTGCTGTAACTTTACTGTATAAAGAGCAAACATCTCCAAAATGTCAGGAGTAGTTAGTCATTACAAGTGTTTGTGAACTAAAAATCAAGAATGTGGGATCCTGTTTGTCTGTGATTTGAAGAGCCCAGCGCTGCTCCCTACAAAGGAAAGACCAATTCTGCAGGGAGACCTACCTCGGCACTTGTGCAGGTGAAACCAAAGGGCAGACATGCTTCACCATATTTTCTAGTCTTTGGCTTAGAATGAAGTTGGTTTGGAAACATATTCAGCGATGCTTCCTCTCCTGCTTTGCGTTTGTGTGGGCGCCCGTGCTAGCAGTGTCCAAGCATTGTTGTGTTTTGTTTTTTCCCTTTTCATGCCGCACCCCCCCTGCAATGGCCCCACACTTTAGGAAGGTCTGCATTAGAGGGTTTCAGGCCCTCAGGCAACCCTCATGAAGTCTTTTTCTGATTGTTTGATCAGAGACATTTGCAACAGTGTCATGCAGAAGGTCAATTTTTTGGCTCTGGCAGTGCTCATTCTGTTCCTTCTTGGGACTTCTACGGCCCTGTCCAGCTCTCCTGAGTAACTTCCTGTCTCCTGGAATGTCCCCCATGCTTTTGATACTGTGCTGGGAAAAACAGCAAACCTCCTGGCAATGGCGGATGTTGATATGCCATCCTGGTGGAGCTGGACTACCTGTGAAACCTGTGTAGGGTGCTTTTGTGTGACAAATATACCTCTAGGTGCTGTTAACGGATAGGATTTGTAAAAACAAAACAAAAAAAAGATGGCGGTGAAGCTCTAAATCCAACTTCCTTTGCCTTCAGGTTGCTGTCAGCGGTGTTGAGGACGTCAGAAGTGGAGTCCAGGGCAACCAGAGCGAATCTGACGGAGCTTTTGAGCCCGCAAATGGGGAAGGACATCGTGTGGTTCCTCAGACGATGGGCTAAGACGTATCTGCTCGTGGACGAGAAGCTCTATGGGCAGGTATAAGGCTGAGCTAACCGATCGCTTCATCAATCAGATCTTTTCTACACTGTCGCTGTAATACACATTTTTGCACCAGTTGGTATTTTTCTCCAATAATGGCCATAAAGCAGGCAGTCGTCTTCTATCCAGCTCATCCTTTTCTACCCTTCCTCAGATCAGCATCCCCCTCAGCACAGCGTTTGGTGCGGACACAGAGGGGGCCCAGTGGATTGTGGGATATCTCCTGGAAAAGGTGATCAACAACCTGACCGTGTGGAGCTCAGAGGCTGAGCTAGCCAACGACACCGTGGAGCTGCTGGTGACGCTGGTAGAGAAGCGGGAGAGGTAAGAACATGTTACTCTTTGATAGACACATAATGTTTTCAGGTAATCGGAAATAAATGTTCAGTATTTAAACTGAATGTTTAGATGACCTTCCCATTCCCCAATGACACATTTGTTACACATAATATAACCACATATAATTTAACCATGAGCATGTTTGCTTGCTTTTCAAAAATATTACATCTCCCTTCACATCTTGTGTTGATAAATGCAGATTTTTATAAGAAAATCTATTCTTTTCTCTGGTTAGCACTGGGCAGGAGTCACAGTGGATCGTCAGACTCTAACAGACCCGTTGCCTCCCTCTCCATTCAGGGCAAACATCGTGGTGCAGTGTGAGAGCTGGTGGAACCTGGCGAAGCAATTTGCCAGCCGCAGCCCACCTCTCCACTTGCTGTCCAGCTCCGTGCAGAGGACTCTGATGAAGGCTCTGGTCCTGGGAGGCTTTGCACAAATGGACTCTGATGCCAAGCAGCAGTACTGGGCTGAGGTGTGCTGATACGTGTAGAAGTACTTAAGTGATTTACTGATTAATGATTGTTTAGTAGTAGTGGTTGCACTGGGGGGGGGGGGGGAAGCAAAGTAAATGAAGTCTTAGTACAGTGAAACAGGAGAATTAGCAGAAGAGTAAAATGTAAAAGGCCGTGACATTTTGGTAATGAGCGGCGTTGCTAAGAAGCAGTCAGTGTGTGTCTCTGTGCATCGGATAATTGTTTCAAGTGCTTGTGACGCATTAAGTTGTTTTCCCGTATAAAGTGGGTTTGATCTGTTTGTTTGCAGCCTGCTTCTCTAACTACTTCTCTCGTCTTGCACAGTTTTATCTTTTTGTAGCATCGTCTGTCAAATCTAGCAAGCCAAAGCTTTTTGCAATTCTTTTTAACATTACAGCTCTAAAAATCACAAAAAATCCTTTCAAAAAAAAAAATCAAATTATTTAGTCCTGTTTAGAGATGAGGAGCTGCACAGAGTTCAGTGAGCTATGAGGATTAGGACAGATGGATGAAGTCGATAATATTCCTGCGTTTAGTCTTTCTCCCGTGTGTATAACATGATCCTCGCCGTGATCCTGGAGGTCCTTTTCTTAATAAGCTGACAGTAGTAAACGGGGGTGCAAAGCCACAATGACTCCAAAGTAATTATGGTGAGTGTAGGAGTGAGGTCGCAGCTGTCGGTCCGTACAGCTGTTCTGTCTGAAGTCAGATCGCTCTGTGTTTGGAAGTAGAGCGAAGCACCTGATCAAACACGGCTTTGGTTGATCTCTACTGTAGTGATGTTTGTTTACATGGACAGAAAATTCTCTTTTATCCTACTTGTTCAAGTCACTTTGTTTGATTGAGTTCAGGCAAACCCTTTAAAGGGTTACAAGGAGGGTCTTGAATATCCTCCACGCAGTTACACCATCACCAGTCTGAAACATCACAGCAGAAATTGAGACTCATCACCAAATTTGGTGAGCCTGACATTACATCAACAAGGCATATGTGCCCAGAGAATTTCTTCTTTTTTTGTGGATCATCTTCTGTAAATCCAGAGATGGTTTTGTTGGGAAAATCCTGCTAGGTCAGCAGTTTCTCAAATGCTCCAACAAGCACGTCGGACTCCAACAGCCATGCCATGTTCAAAGTCACATAAACCACCTTTCATCCCCATTCTCGGTTGAACTTAAGAAGGTTATTTTGCCAGTATCTGCAAGTGCAATGGGTTGCTGCGCTTTTTGCTAACAAGCAACAGTTGAACAGTTGTGCCTAATTAAGTGGCCAGTGACTCTATATTATACCGGTAGTCAAATACTCTGTAGCTCTAATGCACTGTCTCGCCATCTGACCTTCTGCCTGTCGTTGCAGGTGCTTCACCCGCTCCAGCAGCGTTTTCTTAACCTCATCAACCAAGAGAACTTTGCTCAGATCAGCCAAGAAGAAGCTGTCAAACAGGAAATCGTCGCTACGTTGGAGGCGTTGTGTGGCATCGCAGAGGCGACGCAGATCGACAACGTGGCCTCGCTCTTCTCTTTCCTCATGGACTTCCTGTCCAGCTGCATTGGCCTCATGGAGGTAACAGAATCTAACCCTGTAGATATAGAGATTGAAAATGTGACGTCACTCAGGGGTAAAACCGCAAAGAATTCTGGGAACTCGTGGCAAGAGGTACTAGCGCACGCAGGCTTTCAATTGAAATCAGTTACACAGCGATAAAAAGAAACGCAAAAAATGGCAAGAAGCTGTTGTATTATTAACTGCAATAGCCGGTCGCATGACAGCCACGGGAAGCCGACGGGTAAAGAGATCGGTTGTTATCGGATTACGTCGTTGAAGAGAAATTGTTCGAGCCATGTTTCCGAAGTAAAAAGAGCCGACGGATGGCCTGGATATACCAAATATAACGTCCCAGAACACTCCAGCTCACATGTTAGTCTGCTCCAAGCAAAACACTGGCAAAGGTCAGTGTTTTTTAGTAGTTAAAACGTCATTTTTCTTAACATGCTTGTAACCTATATCACCAATTAAGTCTGGCGCTGAACAGAAATGGTCGCGCTATGCTCCTTTGTTTATTGTGCATAAATAGTGAATTGTCCTGACACAATATTGCGTTTCGCTTCTGTTATTATGGTACATTGACAAAAACATATACTTTTATTCACAGGATAAAACAGTTGTTTTGTTTCACTAATTGCCCAGTACGATTACAGCATACAATATTATTGTCACTGCTACATTTCTGTGATGCTACCAGAAATTATTTCCACTGCTAATTAATTACCGTTGAGCTCAAAGGTCCTATTAATAAACGGTTAACGAATGTGTATTTATGACGACAATTTGTGAGACTGGTAAACTTACCTTTGTTCGTACGATGGTCTTTCGTTCTACACGGTGCATTTCAAGGTCCTGTACCCATCCGTCGGTAAACTGTACCTGGGCTTGTTGCAGTGACCTGAAGTTACTAAACTTCATGAGTGTATGCACTCACTCCAAGAACCGTATAATTATAAATATGAGCGTGGTGAAAGTTGGGCAGCACGCTAACGTCTTTTGTCCACTCTGTGTGCTCGTAAGGGTCTGACCCTTTCACTCCTTTGATTTTTTCCTCGTATCTTTTCTTTGACTTTTCGTTGAGTCTGTCTTTGTACGGACCGGCATTGTTCTCCTTCGTTTTGTACATAATTTTTTTGGGGGGCAAAGAAAAAGCAAGAATTTATTGGAACCGGAGAATGAAGGTTTGCGGTGCTGCAAATGCTTGCATTTGATGCGGTACTTGGATTGTTTTGCCACGAGTTCCCAGCATGCAATGTGCAAAAGTCACGTGGTCTGTCAATCTCTATTGAGCTGAATTAAAACCTGAATCTGATCTGACAACACCTTTTTTTTTTTTTTCTTTTGTCACCCAGGTTTACAGTAACACACCGGAAACAATCAACCTCATCATTGAGGTTTTTGTGGAAGTGGCTCACAAACAGATCTGTTACCTGGGAGAGGTGAGAGACGTTTCCACTGTGTTACCTGCAGACAAGGTTTTAAAGTATAAAATGCTGGTGGTTTTCCATCTGGCATAGAAACAAACTCCAACTGTATGTCCAAGACTCACTTAATATATTTCTGAAGAAGGAAAAAACTGCACTGGCAACCAAACATAGGATTTTCAATTTGACACCATCTAACGCAAATCTTGGATCACTTTGAAACTTGGTGACTCTGACCTCAAGACTAAGGTCAGAGGTCTGTTTTCCTGAGGATTTTGTAAACACAATCACTTGAGAAAGATGTCACCTAGGGTTTTCAAATTGATACCATAGAGGCATCGACTGGGAGGCTGTAGGTTAGCATTTTTATCGTCATGGAAGCACAGTTGTAATAGTGGTCACTTGTGTACTCCTGATTCAGACCAAGTCCATGAAGCTGTACGAGGCGTGCCTAACGCTGCTGCAGGTCTACTCCAAAAACAACCAGAGCAGGAAGCGAAGCGATGCCACGGCCGAGGAGGACCAGTACCAGGACCTGCTGCTCATCATGGAGCTGCTCACAAACCTGCTCTCCAAAGAGTTCATCGACTTCAGCGACACAGGTGAGGTTTTTAAAAAAAATAGATTTTGCGTATTTTTCCTCTTAAAAAGAAGACGTTGCTAAAGTTTAAACTTGACCAAGTGGCTGTGCGTTCTAGATGATGTGTTTCGAAATCAAGACCAGGGAACACCAGCATCCAATCGAACAGTATCCGCTGCAGATGTCGTTCTCTATGGTGTCAATATAGTTCTTCCGCTCATGTCTCAGGACCTGCTCAAGGTAAAACATAATCACGGATGTCTCTTTATATATTGATATAATATCATGTCTGTGACATATGTGAGCTCACGCTGATCCTGTTCTCGTTATTTTCCAGTTCCCCTCTTTGTGTAACCAGTACTACAAACTCATCACCTTCATCTGTGAGATCTTTCCAGAAAAGATCCCACAGCTGCCAGAAGACCTCTTCAAGAGCCTCATGTTCTCCCTGGAGCTGGGAATGACCTCGTATCCTCTTGCTGTGCCAGCAGTATTGATTGTTATGGTGGGATTTATGAATATCCAGTATCTGTAGAATATCCACATATTGGCTGTAGAGGTGGGCGGATTGATCCAAATATCGATAGCATTGATCTCAACGCTGGTATTGATATTGGTTTGATACTAGTGGAATAGGATCCTTTTTCTATCCTTTAAGTTCAGTATGTAGCCTGCATAATTACATAATTACATAGAACTGTTGACATAGATGTTGTCTGGAATACGGCAACAATCTTTCTAAATACTCAGAAGGCCACACCACGGGAGATTTGTTCTTTTCTTGCACTTAGTCGTTTTCCTGTTTGCCTGCTGCAGCTGTGGACGAGCCTGTCAACAGGCAAAAATGATTTTGTCAAAATAGTTTGTGCTCCTTAACATCTGTTTCAGGATGAGTTCTGAAATCAGCCAGCTGTGTTTGGAGGCTCTGTCTCCTCTGGCTGAACAGTGCGCTAAAAACCAGGAGAAGGACTCTCCTCTCTTTATCGCCACCCGTCATTTCCTCAAGGTACGATACGCACTTCATGTTGTCATGACAGCATTACAATAAAACTTTTATAAAGGAAGAAAGGGGGGGGGGGGGGGGGGGGAGTACTAATAAGTAAACAAATGCACACCAGCTCACGCCGTCCTCTGTGCACTCAGTTGGTGTTTGACATGCTGGTCCTGCAAAAACACAACACAGAGATGACCGTGGCGGCAGGAGAAGCCCTCTACACACTCGTGTGCCTGCACCAGGTGAGTAACACACAGTGCATGCAGCTCAGTGAAAATCTTTTTTCCCTCCCTCTCTTGTTCTGTGCAACAAATGAAGGCTTTTAAGATGCTGAAGGTCTTTCTTTTTGAAGGTTCCCAGGCTCTGCTTTTGTTCAGCTTCTAAATTGGAATTTCTTTTCTAAGCAGCATTTTAAAATGTGGGCTTCATCAAATACAGAAGTGCTTCAGGCTGAAACCCACAACTGTGCCGTTATTAACAGACTTTTACTCAGTGGCAAAAATGTGTTGATTACTGGACATAAAGCTTTTTGGTTTTTTTCCTCCTTTTTTGTGCGCTTTTAGCAAATGATTGAAACAAGCTGGCTTTCTGTTTCTGCCTTACAGTTAAATGTGACGGCACATTTTTAAAAGTAACAACTGTATATGTAAGAAAATCCCTTTACTGGGACCTGAGTTGCTCCTGGCGTGCAGGCACAGTTTCATAAATGACGCAAGAAGCCCTCTAGTGGCTAGTTTGCAAAAACACAGCTGCACAAAAACTTGACCAGTTTTGTGATGTGCGAGTAGTTATTCTTTCAACCAGAGCTATTACATCGGGCATAAAGTGGTTGAAAGATATGCAGATTCCAACTATGTATTTATTTATATACTTATAATACTGACTTTTAGCGTATAGTGACAACTAAACAAACATACACAAATGCAGTTAAAAGGCCACATGACATTAATACCCAAAGATAAAACATTTTGGATGTTATTTTCATGACAGTAAACAACTAATATTCATTAAATCTATTTTCTGAATATCCATCCATTGCGTTTATCCGGGGCCGTGTCGCGGGGGCAGCAGCCTAAGCAGAAAAGCCCAGACCTCCCTCTCCCCGGCCACCACCTCCAGCTTGTCCAGTGAAACACCAAGCGGTTCCCAGGCCAGCCGAGAGATATAACCTCTCCAGCGTGTCCTGGGTCTGCCCCGGGGCCTCCTCCCGGTGGGACATGCCCTGAAAGCATACTCGTCAGATGCCCAAACCACCTCATCTGGCTCCTTTCGATGTGGAGCAGCGGCTCTACTCTGAGCCCCTCCCAGATGGCTGAACTTCTCACCCTATCTCTAAGGGAGAGGCCAGCCACCCTTTGGAGGAAGCTCATTTCTGCCACTTGTATCTGCGATCTTGTTCTTTCGGTCACTACCCACAGCTCGTGACCATAGGTGAGGGTAGGGACATAGATCGACCGGTAAATTGAGAGCTTCGCTTTTACACTCCGTTCTCTCTTCAGCACGAAGGACCGGTGCAGCGTCCGTCATCTGTCGATCTCCTACTCCCCTCTCCCGTCACTCGTGAGCAAGACCCCGAGATACTTGAACTCCTCCACTTCTTTTCTCATTAAATCCTCTGCAAACTACTAGTGTTCATTTTTATAAAATAATGAATACTTTATTTAAAAGTTGGGATATTTTACAGAATTGCAAGCAGAGATACCGACATGTGACTATGACGTGTATGCTGCAGTGGATTACACTGTAAACTGGAACATTGAATCTTGTGTATGTTTTCTTCTTTTTAACAATATAAATTATAAAATTAAAACAATTTTTCAATGTATTATAATGAAAGAGGGATAATACTATCTGCTTTAACCCTTGCCTTCGTTTGACACTAATCTGATGCTACATTGGTTTTCCATGTCAGGCGGAGTACTCGGAGCTGGTTGAGACCCTGCTGTCCTCTCAGAGAGACGCCATAATCTACCAGCGGTTAGCCGACGCCTTCAACAAGCTGACAGCCAGCAGCACGCCACCCACCATGGACCGCAAGCAGAAGGTTGCCTTCCTCAAAAGCCTGGAGGAGTTTGTAGCCAACGTCGGCGGCCTGCTCTGCGTGAAATAACCACTGGAAAACCAAACCGGCCTCTAATCATCGTCGTTCTGAAAAGCAACCAATCAAAGACGCCCCCTGCTTCATCCCTGAGAACTATGGGTAGAAGGGACGGCTGAAAGCCTCGGAGGACCTCTCTGGCAGCTGGGGCCGGTTGATCTCATGCCTGAATGTTTACCCTGTTTTCACCTCCTTGGATGTCTCCTCCCCCCCCCCCCCCCCCCCCCCCCCCTTTCCTACTGTTTCACCCGCCTGCCCAGCACGATCAGCAGACGTGATGAAGAGGAGGAGGAGCTAATTGTGGAGACTAAACTGCTGAGCAGATGGACTCAGAGGTTCATGTTAGACTGAAGCAACTGAGCACGGACTGTCAAGCAGCAGCCGATGATTGCTGGTGTCCTCCCTTTCCACCTCCTCCTGCTCCTCCTCATGTGCCTGGATCTTTCTGGAGCGCGCACACACACACACACACACACACACACACACACACACACACACACACACACACACACACACACACAGGAACATAGAGAGCGACACTAAGGGCAAAACAAGTTGCTGTTCAGGTTTTGTATGCAGTTAGAGGCATTAGAGGGGCCAACCCACCCTAGTTCAAATACACACACACGTCACCCCAGTCCTTCCCAGAGTGCCTTTGTTCTGCCGATTGTTCTCTATGTGCGTCTGTGTGTTATAAGGAGAGAGAATCATGCCATACGAAAAATGACAACCAGTAAGGACTGTGCCTGCCAAAAACCTAAGAAGACATACAAAGCATGAGGTGTGGCCGGCTGTCTTTGAGGCTGCTGATGCACTCGGAACAGGAGGACATTTGTTTGTTGGGAACGTCAGAAAACCAAATTGAGATTGTGTTTGACTAAAGGGTGTAAATATCTATAAATATATAATGTTTTCAAGGCTGATACCCTTCAGAAATGTACGTTACGGGAATTAAAGATGACGGAAATGTTTTTATACACCAGTAAAAGGCAGGCAGAGATGTACGAGTTCAACAATGTATGAATTCAGCTAAAGAGGGAGCAATTTTCTCGCTGTTGACCTTTGCTGTTTGATATAGTTGTTTTTTTTTTTCCCCTTCCTATTTGGATTTTAGTTTATATTGTGGCCCCCTTGCCTCTGGACACGTGAAGGCCAGAGACAGATGGCGCCTTGAAAGTTTAGCAGGATGATTTTATTAGTATTTTTCTACAGCAGCACCTCCACCCGATCACTCTTCAACACACACACACTGGATATTACAGAGACTGTTGGAGTTGAAGGACAGCAATAACAAACCAAATAAAAAGGATCAGAGCCACTTGCTGAAGCATTATGTTGGAGACAGAACCCTCCTCGTTCACAGTCCTATCCCTGTTATTGTAGATGGCTGTTTTGTTAATGAAGTGTAAAGTGTACATAAACGTATTGTATAAAACGTCCTGGCTTCTGTACTTTCTTTGACATGTGCGCTGGCTGTAGTAAACTGTTGATTTGTCGATTGTTCTACAGCAGACCTTTGAGTCTGCAGACTGTGAAGGCAGATACGTTTCAAGACATCCTGATCAGTCTTTGTTTTTTGTGAACCTTTAAAAGATTATGGAAAGATTTTCATTAAAGGAAATGATCAGAAGTGGAGGATCGCCCAATCCAGAAGTGATCTGGATCCAGGAATCTTTGGAAGGATTCTTTACAAATGTAAGAAAAGACTAAATTGGTCTTTACAAATACGTATCCGACTGAGTTAGTATTAATGTTGTCGAGAAAGCATCTCTTTCTGGATCCTGGGAATCAGTTAATGGGTGGTTTTAGCTTTAGCAAGAGTATGGAAGTGCTTACAACCTCAAAAGGTTTTATTTCAGAAACAGAGTAGAAAGTAGAAATCTTTCTATATTTACAGCTTATTTTGAATTGTTACACTATAAATGTTGTGGTTTGTAGTGAGCTTCACATTTTATTATAGCTGGAACCAACCAGTAGAGAATTTCAGGGGTAAATGTTTGATGGGGGTTCAGAATTTAGGAATATTCAAAATTGAGAATATTTGGGGTCTTGTAGATGTGTGTGTACATACCCAGCAACTCCATTAACCTGCGAAGAGAGCTCATGGATTGTTTCCAGCTTACTGTAAAGACGACCCAGGACTACACACCACCATCTGCTGTGATGCTGCTCTGCTACAGGTGCTGTAGACAGCTCAGAAGATCATAAACAATGGCGTGGAAGTCATTCTGCTGGACAAATTGTGTGATAACAAATTAAAAAGTGTTCTGCTTATTATGTTCTGTTTAAATTTAAAACAAAAACACAGAACAACATTTGCACTGAATGATGAAGTTCCACAGGGTTCTGTCCTGGGACCAATTCTGATTACTTTATATTTATCCCTAAGGCAGTATTCTTGAGATTTTTTTTATTTATTTTTTTACCTTCCAATATATGGTAGCGTGAGAGTACCGTCCAATGGACATAAAAGTACTCTTCCAGCAATAAGTAGATTCCCAAAAACACTTGCCACGTTTCAACATGGCATGCAGAGTGTCCTTAAAAAAATTAGGAAACTGAAAAAGTGGATGACCAAAGAAGTGCCGAGACTGAAAAACGAAGCCCAGCTACAGGAGAAAAACGGTATATAAAAGTCCTGACCTGAGAGTTTCATGTGGATCAGTGCATCTTCAGCTCATCTGGCTACTGAAGCATGACAAATTACACAAGAACTGGACTAAAAATCAGCGACAATGGGTCCGATCAAGATCGCAAATTTGTTGTGTTTAACATTGTCATCAGTACTTATGGAGGAGGTCAAAAGATAGGTATAACAATATCTACAAGCATCTGTAAAACATGCCCGAGGCTCTTTCATGTTCTGGGGCTGCATTTTAGCCAGTAGTGACAATAGTGAAGCCGTGTGGGATCATCTTAACATAGAACAAAAGACAGCCAACATGCAAAGAAGAGCTTCCAATGTCCTCAAAGAAGCCTGGAGAACGATTCCTGAAGACTACTTAAAGAAATTACAAGAGAGCTTGGCTAAGAGTTCAGGCTGTGATGAAGACTGCAAATGTATTTCTTTCTATGTGTCCAGATATTTCAATAAATCACTGCACCTATTTCCCATTTTCCCAGAGAAACATAAAGAAGTGGAGAGTTGCTCAGGGCTTTTGCACAGTTATGTATTTTAAATAAATAAATAGAGCCAATTTAGCTGGGACTGAGGAGGAAGGTTCTTTGTTGTTTATCAGTATAGTCTTTGTAGTACCTTAAACACACACACACAGTCATGTACATCCACATATTTACCCACACACATCCTTCTCACCGCATCCACTAAACCATTAACAGCTGCCGATTGCTACAAAACATACAAATGCGTTTTTCTACAGTTTAAGTCAGCTGGTTTCTCAGATCATTAAACCAACATTTGATCTGTCACAGCACCGAGCTGTGGCTTTCAGTCAGGTGGGACTCGGTGGAGCTTCAATTAATGAATTCATAAAATGTAAGAGAAGAGAAACAATAAACCAAGTGGATTCTTTAAAAAAATAAATAAATAGTTAAATTAAAAAATAATTGTTTTTATGATAAAATACACAATTTCTCGTAAATCTGTGGACTGATTAATCGACTCGATTTGGATTTCTTTCCAGCTGCACTGAAGCTGTAGCTACGTTAGTGATTGCGTCATTATTCTGCGACTACTCACGTGTTGACAACAGAGAAGTGCAGACTGGAAGCAGCTACTGATCAGGTATGTTTCTTTTGGGTCAGTATATGAACAGGGTCGACAGACTCGTCTCGTGGACCTTTAACCGGCGATGTTAATTTTGACCCACGGGTCCGTTTCTGTCACGTGATCTTTTAATTCGGCCTTGAAATGCCGCTTTTCCCTCGTTGTGAGGACACTAACCCTAAAGAAAAAGAAATGTTCTCCAAAGTTTTGCATCAAGGGACAGGAAAGGAGGGGCATCACCTTACACATAAGGTGAAAAAAAATAAGGATGAACCAAAATGTGTCTATCGAGTCAAAACAAGCTTACAATGTAAGGGTAAATGTAAAATCACAATGTAACAGGTGGAAAGCAGTCAGACTGAGACAGAATGTGAAATTGTTACGGATGTCTGGTGGGAAGGAGTTGCTGAGGCTCTAGACCCAATGGTAGGAGATCTATAAGTGCAGATGTGTGTGTGGGCATGCAAAAGTTCATGCTGCCTACAGCCTTAAAGATATTACTACAGTATTTAAGTCAGTGGAGCTGCTGAAGGAGTGTGACGTAAATAATGGAGGAAGTTCTGGACCAGTTGAAGTTTAATGGGCTTCAATTTAATTAAATTAAGTTTTATTTATAAAGAGCCAACTACCATAGCAACAGTCACCTTAACTGACTTTATATTATATGGTAAAGATCCCACAACAATACAGAGAAAACCACAACAATCAGATGACCTCCTTTGAGTAAGCATTTGGCGACTGTGGGAAGGAAAAACTCCCTTTTAACAGGAAGAAGCCTCCAGCAGAACTAGGCTGGGGGGGCGGCATCTGCCATGACAGGTTGGGAGTGGGGCTTGAGAGGAAGACCAAAAAGAATAGAGTTACAGTAATCAGTATGGCAGTACTGTTAGGTGTGAGAGATGAACGGAGGCGATGAATGTTACAAAGTGTGACGTCACTGATGTGTGCTTGAAAGGAAAGTGTGCTGTTAAGAACAACACCCAGTTTGGGGAGTGCGACTGTCTGTGCAGTGTCTATTTGTGTCTGTCTACACGTTGGGTGAGTGCCGAGTATTTGGTTGTGTATATGGGGTGGGAATGCACGTTTGTGTCCGCGTGCGCCTGTTCGTCTGTGTCTATATGTCAGGTTGGGTCTTAGACTCAACCTCTCTGGGTACATCTCAGGCCCTCTAAAGTACGGAGGCCTATCTCCCCTCACCACACTCCCTGCCGGTGGCTGATGCCCTCAGACGTTGGTGTGTTGGTGGTCCTTGTCGACTCGGGCTGGGCGCTCATGTATGTACCGGCTCACTCCTGGTGGCCGATTGGTGGGGCCAGGCGCCTGTGGCCCGGCTGGGCTCCTTCCGGGGGGTGGGATGCCCTCAGGCCTCTGGCCTCTGGGCCTGAAGCTCGGTCCTCTCTGGCACAGCTGGCTGCCGGCAGAGCCCGCGGGCACGCCACTGCAACCCCCTCTGCTCCATAGCTGCGGGGTGACCTCTCCTTTGGGGCTCTACTCAGCTCTTCCCAGGAGGGTGGCACGGTTCCCCCCCCTTTGGTGGTCCTCCTCGGGTCCTTGTACTCTGGGGCCTCTGTGATATCTGGGGCCTGGATCTCCTCCATACCTGCTTCATGCCCTGGTGGACGGGGCTGTGGCTCCCCACACTCCCTAGCAGATCGTTACATGGAGAAACCTTTGGAATACAAGCATGCTGATCCACACAGGTGTACACACGGGTGTACAGACGGGTGTTCACAGACGCGGACTACAGCTTTCTTGGCTGCTGCCTCAAAGCACATTGTGCGCTGTTTATCTTGCGTGCTGCACAATATCGTTTATTATTTAGTATCTACTGATATCTACTGCAAGCTAGTTTATTGTGATGGTGCTGGTTTTTTTTATTATGTTGCTCTTTGTTGTTTGCTTTCTCTTCTGTTTTTTTTCTCCATACAGGTGACCCAGGTGTTTTGTTTCTTTTTGTTTTTCTTTCTCCCCCCCCCCCCCCCCCCCCCCCCCCCCTTCTCACCGTCTCTTCTCCCCTTTGGTTTTCTTTCTCTCCCTCTCTTTCTTTCATTCTCTCTCCCTGTCCTATCCCCCAGTCATGTCTGTCCCGTTTGTAGTATGTAAAATAAATACATAATTATAATAAAGGTCAATCAAGTGGACCAATATGGCAAGGCCATGATGATCCACTTGGTAAAATAAATTCGCTTGGCATCTTTCTTGGCCTTAAGACAACAATTCTGATGGCTAAAGATCCAAACGGGACACAAAAAAAAAGAAAAGAAAAAAGAACAACACCCAGACTCTTGACCTGTAGTGAGGCAGAAACTGAGGAAAAATTGTTACATTTTTAGACAAAGTGCAGTTTTAACACTGGTTAGTTTGATAAAATTGCAGAGTGCTGTTGGAGAATGAGGATTTGACTTCCTAGAGGCAAACACAGATGGCCCTGGGCACATGAGTGCTGCTAGGTTTGGTAGACAGGTGTCAGCATAACAATGGAAACTAATGTTAACTTTATGGAAGATATGACCAAGAGGAAGTAGAGGAGGATAAATAGCAGAGGGCCCAGGAGAGATCCATGAGGAACATTGTTAATAACTGAAAATGGACGGGACATTTTTGAGTGTGGCCAGAGAGATAGGATTCAAACCAGTTTAAAGGTTTGTCAGTGATTCCAGTAGAAGCTAGTCTGTCCAGAAGGGTGTTATGGGATATAATATCAAATGCTGCACTCAGATCAAGAAGGTTAGTAGTCCAGAGTCAGCTCCTATGAGGTGGTCATTAGAGATTGTAGACACAGTGAGATGCTGAAATAGCCTTTCTCTGGAGTGAATGTTATTTAGATTAAAGCCACATTTGTCTTTGTTTGATTACAACCCTATGAGCAAACAGCTAATACCCCTTTTAAACAGAGGGTCTGAATAGTGGGTGGGTGAGATTTCCTTGCTTACAGAACCAGTAGATAGCTGAGATATCCCCCCTCTATGACCTTTCAAATATTCAATAGAAAAAGTGTTTGAAACTGAGTGTTTACAGCGGTCTGCTCAGCTTTGGCTGCTCAGAGATTCCTGAAACATACGCTGACAAATAATCTGCATTGTCCTGCTCCTTCAGCCATGAGCGACAGCGATGACGATGTTCCCACTCTGTCAGCTCACACTCTGGCCGCCCTGCAGGAGTTTTACAAGGAAACGAAGGTTGTTACGGATCACAGCGCTGCACCCACAGACCAGTTTGCTGTGGGAGCCGTGGAGGAGGACTGGGTGAGTTTACGGTGTTTTGTGTTTATTTTTAAGAAGTTCAACTATTAAAACAAGACAAACCATTAATAATCACAAGGATGACCAATTCTAAACCAGATTTGCACGAAAGAGTGAAACAGACCTTTTTATTTGGAGGGTTTAATTCAGCTCATTGTCAGTAAATCGCAGTAATGTGACGGAGTTAATGAAACGTGAATGTCGGTAACAGATGTCTGTCTGTGCATGTCCACCAGCGGATGAGTCAGTTCTGGTACAGCGACGAGACAGCAACACAGTTAGCCGAGGAGGCGGTACGAGAGGCTGGAGAGGGAGGAAGGTAAAACCTCGCACACCCACATGAACACGCTGCCCGGATGTCATTAGCTGTTTTTGATTTAGTGAAACAGGAAAAAAAATACGCTTGAGTTCTGTGACCATGTAGAATCGACGTTTGGTTTTGCTGATTGGCGAGCACTTTGTGCTTTGTGCCTCCTTTCCTCTCAGGATAGCATGCCTGAGCGCGCCCAGCGTGTACCAGAAGCTGAAGCAGGGTGTGGTGGACGGTTCAGATCGGGTGTCTGCCGTGGTGTTGGAGTACGACCGCCGCTTCGCTTCCTACGGAGAGGACTTTGTGTTCTACGACTACAACAAGCCGCTGTCTCTTCCGGACAGCGTGTCTCCTCACAGCTTCGACATTGTCCTCGCTGACCCGCCTTACCTGTCCGAGGAGTGTCTGAGCAAAGTGACCCAAACCATCAAATACCTGAGCAAAGGCAAAGTGCTGCTGTGCACAGGTGAGACCCAAACAAGCTCTGATGATGGCACATAAGTAGTTTCCTCACAGAGAGAAGCCTCTGATCATCGTCTAACAACACAGTCTGTCTGTATGAGTCAAGAATAAATGCTAGCTTCTTTGATGTCACAATGAACGAGCGGCACAAGCTGCTAAAAAAAACTAGATTAGATGTGAAATTTAGTATTAAACAGTTTTTTTTGGTGTGTTTTTTAACATGTGGTGTTTGTGGTGTTTCTCAACAACAGGAGCCATCATGGAGAATCTGGCAAAAGATCTCCTGGATGTAAAAATGTGCAGCTTTTTGCCCAAACACAACAGGAACCTGTCCAATGAGTTCCGCTGTTTTGTCAACTACCCGTCCCGCCTGCTGTCCTGCTGAGGAGCCGGGCGTCCATCAGATCGACGCTTCGTTCCGAGCTCATGGGGGAGGGGCGACATGTGAACCATCTCACATGAAGATCAGCGTTCTCTTCACGAATACACCGAGAATGGAAAAAAATAATCCCAGTGTCTCGCCGTCCTGATGTCTGGGCTTTGGTTTGATGACTGTAAGTTTGTGATTCAGACTGGTTGCGGGAACTTTTGAAGACATGGACTTTATTTCAAGACCAAAGGTTGAACAAAAAGATGATAAGAGGCATTATGGTTCATGTAAGCTTCAGTGTTTTTCATGGTTTATTCATACAAGAGACTGAAAGTTGGGTTAATCACTGTTTTTAAATGCTACACTGCTCGAGTAGCTTTTAAGTAATAAATCTGAAAGTCTAGTCCATCTCAGGTTTTGATACCAATTCAGAGCAGATTACTGTTAGTTATTTAATCTAAATCATGAAAGACTTTTGGTCAGGTCAGCTCTGTGGTGGCAAAATGAGCGAGTAGAAGAAAAGAGTTCACGGGAATACATCACCCCGTTCAGCAAACACCCAGAAGGGTGACGAGTACATCAGCTGTTTAGTATTAAAGAGGCAGCAGGAACAACTTTTAATTTTTCTAAAGAACGTTTATTTTCTAACCGCTCAGAAAGCTCAGCTGTTAAACAATTGGGCTCTACTGGGAAACATACAAGTGTTGTATGTTTGTACAGTTACCCAGATAAGTGAGGTAACAGTCGCAAATATTTGATGTTTGCTGTTATTAAAGTGTCTGAGTAACATGAAGCGTGGGCTTGTTGCTCTGATCACCTGAGAAAGTTGCAGATGTTGTACAGCAGCAGGTGGCAGCATTGATCAGCTCATTCAGAAGTGAGGCCCTCTGTTGTTGTTTGCTTTTGTTTTGAAAGGTCTGGATCACCTAAATAACAACTACCTCCCATTTTTTTTTACTACAGCTTGTCATGCAGAGGCAAAACTATCTGCGTTACTTGGTATGAGAGTTGCTAAATAAAACATGTGCCTCTGTACTTTTGCCAGAAGCAGACCTTCAGTTTTTATGGTGTAGTATTTGTCAAAGTTTCATTCAGTTTGTTGGAAATCTGAGTGCGTTTGTCCGATACACAGATGGTTGCGTTTTAATTCTGAACTCCAGTTCAAACTCAAAGGTTTGTCTTGTGTCGGTCGATCTGTCTGCTGAAGCTGTACTAAACTTATCTTTTTAAGTGACATTTCCAGGGGCTTCCGTTTCAGACATAATGTTCTAGCACGAGCGAATCAGCTGTAAAAAACAAACAAAAGAAAACTTCTCTGCAGCAGCAGTGCTGCTTCCGTCAAGCTTCCTTTCTTGGAGTAAAGAGCTTCCTGGCTTTAGGCTCTCTCCTCTGCAGGCTCTGGTTGCTCTTCTTCGGCCTCTTCTCCAGCAGCGGCACACAGGTGCATCCCACGGCTATGGAGACGTAGATCTCCGTGTAAGAGTGGCGGCCGCCGACGCAGGAGCCTGTTCTCCTCAGGATGACGGAGGGAGCGTAGACCAGGGTACTGCGATACTGACTGCTCTCCTCGCCGTGCGGTCCGATCAGGCAGCCCTTGCACAGGCAGTAGGCCTCGGGGATGTAGCGGGGATATCTCTTTGGGTTGTATGAGATCCTGAAAATGTATTTAATGATGTTCAATGCACTGGCAGAAACAGCTTGGTACATGAACTGTATATATAAACAAGATATTTTTGTTTTGTACATTTCCCTGGAAAAAAAAAGAACCATGCAAAATTTCTTGTGACAAAATCTGAGCTCTCAGAGAACTTCTACTGATGCCATCCCTCCCTTTTCCTAATATATTGGATATTGGATGGAGCCCCAGCTGTTAAAGGGCAGGAGGCCTTAC
Source organism: Diplotaxodon limnothrissa (assembly GCF_057381915.1). Taxonomy (NCBI): domain Eukaryota; kingdom Metazoa; phylum Chordata; class Actinopteri; order Cichliformes; family Cichlidae; genus Diplotaxodon; species Diplotaxodon limnothrissa. The sequence continues at coordinate 8,215,091 of NC_140611.1, read as the reverse complement.
TAGAAAAGCAAATAGACTACAATAGTGTACTTCAAGAAAATTTGGGTGGCTATACCTGCACAAATATAACCTTCAGGGAACACTTAGTTCTTAAGTTCAACACAAGTTTGTAAATAAATCCTGAACAATCAGCAGCATGTTTTGTAGGCTGAAGAACTAACAGAACTTTGGACACAATAACTAAAAAAGGAATCTTGGAGGAAAATCTGGAGACAAAGGGACAAACGGAACTAAATGCACTAAATGCCTGTAAGACGTTTACAGAATGACTGCTGTAACAGGATAACAACACAGTTTACGCTTCCCGAGGGTCTAGAAGCAGAAGGTTTGGCCAGCATTCGTCCCAGAGCAGAGCGTGGAAGATGGCCCAAGAATTTCCCAGAGCTAGAAGCCTTCTGCGGGAACAAATAAATGCTCCAAACAAGAACTGAAAGGCTCAACTGCTACGCAAAGTGTTTCATAGAGCAGCTGTCATTTTGCCAAAGGAGGTGGTAATGCTTTGGCAGAAGAGATCATTGTCTCTCTTCTTTGCAGATGGTATTAATAAAGCAGTCTGGCTCAGATATTTAAGAAAATGTTACCGTTGACTTGATCCATTTACTATCACAGCTGTCATGGTGAAAGAGACTGGATTGGTCACTATTCACACCTCACCAATTAACCTAACCCATTTTTAGGCTGTGGGAGGAAGTCGGAGTACCCGGAGAGAGCCCATGCACACCAGAAAATACACTCAACAATCATCAGCTGTTACATGTTTTTCTTTAATAAACCTAGTTTTTCTAAAAGGACAAAATCTGATATATCCAGAAATGTGGGTAGAACTTAAAAGGTTGAATTAAACCTAGGAAACCGTGTGCATTGTTTAGCTGAGCTGCTGCGTTTCTGTCGCTTACATGAGATTAACATAGTACTTCAGCCTGTTTTGATGTTTTCTGCTTTATGTCAAAGTCTGTTCAAAAAGTGTATTTCGTGTATTTGTTTAGCATTAAAGGCAATCAGAAAGTTGCCGGTAGCCGTCATGATGTAGGTACTGTGAAAGCGCAACGCCTTTCAGGACACGTTTCGGGAAACATTTCATTTCACTGCGTGTTGTACTCGTGTAATTATGTATGTGACAAATGAAGAATCTTAAAATATCTAATTTAATTATACCGTGAATCCACGGCTGACAAAGTCTGTTCTGTTATTTAAATATAAAATATGTGAGCACGCACGGGTTTCTTTCTTCCAGTTGTTTCTAAATCATAATACATCCCAATAAATGTTTTTATCGCCGCCTTGTCGCTATTTTAAGCATAGCGGTGTCCAGCAGATATGAAACGTAAATGCGTTACTGGCACCGGATAAGTGTCCCTCTTGCTCTCACCTGTAGGCCCAGGGGGAGATGCTGAGCAGGTTGACCGGGAGGCGGGTCTTGCCGTCGGTCGGGACCCGTGCAGTGGTGGGGCAGGTGAGGTTAAGTTTGTCCTGCGGCTCCAGCTGCAGAGCGTGATGGAAAGCGCTCATTACTCCCACCGAGAGCCGTCCAAAAATCTCCTCCAACTTCTCCTCCGGCATGTCCAGGCAGGACCGCGTCCTGACGGTCTTGTTTCTGACCCGGGTCGCTGCTGCCGGCCGACACAGCGACAGCAGCAGTAGTAGCAGAACGTGGACTCTGTGGGGCATCTCCGCGTTTCTTCTCAGGATGTTGCTGTGCCCAAGTGCGCATCCACCGAAAAACGAACGTTTCCTTTGCGTTCTTAAGTAATGTGTCTGAGAACAAGTGACGTTTGTTCGTAAAAACAGATTTGATCGTTCACGGGTTACTTTCCTCTGTTAAAATCCAGCAAATAGTTGGAAGTGCTGGAAAGCCAGCGGCACGCACACGTTCCACGATCCTGGCGCTGAAGGCGAGGAACAGGCGCGCCACCAGGAAAACTGCAGACATTTTTTGTTTTTTGGCACTACACATCCACGGCGTCGCCAGGAGGAATAATTGCCAAATAATTTGAAATTTTCTAACAGTTTGTGAGTGTCACACCTGCTGCTTTGTGTCCATGACGAGAAGACACCACAGAGGAGTGTCTGGTTCTCATTTCTCCTGCGACGTGTGCGTAAAACCCCGACTGAGCGCTGAGGCGGTCTGATGCAGCAGCCAGAGAGAGGCTCAGTTACACTGAAGCACTGGCAGAAAAAAAAGTCCTGCCTGGACCCCAATAAAAAAAAGAGCCCAGCGTTTATTAGAGGAGATCCTGATGCGAGTGGGAAGTCCAGCCTGTTGAATGTGGATCCTGGCTTTGCACCATCTCCATCCCTTAGACCAGAGGTGTCAAACATAAGGCCCGGGGGAGGCAGCAAAGACTCCAGTCCGGCCCACTGCTTTAGTAAATGTGACGGAGAGCTTACATTTCTGGACTTTTATATGTGTTTTCATAAGTTTTTTCATTATTGACTGTAAACTGAGATTTCTGTTTTTGTCACAATAAAAGAACATTTCCCGCGAGTTTAGTTTATAATTACAGGAAAGCCTGTCCAAGGAGCTGATTTTTTTCTTCTGTAATTTTACACATTTCTTACAGTTTAAGCCCAAACAGTCTGTCAGCATGACTGTTCTTTTATTTACTACAGCAGCTTTTGTTTACCGTGTGGAAAGACTGAGACAGACTGCTGGAACTGAACTTCTTTTTCTTGTAATCGGGGATTAAAAGTGTCGTTAAACTTCTTTACACTGACAAAAAGGGGAGTTCCACTGGTCCGGCCCACTTAAGATCAATGTGGGCTGCATGTGGTCCACAGTATAAAATAAGTTTGACATTCCTGCTTTAGATAACATGCAAATAGCTACGTAACAACGCTGCTAATGTCAGCTCTAGTTTTACCCATGCACTTTGTTTTAAAGTTTTAACAAACTGTCACATTGATACTCAGACTCAACATTATTTCCTTAATGAAATAGTTTCTCTTTTAATGATACAATAAAAGACATAAAGATGAAGAAATAAAAAAATAATAAATACAATAGAATAATTACAAAATGCAGAACATGAAACAGAATCTGGAACAGATGAATCACAAACCTTTGCCTTTAAAAGCATCAGAACGGTGAAATGTTTTCCAATTTTTAGCAATGAGCTCAAAGATACAGGGTAATAGTATGGTATGGAATAGTATGTCCTTTTCTTTGAAACCCCGTGTGCTGGACTTAAGAGCCAGAACAAAGCTGTCTGAGGTGTCTCACACTGTCATGTAACCAGCATTCCTATCACGTACAGAAGCATTCATTTCCCACACGGACATTTAGAAATGGATACATTTTCATTTGACGAAGGACTGAGATGTCAGGTAAAGATGTTCAGTGTGAAAGAGCATCTGGACCATCATGGATTACCAACAGATGTAAATAAACATCTGCTGAACGTGAGTTTAAAACGTCCTGTGGTGAAGCTTGACTTACAAACAGAGATAGCCTTGTGCTAATGCAGCTACTCTGGCAGCAGGTCGTCTCCTAGCTCTTCATCTGCAAAGTCGTCATCCTCCACACGCTTCTTGACTCCCGTCTTTGGTCTGTCCATCTGAGGCCCCAGTGGGTCCACGTAAGACGCATCTACACACAGGAGGAACAGCTTGTGATGAAATAGTTTGGGACGCTGTATCCCGATAGAGACATAATGTCAACATTGTACATCCTTTCTACCAATGCCGTTCTTTTTCTGTGTGTGTTTTTCTCAAGGAGCGCTGCAGAGTGAGATCGTGTGCACAGACAATTTCACTGCATTTTTTGGCATTCTAAATAGATGAGTTAAGATAACTTTCAACATTTAAGTCTGCACAGGTTCATATTTTAAAAACACTGATATAAATATTACTCTGTTCCATTTTTAAACAGCTGCAATGAATTGCATTTAAGGATACATTATTCAAGTTGTTCTTTTCCCTTATACTCAGTGACCCTGCTCTGTTCGTGGTGTGTCACTGCTTGGCTGAGTTGCTGCGGTTGCTAAACTGACTTGTTGCAATGGTGGCATCCTATTACAGTGAGCGCTTTAGAACGTCTCATTCATGCACAAATGTTTGAACAGGCAGGCTGCACGGCCAGGTGCTAGATTTTATACATCTGAGGCAAAGGGACTTACAACACCTGAATTCAAAGATTAGAGGTGCGGCCCAATACTTAATGACAACCCATGCAGTTTATCTGCAGAGGACTATCCGCTGTGTGCTGCAGACAAAGAAAAACCTTTGATAATATCTTTATGATCATCTAAACCTCAGAATGTGTTTCAACATGGGCTTGAACTCTAAATAGATACACGAATACAGCTCTTTTCTACTTTACTGGACCATTCAAAGACCTTTATAGAATTCAGTCACCCATTCACACAAGCACTTTTTTCTATGCCTGAGTGCTTTTCGATCTTTTCCAATCTAACATTCACACTACAGCTCACTGCGACTCATAATGTGGATGGCTAAATTATCAGAATTTCAGCCATCCATGTAGATGATGTTCCAGCACTAAATGAAATGAAACTGAACTAAGATGTCCATAAACCATCTGTGTGGTTATATATTTACTCATATTTTTCTAAAACAGGCACGTATGTCTTGCACAACACATGAAGTTCAAAGACATAAGATAGTTAGGTAGGTGTTATATCATTAACTGCAGAGAAAAATATGGTTTCCTCACCCAGTTCTTTTGGACTGCTGGCTTCATAAGGTTCATTTGAACCAGGAAGTGACCTCATTTTGGCGCTCAGACGCTCTCCTTTGGTGCTGCTGCTGCTGCGACCACTGTCTGTACAAAAACAAGCACACACCTGCTGACTCATGATCTTTTTTAAAAGCAATACTCACATTCAAAATCCTATTAAAAGCTGTTTAAATGTTTAAGCTGTTTAAAACAGCAGTGCCTCTGTCTGTGGCCTGCATGCGACTGAATATAGACGTGCAAAGTTTTCTTGCACACTTTCACGTACAAAATGTCTTTTTCATGGCCCAAGTATCTCGCTGACATTGGCTGAATGTGTGCAGAAAAAGCATTCCTCCAATGTGAAATCACAGTCACTAAATATCACTGACATGTACGACTTGCTGTACAATAATGGACGATTTTTGTGAAAACATGGCGCGGTCGAACATGCCTACTGACCAGCTGCTAAAATGCAACACTAATATGCAACACACTCAGGTACTTTTGACAGGATGTAATGAATATGCTGGATAATGTGCACATGTGTGTTCCAGGCTTATATGACAGGCTGACAGGGGCGTGTAGTGATATGAATTACAGACATGACTGCAGACAGCAGCAGCCAACATCTGGCTGCCAGGTAGCCTTGGAAACCTTAGGGGATCGGCAGCAGAAAGCTGAAAAACAGGAAGGAGGCCTGATATTCCACCTTCCCCTCATAGTCCCAAAAAAATCTCAAACTGCTGGCAAACTGAGACCTCGGTTGGAAAAATCAACGTTTCCCCCCTGCCTTCCTTTCTTGGACAGTTTCGTTTGCATTTCTCTTTTAGTTTACACAACACATGCTAGAAGCTAGGAGCTGCAACAGAAGTTTCCACAATTAAAGACGTTATAGGCTTGTTTTATACACCTCTGAAACACAAATAACCCTTTATTTTTGCAAGGAGATGGAGATCAATAGAGATGACGCAACTTTCTGGCTTTTAACTATTTTTTCTTATTAAAGATATGTTGAAAAAAAGTTCAGGTACATTAACCCAACCATATCATTTACGTTTGAAAAGGCACATCACACATGATAGAAAACACAGGTTAGAAAATCCCCACGTTTCGACACACTTCTCTCCTGTTCTGCCACTGCGTTTCACCAGATTCAGACTGCAGAACGACAGCTGTGGAAACGTGAGAAAACAAACCACCAGACTCACACGTCAGTCACGAGAGAGCTGAAGACCTGCAGACACACGAGACCACACAATACGCAGACTTTACAGAAAAGATGGAAAACTCTCAGGTGAACGAGAGGGTTTTCCCCGAATATCTCGGAGCCGTCTGAGTGCTCGCTCCCCTCCTCCTCCTCCTTTCAGTGCAAAAAATGAGCACAGTCCAACATCACGGCTGCCTGTCAAACGATTTCTGGATCAGGTCCATTTTTTCTTCTTCACTTGGGAAACTCACTTCTGCTATGCGTGCCTTGCAGTGCTTCACTCAGATGGTTTTAATCACTTAAAAGATTTCTAATGACAGGAGCTCTTATAAAATTAAAAATAAAATAGGTCTGATGCTAATGCTCCGTAGAAGAGAATCACCTGTATGTGCAGACACCTTTGCCTGACTGAAGAACTTTATCAGAGGTCATCTTAAGATTTCACAGCAGAGACTCACAGTACAAACCTAAACATGCTGTTGCTGCTACACAGCTTCCCTTAGTCTAATTTATGTGAATTTTGCTGTTTTGGCTCTTAAAGCTCATTGGCAGGTGAGCTGACTGTGCATTTGAGGGCAAACTACAGATGTAACAACTTCTGAAACATCTCTACTCTATCTCTACTTTTAAGATTAGGCTTAAAATGTTCATTTTTGCTAAAGCATATAGTTAGGGCTGGATCAGGTGACCCTGAATCCTCCCTTAGTTACGCTGCAATAGGTGTAGGCTGCTAGGGGATTCCCATGATGCATTGGGTATTTCTTCTTCAGTCACCTTTCTCACTCATTATGTGTTACTGGACCTCTCTGCACTGAATCATACTTGTTATTAATCTCTGGCTCACAGATGGCCCCGCCCCTCCCTGAGCCTGGTTCTACTGGAGGTTTCTTCCTGTTAAAAGGGAGTTTTTCCTTCCCACTGTTGCCAAAGTGCTTGCTCATAGGGGGTCATATGATTGTTGGGTTTTTCTCTGTTTGTATTATTGTACGATCTACCGTACAATATAAAGCGCCTTGAGGTGACTGTTGTTGTGATTTGGCACTAGATAAATAAAATTGAATTGAATTGAATGAACTGAGCAAAGAAACAAGCCCCAGTTTATTCAACTACAAATGGCCAGAATTACAGGCACATAGCCTGAAAGTCACAGTCTTACATACCTCTCCCCGAGTCCAGTAGTGGACTGAAGTGTTTAGACTCAGACTGAGATACTGGGAAGCAAAGAGGAAGCAGAGAGGGAATACAGATGAAGACAGAAGATCCAGAGAAGAAGATGAGAAGGAAGGAGAGATTACAGAGCTAGACTGAAGGTCTTACAGCACAGAGAGTAGCAAAAAAGTCTGCCACTTGCAATGAAAGATGATGACAATAAATGTGTCTGCGGTTTACAACCTCGCTTCTCTCACCTGCTTTGACCTCATCTTGTGCACCATGAGAAAATGAGAAAAGGATCTGGGTTTTAGTTCAACAATTTAAACGTTCAAACCAATATTTAAGCATCTGAAAGACTGAAGTAGCAAGGCTGTGATGGACAGTCTCCAGCAACCGTGTGTGTTCATTTTAACAGATGCATTTGGAGGCTCTGGCACCACTAAGCTATGGGAAGATGAAAAGTCCTAATCTAATTTATCACGACACAGAGGACTAATGGAAGCCTTGGCGGGAGAGAGCAGCAAGCGCATTAACAGGTGTCCGTTACACAAACTCATATATGAATACAACTCGACTACAGGAGCCTGCTAGAGACGTTCAGCTGCACAGCATGGAAAAGCTGGGCCTTGTTACACTTTCTGGAGGCTCTCTGGTTTGTATGGATTACATTTGAAATTTGCTCATGGTCCAGCTTTCCAGTGCCACAGCCAGCCTATTTGTCTGTATTTGATGGGGATCTGTACTGAATGTTCAGCCTCTTCAGAGTCCACTAATCCCACAGAGTGCTCAGACCTCCTCATCCTGCAGGATCCAGCAGGATGAGGAGGTCTGAGCAGATCAGGCCTCAGTGTGGTGTTTGAAAACATATACCCATAACGCTGGACTTCTTAGGAGAGATGAGGACAGGTGTGGAGATGCCTGCTGCAGCATGTGTGAACAACAGGTAGAGAGACAGAAAGAAGCAGTGAGACATAAAAATAAAAGAGTGGATCTGATGATCAAAATCATGACGACGATCGTCGTTATAGAAGAGGCATCAGAACCATTACAATGTTTTATGAAAATTATATTTATGTGAGCAAACTTCTCAAACTAAAATCTTGGTTTAGCTCAAGCTGCCATGAAAAAAACCTACGCCTAATAAAGTTCACAGATGTTCCTGTACTGTATGTTCATTTAACTTGAAATTACACCAAAACCCACACATGGAGATGGTTTTCAATGTGACTCTAATAAGATTTTTATAGATGTGCCTCATTCTGGGAGCTCAGTGTGCCTTTTGTGTTGCAGTACAACACAAAACAAGTGTAAGTTTAAATCCTTAATGATGTAAGGTCTGAGCAGAGAGAACATGGATAGAGGACATGGAGAGCACAGTCTGTGGACAGATGCCACAGACAGATGTGTGGCTCTCTGTCTCTCTGCTGGCTGATTTGGGGGATCCACAGTTGTTTGATGCCACATCACCAGCACAGTTACATACTTATTGACATCTGCATTATTAACACCGCAACACAGATACAATGGGGGAAAGTAACTATCTGATCACCTGCTGAATCTGTATGTTTGCTTGTTTCCATGGAGACACAGAATGTCAACAAAATCCAAAAATCCACAAAAAACCCCAACATTATATAAAAGTTATAAATTGATTTGCATGTCACTGACTTAAACAAGTATTTGATCCTCAAGCATAACACCTACTAAGTACTTGATGGTGAAACCCTTGCCTTGGCGATACGTTGTGGGTCATTGTCATGCTGGAAGATCCATCCATGACTCATCTTCAGTGCTCTGGCTGAGGGGAGGAGGTTCTCATCCAAGATTTTACGGTACACAGCCCCGTCCACTGGCCCCTCAGTGCAGTGAAGTTGTCCTGTGCTCTTAGCAGAAACAGCCCAAAGCACAATGTGTGCTTGACTGTGGGGATGATGTTCTTTGAGTCATACCCAGCATTACATTTCCTCCAAACACAGAGGGTTGAGTTGATGCTAAAGAGCTTGATTTTGGTTTCATCTAACGACAGCACTTTTCCCCAACATGATTTAGATGTTCACTGGCAAACTCAAGACTGGCCTGCACAGCCTTCTTGAGCAAAACGACCTTCTTGAGCGCTGCAAGATTTCAGTTCATTACAACACAGCGTGTTACTAATGGTGTTCTTGGAGACTGCGGTCTCGACTGCCTTCAGATCGTTAACAAGCTCCTCCCATGTAATATTGGGGTAATCCACCGCCTCATCACCATCCTCACTCCATGAGGCAACATCTTGCATGGAGCTGCAGACTGAGGATGACTGATGGTTATTTTATGTTTTTTCCATTTCCAAATAATCACACCAGCAGCTTTATAAGCTACGGTCATGTAGCTCATTCCAGTCTTGTGCAGGTCTGCAATTTTGTCCCTGACAACCTCTGACAGCTCTCTGGCCTCAGCCATGGTGGTGGTGGTGAGGCTGGAATGGAAGAAGCTGATTCTGTGGACAGGTGTGCTTTATACACAAACTGAGCTCAGGAGTATTTGTAATTGATTGATCCCAATCTGTGAGAGACAGAATTCTGTTGCAGTTGTAGGGATCAAATATATTTCTACTCAGTAACATGCAAATTAATTTATAACTTTTATACAAGTTTTTTTTTCTTGAACTCTGGTTGATATTCTCTCTCTTTCCATTAAACTACCATAAAAATTAGAGACCGTTAATATCTTTCTAAAGTAAGCAATGGAGATCGAATAATTATTTACACCACTATAGGTTGATGATGTGTGGACGCACAACTCTGGACTCAGTTGCAAATAACAGCGGCGGTAATCTGTTGACCTAATTTGAAAAACAACAACCGACTCACCAGCGCTGCCTGCACTGCTCTCTCTGCCTTCTCTTCGACTTCTCGCGCTGCCTTCCCGTCCCGATTTTATCCTCTGCAAAGGGAAATAAGAGAAAAGGGTGGCGTATGAGAGAAATTGCGGGCAGGGACACAAATAACACTAAATGTGTTCTAAATGTCTTTGACTTCAAAACGCAGTTTTGCCAATCAGATTACAGCGCTTCAATAAACACTGTGCTTCATAAACAAAGTACATTTTTTTGCTATGAAAACAATCTGGCAAAAAGATAAGCCCCAATATTCAACGGAATGTGACATTAATGCGCAAAAAATATTACATACCATAAAAATGTTACATGTAAACAAGCCTTACATAAAGTCAGGGGAGTACTCTGCAGAATCACTAAAACCATAAGCAGTTAGTTTTAAAGATGATGACAAAAAAGGAAAAGAAATGAAAACAAGGATATATGATGCCACGAAAAACAACCACACAAAGCCAACGTCGAGCTCATATATTAGATTTCGGTTATTGCTATCCTCTCAGTCCTCGTGTCATGCACCGTGCAGTTTGTTTTATCAGTGGGATCGGTTGTTTTCCACTGTTTTTCAGTTTGAAGAATTTGGGGATTAACGAGTCAACCCTCCATCATTCTCTGCAGGCCTGTTTCTCTGCTCCAACAGCAGCTGGTTGTTATTTGACGAACTCATCGGTCTAATCTGTTCCTGGCTTTGATATATCACTCCACACGACCAAGGCACACGGCTCTGTTACTCTGGCTTTCTTCAAATCTTCACTGATCCCAAACCACCTCTAGTTTATGTATCACAAGTGTGTTGTTTAGAAGCCATTAAATAATAATTACATATAAGGAACAATGCATTGCAGAAGTTATTCAAAAGATGCAGTGTTAGCTGATTATTTTCTTACTCAGCTATTATTCATAATAAACAGGATATGAGAACATTCCCGTGATCAGAGTCTTGGAGTACTGCATTGGTAAAACACCTAAAAATATTTTTCTTCACAGACAAATGTGCGAAAGGTCCCATTCTGTGTTATTTGTAATCTTCATCATCAGCAGTGCGCTTAAACCCAGAAATTAAGAACAATATTAATACAGCATAAGTAAACCAGGATATTCTATTGATCATATGCAAGCAGTGGGATAAGATCCAATTAGAAACAAGCAACATTGTTGGCCTATGTAATGTGGTTCCATGACTTGGGTCTTGAGTTAATCTAGGTTTAGATTGGGAAAGAAAACACAGGCTTTATGCTAACCATCACAGGAAATGAGATTGATCCCTTTGGCTGCTTATATTCAAACCACTGACCACTTTTCTAATTCATTCTGACGTTTCATGTGACACTGAACAACTCAAACTGCTCTGGCATCAGACCTGAGAACAGCTCTCCAAACACTAAAGCTGTTTTGAAAAAGACCCGAGATTACTATCAGCCAGGTGTTAAACAGCTGTACAGCATCTGTTTGATTCATGGAAAATAAATAGAGACGAAAAACAGCTGTTTTTCATGCAGCTGCAGAGTTGCAGTGACCACGGTCCAACGTTGCATCTAAAGGAAACGCGCGTTTTAAATCAGCGAGCGCTCATCCAGGAACAGACGTCAGGGTTCTGTTAAAAAAAATGATGAAAAGATGATTGATGAAAGTGCCCGAAAGGTCTCTAATGTACAACTGCAAAATACGCAAGTAATTCATCAGGCAGCATGTTAACATGCATCAGATGGACCCACTTATACAAAACAAAGTGGAGTGTGTGGAGTTTAATTCATGCAAATAGATCTCGGATGTTGTTCCTGGGATCTGCTGGAGCCTACCTTGGGGGTCACTGCACCGAGCGCTCCGATTACCACTCGGACCACTTATTATGAGCCCTTGGTACTTTTCCAGCTTCTGATGTTCCTTCTTCCTGATGTTGTTGTCAATCTGTATAGCTACATCTATCACTACGGCTGTCTTCTTCTTCTTGTCTACCACCACTATGTCCCACAGGATCTTAGCTCAGTCATTCTCCACCACCCTGAGGGGGCATACTTGGCACATATGTTTCTGTATACTATGCCGGCCACTTGGTTATGGCGTTCCATGTATGCCCTGCCTGCTAGCATCTTCCACCCTGCTGTTATGTGCTGGATTGTCTCAGGGGCATCTTTACACAGCCTGCACCTGGGGTCTTGCCTGGTGTGATAGACCCCAGCCTCGATGGATCTATATGTTATAAATATGTGTGTGTGTCACCATTATTAAAAATCAATTCCATTTTATTTCTATCTTTGTTAGTGAACTTTTTGTGGGGGGGTTTCTGCAAATTATTTTCAAGTCTTTTTTTTAATTAAATGTAGAATTGAGATCTGCCAAACAGATCATTAGTTTATTTACTCAGAAATGTCTGACAGAATACCTGCTCTCTGATTTCCTTCATCTTCTCTACCTTCTTCAGTTTGGTGGCATAGTCTTGGGCTTCCTTCAATTGCATATCTGTGCACAGCCGCACCAGGAAACGCAAGCCTGCACCAAACAACACACACACACACTCTTTAATTTTACACTCTGATCAGGGCACCATCTGTTGCTGGTCAAGAGTTCCGTTGAAAACTGCGTAACAAGCTGGATCAATTACATTCCACATTTTCTGGAAACTTTCGGTGGATTTCTTTATAAGTTTCCAGTGCTTTCTGGGAGTTTCCTGTGAAAGAGGAAAAGAAAAAGAACAAAAAAATGAAATGAACTCTGCTAGCTCACATTGCAACTTTGCTTTGTTGTTTTATTGCCATGCAAGCTGAGGCGAAACGTGTTTTTCTCACCACTTCGTCTGTAGCAGCTTGCCACCATTAGCTGCCACTTCACCTGAGTTGGTCTGAGGAGCAGAAACACATCTGATCAATATAAACACACAAACCAACACCTGACTTAAATCATTTTGCTGACCTCATATCAGTATGCCAGTACCACACTGAAATAGTTAATATATTTTAATAATTGATACCACGTAACAAAAAAGGTGGAACTATGTGCCTCAAGATTAGAGAATGTGAAACAACTTCACTAATTTTTTCTGCAACAGTTCCATATAAAACGAGAGGCTTTCACATTCATTTAAGTTTGAAACTCATTTAAAGGGCTTCCATAAAAACCTTAGAGTGTGAACTTACAATTTTTTACCAACCCATCCGTGCTATCTGTTTAAAATAATCTAAATAGTAGTTACTTACTGTATTAGCGTGGCTCTTTCAAAGTACTGAATGGCTTTCTCACAGAACTGTGTCTCAATGTAGTAAGCGCCGAGCCACTCAATCACATGGATGTTGGAGGGAAAGTACCTAAAGGACTGGACAGCAACAACGTAACAACATTAGTTAGCTTAAAGTAGTGGTGTCAAAAGTAGGGGCTGGGGGCCAGGATCAGGACAGCAGAGGGTCCAATCCGGCCTGTGTTTAGATAATGTGAAGAAGGGCATAAATCTTTTACTTTTATCTGCACTTTGAGAAGTTTTACAGCCTTTTGTACTGCTAAATATCTCCATCATGGTCATTCATACTACTCTAACATAATTAACTAACAGATGAGCAAAAAAGTGACAAAAAAAAACAAACAATTTTTTCATTGTACAAATTGCTGTTTTTTACAATGGGTCCACAGACAAAAAATATACTGTTAACTTCTGTACAGTGTAATTTAGAGAGAAAACCCCCCGCCATGAAATTAAGCTTCTGGTACCTCATAATAGTACTGGAAAGCCTGGGATTTGTCCCCCTCGCCATCATGCAGTTCTCCCAGCTTAGCCAGTGCCTGGGCGTCTGTGGGAGTTACACTGATGACCTGCATTAGCCACTCGATTGCTTGTTCGGGATTTTCTAGAAGCTCATAGCTGGGATCAAAGTGTTAAGAACTAATAGATGCTCATGTGATGATATATGGACAAACAGGCTCGAATCCCTGAATGAACACATTCCAACAAACCCTAAAGTACATACGAGTAAAAACAGATCATCTGTGTGACATACAAACGATCACTAGAGCCTGTCTGACACAGTATTTTTAAGACTATATCAGACTATATACTGATATTTGGCGATTTAGAACTCAGATATTCCAATATATCGTCTAAAAATGTTTTCTTTCACACACAGCAAAGAAACCAAACAGATTTATGTTTAGGAGTAAAGGCTGCCTTACTCTGCTCAGATCAGCTGGTTTTTGTGTTTGTGTCTTTCTAAATATGTTGTTGGCAACAGGGGCATCGTATGGTGCCCCCTGGTGAACAAACTATGCAACATCAATGGACTTTGACTCTTTGTAATGGCATTTCTCTCACGTCTTCTTTACTTCTCTAATTTTCATTGATTGTCTCTTACAAATGCCGATAACAATAGAAGAACAAATAGCTAATATTGGGCGATTGTACTGGCCCGCTGATAAAACCATCTCCACATAGCACTTGTTAGCAGTGGGATACAGGCTGGCCAGCTGGTACATGACTTGGGAACTGTTCCTCAGAATGGCATGGAGCTTCAGGAAGCAGTCCAGAGCCTCCTCTAGGCGATTCAGTCTTTGATAAGTCAGACCTGGAACAAGGTTTAGGGGAAAATTCAGTCACGTAACTGTGCCTCTATGTTAATAATAATCACACATATATACCACATGTTGGTGTAGTTTTATTCCAGCGATACCTTTTACTTAAGATGACTTTAAAATTTGGATGCTGTTGTTTAAAGAGCTACCGTGTCTGTGAATACGATAGCTCCAAAGGTTTTAAATGAATTCTGAGAAAACTTTGTATAGGTGTAGAGTCGGGTCATATTAACAAACCATTTAAATTTCGTTAACATCAACCAAGGTCTTCAAGGTGAACTTAAAGATTTATTGGCTGAAAACAGACCAAAACGCCTGATAAGTTATGTTAACTAATGTTAGCCTGATAACTGAAACTAAGATTCTGACAACTGTGGTGTGTACTGTCAACAGAAAGTACCCATGAAGCTTTCAAATATCATGTCTCATTTGACCTCTGACCTCTCCTTTAAGGTCAATAGCTTGATCTGAAGGTTAAAGTAATAACAGTAGATAGAGGTAAGTAAAACTATTTTTCTTACTGCAATTGTTTGTATTAAAAACATTTATAAAATGGTATATGGGAATTTTAAATCTCACATTATAGTTTGCATCCAAATATGTCACATTTGACCTCTGACCTCAATTTTGCATCTGCCTTTCTTTCAAATTGACCCAAAAATGCATGCTATCTTTAAAGAAAGTATTGTCAAGAGAAAGAAAATGAGCTGCCTACTTGGTTAGAAACATGCTGTAGTATATTATTATATAATAAAATAAGGTTATTTGTGTCCACGTATTGATAAATCAATGCCAATTATCCATTACCTACTCCTACATAATCTTTAAACACAAAATACAATACAATTAAAAGTAAATACTTCGCAGAGAGTGAGCTGCCCTGGGGGAGGTTTGTGCTCTAAGTGCTTCTTGTTATTTATGTATTTGTGCACATTCCAATAGAGTCGGTCATGCTGTGTCCACACTTATTCTCAATGTAGCCTCAGCCAATATTCTGATACTCATAGCAGAATGCTGGATGAAGATACACAGAGATTTAGACAGGGCACTTATGGCCTCACTATATTTTCCTAACAGTCAAGAGTCTGAATTTAAAGTTCAACCAGTGCTTGCAGCAAATATTAACAGACCACAGTTCAGAGTGCAGCAAGCTCTTGTTGTTCATTCCCAAATGATTCTTGCACGTCCAATTGTTGTTGCGCAATACATCAAACCTCCTGCTTATCTACTACCGCATTACAGCTGCAGTTAAGGAGCACTTACCCAGGTTGTAAAGGCCTTCGGTGCACGAGGAATCATTCCTCAGTGCTTCTTTATAGAACTCTGCAGCCTTTTCATAGTCCTGTTTGACAAACACCGTGTTGCCCTTGTTGATAAGTGCTGCTGGGTTGTAACGATCAGCATTCATAGCAAGGTCGGCATATCGGTCAGCCTGGTCGTAGTCTTTCTCCTGTTAGGGAAATTACAAGAGAAGAGAATATGGTTGTTCAATCATCTCCCAACAGTAACATTTAGTATTACATTTTTTTAACAGCAAACCTCCAAATATTTTGCTGATTTTAAGTGTTTTAAATTTTCAGAACTTTTCAGTCTAATGTTATTTTATAATCAAGAGATTCTTACCAGAAAATAGAGGAAAGAGAGGTTAGTGGCTGCAGCGCTCTTCACTCTGCTGTCCTTCTTCTCAAATGCCTTCAATGTTTCCACTGCCTGAAAACACACAACTCATTACAATCAGGGTAACACTCTGTACTAAAGCTCCTCCAGTACAGCATTCTCAGTAATAAATGATATTTTAAGTACAAGCGTATTTCCCCAGCATGTAACACACAAAGAAACATAGAAAAGACACATAAATTTACTGAATTGTTAGTCAAAGAATCAACGACAATATTATTAACCATTAATAGCCAATCACTGATAAATTACATATGCATCTTCACATTTATGGTGAAGATACTTGGACATTTTGGCATTTTTTTCTAAGAACATTTGAAGGTAAGCTGTAATTCTGCTTCATTCCTTACATCTGTTTATGCGTCACCTTCACTGTGTGCTGTGCTCTGGTGAAGTAAATATAATGCTTTGCAAGTTTAAAGTCAGTCCCTTTCCCCTTTTTGTCTAACTGACTGTCTCTGTGAGTATGTTACATTCTGGGGAAAATTTCCCAACTGTATTAGTGAGTAAGGATTAGCATTTTCACAAATCACCAGCTTGGCTACAGCTGCACAGATGACCACCAGTTACATCACCAACACTCCTGTGTGTAAATACTGTAAAAGCACCACAGCATGCATCAGATGTAAAACCAGCGGTTACAAGATAGTTAGTTACTACAGTGAGTCCTTTAATCTTAGCCACAAAGCAGCTCCACACATGGCTGCATGTCCTCCACTGTTCAGTTGGATATTATTATTAACAAAGAATACGTTCAGCACAAAGATTTTCCTGAGCAGTCTGTGGGGCCTAAACCAATAACTGCCTCACAAACGTCTCCTTGCAGTGGCATTATTTGGGTAAAAGACGTCCTTATGAAGCAACAAGTTAAGGGGGACAAACCCAGTACAATCTAAATGTGGACATGGGAATGAAAGGCAGACATACCTCAACCTTAGGCATGCAGATGGGGAGGAAACAAAAGCAAAAAGACAATGAGAAGATGAAATACTCAGTCGTAAACTGAGCTCTGTTCAAACAGCCTCAACAAGAGAAAACGCACAAGTATGAATAGTGCTGAGCAACAGTATTACAACATTGTTATAAAAAGAAAAGAAAAAGATGGAAACACAAATTAATGTAAACGGATAACGAAGAACAGGTTTCACATGTTTTAAGGGAATTACACTTCCATAAATTGAATGCGTGTGATCCTTACTTAATCGCATCGACTTTTTCGGTTTGGCAAATATTACCAAAGGTATCAATTTACATGACAGCCACATATGATGGAAGCTACTAAAGCCTCATTTTGATGTCTTATTATGGTCTAAAATTTAGTTTGGCAGCAAATTATTAAGAGTGGAAGGTGTGGTTGTAAAATACACAGACCAGAAAAGAAGGAAGTACCCTTAATGCTGCTGATACTCTCACCTGTTTGAAGTCCTTCTGTCTGAGGTAGGTGATGGCTTTGTTGATCTCTAAATCATTGGCAAGCTCGACATACTGAGAACTCTTCACCATGTCGACACACCTTAAAAAAAAAGAAAACATACATTCACTATCTTCACGTGTCAAATGCCAGCATTCGATTGATCACTGTAAACAGCAGGTGCATAAATGGAGAATAATTAAGCAATTGTTTGATTTTGACTTATGTTTCTCAATATTGAAATGGTCCTCTCCAACATACTAATGTGCATTAGTGCACATCAATGCACATGTCGAGTACTTTTACGAGTATTCAACATGTATTATGTTCATTTAAAAACCTAAATAAGAAAGCATTAGGGAGAGAAATTGTCGAAATAATAGTAGAGCTTGAGGTTTATTGTCAGTCTGCTCCAGAAAAATGTTCAGAAAATGTGATCAAACTAGTGTGCAGAGAAGTTTAGGCAAGTAAAGGAACTTTGGAAAGTCCCTCACACCATCACTAAAGAAACGAGAGCCACTGGAAGACTCAAACAATTAAAACCTTCTTCTTGTTACAATCTCCCTCTAAGGGCAGTCTTTGAGCTTTTTTTTTTTTTTTAAACGTTCAAGCAATGAAGTTGGGACATTTATGTAATCGTAAATGAACTGTAATTATACAACACTTAGGCACTGTCACAATTTTCAGTTATTCAATGACAAACAAACATACCATGCTCACATTAAAGTCTTTAGATGCAAAGAAAAAGACAGCAGTAACAAACCAGTCAAATCCAGTAGCAAACAAAGTCTCAATCGCTGGGGCAATGAGCTTGGCTGCTGTCATGATGTATTTCTCAGCCAGGGTTTTTCTATGAACAGCATACAGGAAGTCAGAGGAACAGGTGAATTAAGGGGGGGGGGAGTAACACAGAGGACTGATGGAGCAAGACAGAGTTGGGTTTGTGTTGTGAATATCTTCTTACAGATCTCTCTCCATCTGGTGAAGTTTGTCATTTTTAATGGCTTCAATGACCATATTGGAGCTGGTGTCTTCCTGAAAGAGTTGGCAGAACTAGACTTAATTAATGAAATAATAATAAATGCTGTAATAAAATATCACTCACATTGGAAGGGATGTATTTGTCTTCATCATCAATGCCCAGAGGAACAGAGATGAGCTTCTGAAAGGCCTTCTTCATCCTCTCTCTGTCACCGATAGCATAGTAGCACAGGATAAGGTTGAAGCCTGTCTTGATATTTGGACTCTCGCTCATGATGTGCTCGAAAGACGTAATGGCATCTGTGTACTGGCCCATGCAGATAAACACTACACCGATATTCTGCATGATCTTGATCCTCATTTCTTTGTGGGCATTTGTTATCTGATCCAGCGCCATTCGGTAGAACTTGATGGCTTTAGGATAGTTCTTCTGTTTAAAGTAGATGTTGGCCATGTTGACTTTCAGGCGGCCTGGAACAGCAGCATGCATAGTTTGACGGAAAAACCACAAGACAAGCGATACAACAAAGAATTTACAATGTATGAAACATGACTTTTTTCTTATGTGTCAGTGATCTGGGACTATTTAACAACAATGCCACAATTTTCCCAGCAGTAAAAATCCAAGATACTGCAAAAATACACCAAGAGCTACACCTCAGAGTCTACAGGCCTCAGTTATCATGTTAAAGCTCATGAGAGTACAATTAGAAAATGATTGATCTAGTATGGCTTCGATATACGTTTCTACAAGAAGAGCATAGCTTAGATTTGCACTCATTGAGACATCCATGTACGCGTCTTTATACCAAAGTATTGTCGAGTCAAACGTGAGGCCACCTGCAAAGCGTGGGTGTTACTGGGTCATGGGGAGGACAATGATCCCATGAAAACAAGCAGATCTATAACAGAATGACTAAAAAAAGAAAAGAATCAACACGCTGCAATAAACGAGTCAGAGTGCAGACCTCAACATGATTTAAATCCTGTGGTAGGTCCTTAAGAAAGCTGTGGATAAATGAATGCCTGAAACCCTGAAGGAACTGAAGCAATGTTGTAAAGAACAGTGAGCCAATATTCCTCAACAACAACAGGAAACACTGATAAAGTCATTGGGATAAATATTACTTGAAGTTGCTGCTGCTGAAGGTATTCCACAAGCTTTCATGCGGTGTATAAAACTTCGTTTTCACATGATTGTATTTACAAGGGCTGCCACATTCTAAGTACACCAGCAGTGAGTGTGAAGCTGAGCGGCCTGCTCACCTGCGTTACTGAACATTTTATTCTTCACAATGATCTGGTAGCTGTTCAGGGCCTCTGGGTACATTTCATTGTTTGTGTATTGGTTGGCAAGGTTGAGCAAAACCTGTAATGGGAGAAACATTTAATATTTCTAAATAAAATAATTAAAAACTGATGTTAGAAATTGATTCTCAAAAACAAACTTTAAATTGTATCTGTCTTCCGCGAGCTGTTCCTTCCTAAATAGCTGAGCCATGAACACAAACATCTGAGATGATTTACTTTAATATTTTAATATGAAACAATAATAATAATTTACTCTGAATGAGATAAATAAGAACAGATTTTGCATACACTACTGAGTAAGCACTTGTGGTTTATTTCTACAGTTATTGTAGACCAGGAGGATATGGAGCATTTTAAATGAAAAGTACAACTTTGATTTATTTTTGACTGAAAAAACCCTCTCTTGCTTATTTTTACTTATCACTTATCAGTTTGGTTTTTCAGGCATTAAAAAGTAGTTTTTTCAAAAGAAAATCAACACCAGACTGTTCTTTTAGAAAGCAAATCATTACTCATGAGTGCAGAGTGTAGAACAAGCATACAGCAGCCTGACTTACAGAGTACGTGAGGTCTAGATTTATATGGTCTGCACTGCCAGACTGTTCCCTCTGTCTGACCAGGGCTCTCTCCTTCCGCCCTGCCTCTTTGGCTTTTTCAAGGGCCTGTAGACACAGACACAGACCCACACAAACACACACAGCAAGTAAGCCACTTCTGGGTAATAATCAGAAGTAATTATGAATAAACACTCTGCTGCAATGATGTAACAAGTTTTTCCTGCCCATTAGACATTCTGGTGCCGACCAAAAAGGCCTTGGCCTTCCACAAGATGAAAATTACCTGTAATAACAATATTTTTAAAAACAGCTCTTTTAATTTTTCAGAAATCACAGCAAACCACACACTGCTGTTATGTGACATAACACATTGCCTGTAAAATATTAGACCAATTTTCCTCATGTATGAAAAACCACTGGAAATGGGAAGGTTGATAAACTTCAAGTACTTTGTCCTAACAGCCGTTTTAGGTATTACTCTGGTAGAAATGTAAGCAGTTTTTATACTGCTTACATTTTTATACTACTGTGAGAGAGCTGACACAGTTAAAAATGAATTATGACAAACTGCCCCACTTGGAGAGCCTTCTCTTTAAATCCAGACAGTCAACATTAGTAAAAAGTTTGTTAAAGAGTGAAAGGCTGACCACTTGTAAGGCTCCCATGCTCTGTGCCATGCAGCTCTCCTCTATCAGGTCATTCACTTTCTTCTCCAAGATTTTGATCTTCTCCTCAGGCCTGCAAGAACATGATGAGAGTGAAACATTTGTCAGTTTATAATAGCTGGTAATAAGAGGCCCAAGGTGTGCCAAGAAAATATCCCCCACACCATTACACCACCACTCCCAGCCTGAACCACTGGTGCGAAGAAGGATGGCGAAATGTTTTTGTGTTCCTTATGCCAAATTGTGACCCTACAATCAGAATTTCACAAGCGATGCTTTCTTTCTGTTCTTCTAATCTATTCTATTAGTTTCAGTGACCCTCTAAACTGTAGCCTCAGCTTCCTGTACTACCTAACAGGAGGGTCACATGGCGTGGTCTTCTGCTGATGTAGCCCATCTGCTTTAAGTTTTGATGTGCTGTGCATTCAGCGATGCTCTTCTGCATACCTTGCTTGTAAAGAGTGGTTGTCTGTTACCTTCCTATCATCTCAAAGCAGCATCAGCACGACAATTTCAACTAGAAAATTGCCACTCCCAACAGATCTGCAGTTTTTTAAACACTCAAACTCAAACCAGGCTGTTTCAAGCAAACAGTCATGCCCCGTTCAAAGTCATTTAAATCACATTTCTTTCCCGGATGCAAGGTTTCAACTTCAGCAGGTCATCTTGACCATGTTTATGTGCCTAAATTTACTGAGTTGCTGACATAAGACTGGCAGATTAGATATTTGCATCAAAGAGCAGTTGAACAGGCATACCTAATGAAGTTGCAGAGTGAGTGTACTGCATAGCATTTTCACACTGAAACAAAGCAGTCTAAAGTGATAACTTACGTATCCTCATTCTTTGCTTCGAGTGCAGGTGCAGGACCCCTGGACTGGCCCAGAGGGTCAAAGGCTGAGCCTGAAAATATAAATCATACCAATTCATCACTATATAACTGCAAGGGGAAAGACACAAAACTTGCATCTATAAATATGTCCTTACAAGAATGCACAGAGGTTTATATTAACAAAAAAATGCAATTTTTTTATTTTTATTGTTTTACGTTAGAAACACTCAACTGTACCTATTCCTGAAGTATACAATAATAACTTTTAAATCATTATCGACACGCAAAAGACAATAGATGAAACAGACAACTTTAAACTCACCACGACTCAGGGAGGAGGTGTAACCTGCTGCTTTGACGGCAGTCATTGGACGGGCTGACCCATCCTGGTACATTTGCAAAATAACAAAAAATACATATATAGTAAACACTAATTATAAAAAAAATAATCTAACAAAACTATGCAAGACCTTATTTGCACATTTGATTGTTCAATAATACTTCTCACCTGTACAGCTCCAGTCATGGGTCGTCCCATTGAAGAGGCCATATGAAGCCGAGCCTTTGTGAAACAATAAGTATTAATATTGTAATCAATAACAATAATTTAGGTCTTTTTAACATGTAGATATGAAAAAAACGTTCCACATAAATGCTTCACAGTAATGAAACAATCACCATTGGCTACACATCTTGTCACTGATCATTGATTTAATCTGAGCAACTTTCAACAAAGAACTGCACTTTGAAGGAGGTATCTGTATTTGTTGTGCTCATTCAAAAATGTTTCACTTTTAAAGGATCATTTTATTTCATTGTACTTACGCCAAAAGAAGAAGCTAAAGATCGAGGTCCAATGGGAGTGCCAGGAAACTTGGCAGTCATCTAGAAAATTAAAGACATGATATATTAGTAGTTAAACGATTTATACACCTCCAGAAAACCCCTCTCTCTCTCCCACTTACTTACTCATTCACTCACACAAGCGCGCACAAACAAACAAACAAACAAACAAACACACACACACACACACACACACACACACACACACACACACACACACACACAGAGTATTTGGCACTTACCGGGGGTCTTCTTCCATGACTTGTCCTCACTGCTTGCTGGAAGCCCACATCATTCTCCAGCTCCTTAAAATTAGTCAACAATTAGTCTTCATTTTTTACATA
The DNA here is from genome assembly GCF_057381915.1 of Diplotaxodon limnothrissa. NCBI lineage: Eukaryota > Metazoa > Chordata > Actinopteri > Cichliformes > Cichlidae > Diplotaxodon > Diplotaxodon limnothrissa. The sequence continues at coordinate 8,192,010 of NC_140611.1, read as the reverse complement.
GTGGGCCGACGGAAGAGCAGACATTTTTTACACAAACAATTTTGAAATAAAACTTTGAAGTAATTAGTCTTTCGCCATGCCACTATCTCGACCTCATATAACCAACATTAATTTTTCAAAGTTGATTTTCTATACGCTTAGAAACAATGTGCTAATATAGTGTTAGGTTAGCGGTTAACTTACCTCCGAGTCAAATGTCGGATTATAATCATTGTAACCCGAATAAAGGTCGTCCTCCTCCACAGCCAGATGCACATGTTCCATTTCTGTTTCTCCGGAAAGGTAGTGTATGAAAATAATCCTCAATGTGTGGCAAACAAACAGTTTTCTATGCGCGATAACTGATAATATTTTGTTGTCCTTTTAGGATTTCGTCCCACAATTCAACGCGGCACGGGCGGGACAGTTTTCCTTTTCAAACCTCTGATTGGTTTTTCACGCGTCCATCATCGTCTGGCCTCAACCTAATTGGTTGAAGTTGCGCTCGTTCGTTGCTAGGATACACTACAACGCTACAACTTATTTCTTCTTCATATTCTCAAAATTATTTTTAAATAATTACATACATAGTATTTATTATTTATAAAAAGTTACAATTAATAGTTTGTGGGTTTCTTTATTGCTCATTTCAAGCAAAACAAGCTTTGTGCGCTCGTTTGCCTTCTTTGGTCCTTCTAGGTCACCGTACACCACGGTCAGCGTGACTGTCAAGGTGGGCGGCGCAACAGAAAGCTTGTAAGTTAAGTTTTAGCTGGTGTCAAAACATTATAACGTTTCTGACATGAAGATTATAACTGTGATTGGCAGGTGAGCGAGATAACAATGTATTTTGCGTTGTAAAATGATGCAACAGTGCTAGCCCTGACCTATATTCATGAAGGTGAAACGAAAGTTGCTTTGTTGAATGAAAAACTGGTTGAAAGCTGTAGTTTGCAGTATCAGTGCATGTAATTTTATTTTGGTGACTGCATTGTGTGCATCATACTGTTGCTCACGACATAAACAGGACTGTTCTGAATGAACGCTTGTCTTGTGTTTTCAGTCAGAATGAATTTGTGAATAATCCTGTTTATTACAGACACGTTATAAACCTTCACGACAGCGTGAAGGTTTATAGCTGTGTGATTTTAGAGGCTTTAAATTGAACCTGTCTTCTGAACCCTGTTCATTAAACATGGCAGTGCCTCTGAAGTGACCTCTCTTAAACTTGCAAAGCAAGCACTGAACCTCACAGTTCTTCACTTATGTTGCCATACGTTTTAGGGGGTAATCTTTGTGTGTTAACATTGCAATAATATTCAGATGGATGGCGAAGGGATTGAGAAAACATTCACAGTGGATTTACACTTCACTTCTGGTTACATGTCAAAACATGACAGGAAGACAGGAAAATGAAGCTGGTGTCAGCAAGCAGACAGGCACACTGTCAGCACTTTACTGCTGTGTGATTTTACTGGACTTTACTGAAAAACAACATTCAGCCCTTGCTTTGATTTTGTTTTTTAAGTCTGCTTATTGGGGTTTATGTTTTATGTCTGTTACCATGTGATTTTCTTCCCTAGTGGGCTGATAGGCCGCTCCTGGGCTATGTTGTTTGTCAGTGGAGGCTACAATGTGAAGATCTATGACAACCAACCAGGACAGTCTACCAAGGCCATCACAGAGATCAAGTGAGTTCTACTGCTCAACTTAAAGACCCATCTGGGTTACACAGACAAACTTCTTCAGTCTTAACTGCATTATTATACCTCTATCGTCAACAGAAATTTGTTTTTAACCCAGATGTAATTCTAAGTAAAAACAAAAAAACACACACACACACACACACACACACACACACACACACACACATATATATATATATATATATATATATATATATATATATATATATATATATATATATATATCATCAAAAATATAAAAATATACATTACAGAAGCTAAACTATTGTCTGGTGCCTGCAAAACCTAAAGGAAACATTGACACTAAGGGCTTCTCTGCCCTGATGAGTTAGAGACAGTCTGTCTAAAATGTAACCTGTTCTTCCTTTCAGTGCTTACAGAGAAGACATATATGAATACCCCATGATCAGCAGTTGGCTCCTACTGTGAGCACATACGAATAAACACATGTTCACAGCCTGGCTATTAGTGGTTAAACATTACTGTGGAATGACGCTGAGTTTTTAATGAAAGTGCTGTAGAAAGTCACAGTGCCTTAAGCTATAAAAACCTTAATACCTTAATCTCTATACCAGTATTTCATGAATGTAACTCTCCCTCTAAGTACATGCTCAATTGTATTAGCACATCTGAGAATTAAGTAAATGGTAAATGGCCTGTATTTGTATAGCGCTTTACTAAAGCAGTCATTCACACATTCACACACTGGTGATGGCAGCTACATTGTAGCCACAGCCACCCTGGGTCACACTGACAGAGGTGAGGCTGCCGGACACTGGCGCCACCGGGCCCTCTGACCACCACCAGTAGGCAACGGGTGAAGTGTCTTGCCCAAGGACACAACGACCGAGAGTGTCCGAGCCGGGGCTCGAACCGGCAACCTTCCGAATACAAGACGAACTCCCAACTCTTGAGCCACGATTGCCCCCTAAGTACATGCCACTACCTATCACTCAGCCCGTTGGAGACGTATTTGTTTATATGAACAGTAGAGGGTGTCATTGAATTAAATTTCAGGGGCCCTTTGTGAGTGATTTCCTGCTGAACAAGCTAGACTGCTCTCTGTTGTGTGCCCTGTTTTCATAAACCGTCACTTAGTCTAAATTACTTTAATTTTTTTTCAAAGGAAGATATCTTCCTGACTCATGTGATACAGTGTTATGTAACTGCCACATTCTGTAACATATTAAGAGAAGAGTTGAGTAAGAGCAAAAAGGTGGTGGTATGTACTCCACACCTTAAAAGTGTCATCACTGTTACTGTTAAGACAGCGTAACAGGATTTGCAGCAGACTACACGCTCTCCTTTGAAACCTGCACCTCATTTTAGGTTGTCAGACCGATCTATAAACCAGAATATTTATTGTTTTATTATTCTTTTCTGCACTAAAGGCCAAAGTAAAAAACATATGCCTCGTTAGAGAAATTTGCACAATACTCCAATACAATGCATACTTTCATACAGTCGGTGAAGTTGGTGACATACTCTACCCCCACTGAAACTGTGCTGAGTGTCTGAATCTTCTTTGCTGAGATGGAAATGTGTACAGAGCAGACACTTTAGAATCTCTAGCTTCTTTGTAGCAGCATCCATATTTGAAGCATTGTCTGCTTTGTGTTATATTAGAACCACTTCTTTTGGCTGATAATAACACACCTAACACATCTGTTCATTTCTTCCAAAGTCTTCATTCTACTACTACTTATATAATAAGCCTGTGGTAGTGATTCTTTTCAAATTGAAAATGTCATGATAGAGGGCAGTTTGTTCATGCATTATGTGTGTGTGTGTGTTAACTGCAGTTTCTGTCCCTCAGGAAACAGCTGGTGGAGCTGGAGGAAGCCCACATGCTGCGAGGGGAGCTGTCTGCTGCGCAGCAACTTGCCCTTCTCAGCAGTTATGATGACCTGTCTCAGGCACTGGATGGAGCCTTCTTTGTGCAGGTAACACAGACCGCTGACAGAACAAATACATGCTGTTATATCTCGTTGGCCTAAATCGTAAAACCAGTGGAAACAACATTGCTCTCTGGTGATTTGTTTATTTTTTCGTTAACCACTTGCTCCGTCACACACGTACGGACATTTGTTTTGTGGATGTTGGCAGACTTTGATGAAACACGGGGCTTCTCTTCACTGTGGTGTGGGTCTTTTCAAAAGTATGTGGTGTGCGACTCAGTGGAAACACTAGTTTTTGTTCATTTATTGGTTCACATAGTTTAAACAAAGCAGCATTAAAGGAATGGTTACTTCACTCTCAGGTCAATACGTTCTGGCTTTGTTATTACACATTTACCCCCCAAGGAGGGGCAGCATAATTTCATTTGACATATTCCGTGACATTCTCACATCACATTTTGAACTTAGACTAATATCCCTAATCCCTGTCGTACATAGGGTTGTGATATCATACAGTAATATGGAGATGTTTTGCATAATAACACTTCAGTTCCTTCAGTTGCTTAACACGTGAATTCCAAACTTTTTTGTTTCTCTTCATTTACTAGGATAGCTTCATAGTATATCAGTGGTCAGTACATTACTGGGTAAAAAAACTAATGCATTTACTTGTCCTTATGGGTAAATGTGATTGCATTGTGATTTCAGAGTCACCTGAGATTTGTATACACCACATAAAAATAACTGCATCAACATAAGACACAAAGCACACACTGTATACAGACACCTTTACTCTTCTTCTTGGATCTTAAGGATGACTGTGGCCAGAACAGTTAGGCAACCTGTGTGTTGCTTGTGTTCAGAAGTTTGATGGCTTGGGAAGTAAAAGACAGTTTGGACCTGTTTTATGGGGGAACATTAGCACCATGCAGGTTTTAGTAGTTCAGTGGAGGAGTCAAATCCTCATATCACTCACAGTATTTGCCTTGCTCCATAAATAGTCCCGATAAATGCTTGCTGAGCTTGGTAATGCAGTTCCCGACATCTTACTAGAAATTGTTACTGTCCTTCTAATTGCTTGTTTTCTGCACCTCAGAAGCATTTTAGAATCCACCTTAAAGGATAAAATGTCCTCAAAAATATGTTCTGTGCTGTCTCTCACTACACAAGCAGTCAGTCCAAGAGTTGCATTTCAGTCTGCCAGCAAACATAACTCCAAGGTACTTGTATTCAGTCGACTTTCCACTAATAAAGGTGGGCAAGGATGATGGTAGATTTTGAAAGTGAGACTGGCTGGCCCTCTCTCAGCATGAAGAACATGGAGCCTCTATATAGAGGCACAGCTAGGAGGAGGAGAAGATGATGATTATGATGGTTGTTATGAGGTCAAGCCCTCTGAGCAGCTACTGTCAGTCCATCAGTGTGTGAACTGATTCTAATGGCAGCATGCACATATAGAGTACATGTCTGTCATAAAGGAGGTAAAACCGAGGTATAAATTTTTAACTCTAGGGATGATGAATATAATGAACCTGTCAAAAAATGAGTACTGAGAGTTCACACTAGTTTCTCTCTTTATTCGCGGTTCAGTAGCAAGGAATGTTTTAATGTTTGTTAAGCAACTCGTTTAACCTGATGGCTAAGTGGTTAGAGGACATATCACACACTCTTTCATGCTTTTAGCTACAAATTCATGGTTGGACACCAAGCTGGCTGGTTCTTTGCTGCGTGTCATTTCCCTGCGCTGCTAACTCACACTTTCTGTCTGTCACCAAAGGCAAAGTCATAGAAATATAATGGCTTAATATAATTGCAATAAAGGAATATGAACTGAGTAATATTGATTACTCATTTAAAAATAGCCCAGAATTAATCTGTTATTTATTACAGATTTAGTTGTTTACCTTGAATCAGAGCAGCTTTCTCAATGTGACCATAAGAATTTAGTCATTTGACCAAAGTAAAATGCTTTCTAAAAACCTTGAACATTTCAGAACTCATACGTTTTATAATCTGTTGAGTTTTCCTCTTTCCTCCTGCATTGTTTGTCTTCGTTGCGTCACGATGCTCACCTCAGCCAGTCGAGTCTGATGGCTATGCTCCCTGAGCCTTGCTGTCAAAAAGAGACTTTTGATTTGTTTTTTTTCTTTTGTTCATTTCTGTAAAAATGTTCTTGAAGGAAATTGTTGAGACATCTACCATACAATGCAAAATGCTTCTAGATTCTTGCTGTTATTGCTATTATAAATTGTAAAGTGGAGCTTTCCTTTGACAAGAAAGTCAGATGGAGTTTGTTATAAGAAGTGTTGTCGTACTAATGAAAGACGTTTCATTAAAAATCACTCATCTATGTCAAATTATAAATGAGCACAAACACACAATCAACTGTGCTTATCTAAACACAGTCACAGTCACTTAAAATACAGTATGAAGTCAACCTTTTATGCCAGAAAAATGCTCGCCAGCTAGAAACTGCTAAAGTAGACAATGGAGCTCTTCTTCACAGTAGATGTGATCAGAGTGCACAGAGGCAGGTAGAGTCAAATAAAATCAATACTCACTGCGCTGAGTTCCTTCCAACAAGGAACAATTGTGGACTCAGGAACAGGGAAATGCTGCATAGAAATATGCAGTTTCCCGAGAGCACCGTTAGGTACATACGTCCTGATAGCATGACATCATCTGACCACCTGTAAGTTTCACTCTACTATTGATCTGGGAGAATATTTACGGGAGGCTTTATTAGTCACTTGGCTACAGATCAGTAACTTGCCTGTTTTCTGACGATTAGTGTAAGGCTTGGTGGAGCAGTGGGAGCAGACGTGAAGGGCGCTTAAGCACTTAAGCTGTCCAGATTTCTTTATATGTTCCTTTCATGCACAGAAATAGGTTAGTGTGGCTTGTTTACAATGAAGTTTGGCCAGAACTGAAGAAAACTTGAGCTTTGAGAAAGATGCAGAACTGGAGACAAATGATAATGGGAATAGTCCAACTTACAGATGACTAGAAAGAGCTACTTTTGGCTGCTCCCTTATTCCCAAAGGTTTCGTCAGAGGAGGTAGTTCTTCATGTTTGATTTAGCAGATTTTTACAACCAGATGCTATCCTGACACAACGCCACAGGGATTTGTGTCTCTGTCAGGGGTCATACTGGAGGTCTTTTCCACATCAGGAAATGCCAAGTATTCACTTATTGGTGTTTCTTATTAGTATAAGTTAACATTTACACACATGAGCCTGACCTGTCATGAGCGTCCATTCTATTTAAGGAAACTGAGGTTTGAGGCCTGTGCTGTTCCTAGGACTCAACTCTGTTAAAAGACTCTGATGTTGTGCCTGGAATCACTCTTTCAGTTTGGGGGTTACAGCTCCCAACTCCTGTTGCCACTGGGACCACTTTGGACTTTAACAACTAAACTAAACTAAAAAACAAACTAAAAAAAATTATATTGTCATTAGAATTAGTGTAGATTAGGTTATTGCTTGTGTTTTAGCACAAATCCTTTTAGCAGAGCCTTTCATTATAATGCGTATATGTGAGGTATACTGAGGTTGTTCAGCCAGTTTTTGCAGTTTTGCGTCCAGGATGAGAAAGATTGCAAATGAAGAGTACCGATTTTGAGAGTCACACCTTTTCATCACTGTGAAGTGACGTTAAGCAGGTAGTTTAAGAGCCAAACTGGTTTAATTTCCGTGTTTAAGGTGTTAACTGCATGACTTTTAACACATTTCCCTGAGTACATTCCCCAAAGCTGTGGACAGTGGTAGATTCAAGTTTAACACTAAGAAACAAATATTAAATGTTTCTTTATTGTTATGATGGTTTTGTCTTTGCTATTGTCAAAGAAAGGTTGACATCAGAAATTACAGAGTCAAAGCAGCAGTTCATCCAAATTATAGAAATTAATAGCTGTAATAAATAATTTGATTGTTGCTATGACTACATGTTCCATATTCAGTGGGATGCTTCACTGACTTTGGGTTGAGATAATGTTTACTTATAGCATTATAGAAAATAATATTTGGCTTTCACACCTTACCTGCGTTTATGTATTTTTTTGTTTTCCCAGGAATGTGTATTTGAGCAGCTGGAGGTAAAGCAAAGCATCTTCCATGACATGGAGCGTTTTGTGGGAAAAGACGTCATCCTGAGCAGCTCCACGTCCTGCCTAGTGCCCAGCAAAGTCTTTTCTAAAGTCCAGAATAGGAGTCGCTGCCTCGTCTCTCATCCGGTTAGTACTTCATATGCTCAGGCATTTCCAGGTACTGTGGTGTAAACTGTACACAGTGTGTTAACCTGCACGCCAGCCCATAATTCATCATCAGTCATCTACAGCCAGGTCTGTAAGTTTCCTCACAGTGATATGGTGCACAAACTCAGTGAGCTTGAAATGAAGCAATTAAAATGCATTAATCATTACATACTTATTTTGTAATCCCTCCATTTTTACAGGCTCAAAAGTAATTGAGTGTGTAAATCATGAGCCCATTCATTGGCACGTGACTTGTTTTATGATTATGTTATGACAAATTAAGGAGATAAAAGGAATAGACCAAGAGTCCAAGTGTTGAATGAGTATGTGGTTGATGCTCAGTGGTGCTCTCAGTAAGGAGTCCAAAGACATGTCGATGCAAGTGAAGGAGGCCAACATTAAGCTAATAATCCCACTTCTCAGAGAAAAAGAAAAAGCTTTAGGAGTGGTAAAAAAAAACAATCTTAAACATTTTTAAAAAGAAGAAATCCTCTGACCAGCTCTGTAAAACAAAAGGCCCGAAAGAACATGTAGAAAACTTCAAGGGGATGATGACAGAATTTTTTCCATGATTAAGACAAAAACTTTCACACAACTAGCTAAGGCAAGAAAAAATCTCAAGTATCTTTGTCAAAAGCAAGAGAGGCCTTAATGAATGTAAATACAGTGGATTTACAGCAAGAGATAATGAAAAACCACTGTTTACGCTCAAGAAGACCACTTTAAACTTTGCCTAATAGTCTCTAATAAAGCCAGACTAGTTCTAGAAAAAGATTCTTTGAACCGATAAAACCAAGATTAACTAGTAGAAGAACAAAGGGAAGTGCATGAGGAAGGGAAGGCACAAATCATGATCCACACCATACCACATGATCTGGCAGGCATGGTGAAGGCCTGTGAATGCAAGCTACTGATTATTTCACAGTGGAACAAGTTAAATTTCAGTAAAGCTAAACAAAGAGATCTAGTTCGGTTGAATATGAGATTGGCAAAATCCAATTCACAAGGGATCACTCTGCATTTCTGATGAAACAGAGAAACTGAACAAACTTAATTACAAGTGGAGATGTAGCACAATGCAGGATTTTTCAGCAATAATCAACATTTTGAATGATCAATGCCAAATATGTATATAAGGACAGTTTTATAATTCAGATTTAAAATGGCACAAAATCACAACAACAGTCACATCAATACACTTTGAAAACCCCAACAATAAGGCAACCCTATGAGCAAGCACCTGGCAACAGTGGGAAGGAAAAACACCCTTTTAACAGAAAACAACCCCATGCAGAACCAGGCTCAGGGAGGAAGACACACTATAGAAGAAAGCCAAGTGAGCTGACAGCCATGAACTACATGAACCACACAGGGTCAATTGTGTGTTGACTGTCTGATAAATAGATTACCTTAACAGGGGTCAGGGTCATGACAGAAAAGAGGGAGAAGTTTGCGAACGAGGTTCGATTACTGAAGAGAAGCAGGGAAATGATGAGAGATTGAGACAGAGAAAAAACACTTTTGAACTGGGAAACGAAGGGATTTCATTGTGAAAAATGTGTGTAATTGCTAAATGGTTATGAAAGTATTTTTATTAGCCTTCTGACGTCTGACTTGTGATTGGTGACGAGGCTAACTCTGATTCTGTGTTTGGGAGAAAAACAAGAAGAACTTTCTTGTGGGAAAAAAGAAAATAGTTTTTTTTATGTGTGTCAGTTAAAATTATTTAGTTTGTTTCCTGATTGCCAAGAGAATAAGTTGGAGAACAATAAAAAAAAAACATACTTTCACAACAAAGGCTTGGGATCAGGATAATTACCAGTGACGAGTTAGACCTCACAGTTTTGAAATCCCTTCACCTAAAGCTGAAAGTCTAGACTTCAGTCACACCTTCTTTTGCTCCCATACTGAGGCAGATTTGTGAGTTTCCATTGAAGTACTAATGGATCTGGTTATATTTACAGGCTATCCCAACCACAATCAATCAATCAATCAAAGTAAATGCATCACAACAAATTTCGCTTACAGTATACTATGAATAGCCAAACACATTAATGGGTCAGAACAGCTGAGCACTTTTGTTTATACAAAACATTGCACAAGGATTACATTAGACTTACATTTAGTTTATCCATGCAGAGTGTTTCTGTTTAGACCTGACCGTACTCCACAACATACTAGTGACATCTGTTTACAAAAACATTGAATGCTTTTGTTATGACTGGTTTATGATATGAGCACGCTACCAACAACATGACCTAACTGATGGAGGTAAACATGGTTCACCTGAACTCATGAGCCAGATGGACTTGTTTATAATTTTTATCTTCTAGCTGTTTCTCTCCCTGCGTTTCTTCTGCTTGCTCATGTGCTGTGGCAATGATGTTTTGAGGATATCAGTAAATCAAGCATGTATATCATGAGCTTTTCTAAATCATCAGTGGTGGAACTGTATCACTGTAGATGATTGCCTTCAGTGTATAAAAAGCCTTTTATGATCATTTTTGTCTCTCTAGATTGGAAAATATGAAAGCTGATTGTTTTGTGGTTGCTTTGAGCCAAAAAAATTAAAGGATTTCTAAAATTTCTGTAAAGACGAGTGGTCCAAAATCCCTCCTGAGATGTGTGCAAACCTGGTAACCAACCACACGAAACCTCTTACCACTGTACTCGCTAAGAAGGGCTGGCTAGTTCTAAGTCATGCTTTGCTTGGGGATCAAATTGTTATTTCACTCAATGACATTCAAATAAATTTACAATTTTTGTGTAAATTGAGCATTAAAAACAAACATAAAAATTAGAGATTGTTCAGTTTGCTATACGTGAGTAAACATGATATGCCCATCTTTAGACTAACCTTTGAATGCTACAGGTTTTGCTGTTGGAAAGCGGTGAGGTGGCTGCTTTTTAAATAACTTGTTATCATTGCCTAAAACAAGCTGGTGGTAAATGGAAGCAGCCAAACACATAGACTTTCTAGATATTTAAACTATGCAAACAGGTGGTTTGATGAAGCACTTTTGTTTCTGTAAATGCTGACTTTAAGAAAAAAGTGAGGGTCAATTAAAGGTCAATTTGCTTCACAGGTGGTGGAAGCTGGTGGAAACACCACCACTGGTGTAAACGGGCCAGATGGGGAGCTGTATAACCTATAGTTTACCACCGTGCTTAATTTCTGTCTCAATAAACATTTTTGCTGTCCTTAATGTGTCTAATCATTATCATCATTTTAGATTGTCAGTCTTAAAGCTGTAATGAGGATAGCGTACACTGTAGTAAGCTAACACCGTATCGAAGTGCTCTGTCATGCACTGAGATGATACTTTCACTGTTGGAGGACGATGATGAGGCAAAATCAACAGTTGAGTGTCCAGCTTTGTTTGTTAGTACTGCTTTCCTGAAAATTGTTACTTAAGAACAGATCCTACATATAAGTGAAGTAAACACAACATAATATGTGTTTGTTTTGCTCTCCCCAGGTAAACCCACCCTACTATGTAAAACTGGTGGAGCTGGTACCTCACCCAGAGACAGCAGCAGCCGTTATGGACACCACCCATGCTCTGATGACCAAGGTACAAATCTTACACAAAAGATTACACATTTCTGGGCCCAGTTATGCCTGAACTTGTTGGACAGATTTCAAAAGAAATCAGAATAACCAGTGGATTAAGAGCACGAGGAAGCCAAACCCCATGCTATGATTAGGAGACCAATACTGCTGTCATACTATGTATTAAGTGCTGGTGATAAGCCTAGCTCCTAGCTTTCTTTTCACATTAGTTTGACGTTGTTCTGGCCATTTTCAGTATTTGACAGTGTGTCACAGTCTCGAGTACAGCTGCTACACCACAAATCTTAACAAACAGTTTGTGATCATGTGAATGATTACATACTTTATTCCAAGCAAGTCTCAACAAGCTTGTTTTCTTAACATGAACAACCAGTGGCTTCCTGCAACTACTAAGCTTCATGAATGAAGCTGTATTATTCATAATTGTCTTGTAGGATCTTTTGCTGCGCTTGGCTTGACTTAACTGATTTCTCCTGACGCAGGTTGGCCAGGCACCTGTCCTTCTGAAAAAAGAGATCGATGGCTTTGCCCTAAACAGAGTTCAAGCCGCCATTATTGCAGAGTCATGGAGACTAGTTCAGGTTAGTGTTTTCTGGGCATGTGGGTGGGGAGTTGTGTTGAGGAGCCAGTTTTTCAAAGCACTACCAACTTCAAGCAAGGTTAGTCATGAATATGCTTTCATAACCTTTGTGTTCAAATGCAAGAAAATGCTCATAAATATATGACACTAACTGAATCTCCAACAAAAAAACCCTCATTGCTTTACTGCTGCATTGCTAAAGCTGACTTCTAGGTCATAATGACGAGTGTTTTTACTTGTTTTTACCTCTGGACAGGAGCGCCTCAGTCTCAGTCAGGTTTCATGTGGCTGCTGATGGTTTTGTAATAGAGGCAGGAAAGAGGAAGCCCTTGTCAGCTCACCTCTTTTATTATGTCCACAGTCTCCCTCTAAAAAGGAGCACAATGAGACTAAATGAGCTTTAGCCTCTGATGACAGGCACTATTACGTGGTCACTCACTGAGGAAAAAGCTTGAATGATAATGAGAGCGATGGGAATGGTGACAATCACGGCTGATGGAATGTTAACTTGAGACGTATACTGTGTTACCCGAACTGAATTCCCATGAAGAGTTTGATGTTGGCTTCAAATATAGAACCACAGACATCAGAAGCACCTTAAATGACCCCCTCCATTAAATAATGCAACATCAGATGCTTCCACATAGTTCTGAACTTTCACACGTCTTCCACGATTGTCTGTTCCAAGTTTCTCGCTTTTGTTTTTTATGTCAGTGACTGTTGTTGTAGTAAAGGTGTCCTTAGTAAAGGACTGAATCTGTGCTTAGATTTATATAGTGCCTTTCCAGTCTTACTCAAAGCACTTCAAATCCTGTCTCCCCCCCACCCTGGACCCCCACCAATTCGCATACCGCCGGAACAGGAGCACAGAGGATGCAGTCTCCATCGCACTGCACTCTGTCCTCTCACACCTGGACAACAACAACACCTACGCCAGAATGCTGTTTATAGACTTCAGTTCAGCATTCAATACAATCCACCCCTCACAACTCATCAGGAAACTGACAGACCTGGGCATCAGTTCCCTCATCTGCAAATGGTTACTGGACTTCCTGACCAACCGCCCCCAACATGTCCGGCTGGATAACCGCTGCTCATCTACCATCACAATGAACACCGGTGTACCACAAGGCTGTGTGATGAGCCCTTTCCTCTACTCCCTCTTCACCCACGACTGCAGACCTGCTGATGGTTCCAACACCATCATTAAGTTTGCAGATGACACCACGGTGATTGGCCTCATCAGTGACAACGATGAGGCCGCCTACAGGGAGGAGGTGGATCGTCTGGCTGAGTGGTGCGACACAAACAACCTGCTGCTTAACACCGAGAAGACCAAGGAGCTCATCGTGGACTACAGGAGGAATGCTGACCCACATCCACTCATCCACATTAAGGGGACGGCTGTGGAGCGTGTGAGCAGCTTCAAGTTCCTGGGAGTCCACATCTCCGAGGATCTCACCTGGACGACCAACTGCTCCAAGCTGGTCAAGAAGGCTCACCAGCGCCTCTTCTTCTTGAGGACTCTGAGGAAGAACCACCTGTCCTCAGACATCCTGGTGAACTTCTATCGCTGCACCATCGAGAGCATCCTGACCAACTGTATAACAGTCTGGTACGGGAACTGCTCTGCCTCGGACCGGAAGGCGTTGCAGAGGGTCGTGAAAACTGCCCAGCGCATCGCCGGAGCACCACTTCCTGCCATAAAAGACATCTACAGGAAGCGGTGTCTGAAAAGGGCTGGGAAAATCATCAAAGACCCCAGTCACCCATCACATGGACTCTTCACCCTCCTGCCCTCTGGGAGGCGCCACAGGAGCCTCCGGACTAAGACCACCAGGTACCGGAACAGCTTCTTCCCCACAGCTGTCAGACTCCTGAACTCTGCCTCCTGACATCTGACCCACGTTAAACTCATGGACTGAACATACACACACCCACAATGGACAACTGTACCCTCAAACACAATAATAACATGGACTGAACCACCACTCACAACCACTAGCACTTTATATAGCCTCTGTAGAAACTATCTACACCCTCACTTATCTTAACTGCACTACTGTATAGCTCTGTGTAAATAATCATTCTGTACATTCGATAATCTTTAATCCTACAACTGTTTACAACTTGCATAGTTCCCATTTCTGTATAGCTGTATATCCCAGATTCTGTAAAGTTATTTATTTCATTTCATATTCTGTATAGTTTTTCATATTTATATCCTGTTCATATCCTGTACATAGCTTGTACTCACTACAGCCTGTACATACTTATAGTTATAGAATATTCACAACATACTTCATACCGTGTACATTATAACATACCATAATAGACCCATTTCTGTAATATACTCACATATCTATATTATTGCTAATATATATTGTAATATATCTATATCACTAAAGCACTTCTGGATGGATGCAAACTGCATTTCGTTGCCCTGTACCTGTGCATGTGCAATGACAATAAAGTTGAATTCTATTCTATTCTATTCTATTCTATTCATTCTTTGCACTTCAACTACTTTTATCTTCCTCGCTTTCAAGGCCAAGTTAGAATCACCAGTCAACCTAACATGTATGTCGTTAGACTGTTGGAGGAAATCAGAGTACCTGACAGAAGCCCACGCAGCCACAGCAATGATGACAGGGGGGTGCTAACCACTACACCACCATGCCACCCATGGCTGAAGTGACAAAATAAAACTACATTTCCCAGGGTAGATGATTTAGGTTTAAAGGTCAGTTAGATATTTACATAAAAACTGTTTTCTAGTAAAGTAAAAGCAGCTGAAGCAGGCCCGCATTAGCTAGAAAACGATGATGTCAGACAGTGTTTGAGCTGAGGAACTTAAAAAGATGCACATCAGTCATCTTGTGTTAGATCCATTAATGCAACTAAATGCAATTCAGGCTTTCACTCAAAGTGATACATGAATGACATTAGAACCGACTTCCTAAGATAGCTGTTGGGACATGTTAAGCTGTCATCAATGGAAATCAGCAGAAATTAACAGCCGCTCTGCATTGTTGCTCACAGACCTGTTCCTGACAGGTGAGTAGGCAGCATTAGCATAGATTTAAAGCTACAAACCCATTAGGAGATAATACCAGGAGACATGGCAGTAGTTACTCAACTGGTTGCAACTAAAATAAAAATGAGTTGCCATACAGCTGAAATGGGTAAAAGGAAACTGGATAATCACATTTTGCTTTGTAATAGCAGGGGATTGGATGGATTATTAAAAAGCTGGCTCAGAAAGAGCAGAAATCTATTTTAAGTTACTTGCGTGACTTTGCACATGATTCAGATTTGTACACTTGAGAAAGACGTCTCTATGACATTAATGAAGGATAAATGCATTAGGAAAAATGTCTTCTTTAGTAAATTCGTAGGACTGATCTGTCTTGTGCATTTGTATGCTCGAAAAACATCAGTTGATTGCAGTTTACTGGTAATGTAGATGAAAAAGTGTGTGCTTGTTTATTTTGAGTCTGCACGAAATTGGTTTCATTTTATGTTGTTGCCAGATATTACCAGTTATTTAAATGGGTACACTAATAGTCTGTGCAAGACTGGACTGATTGATTGATTGATTGCCTTTATTTGTCGCTTGCAGTTGACCTGCAGCGAAATTGGACCTTTCCGACCATACATACAATACACAAACATCACATTGGGGAGACAGGTCAGAACAGGCAGCATAAAGAAAACAATGAAATGCATAACACAAAAGGGCAGTCGAGAAGGAAAAAGAAACTGTGTCCAGGACGCCGCAACTCTGCGCATCCAAAGCTGATCCGCCGTCTGCATCGGATGGCAGGTGTTGGATTCGTGGAGGGGGTGTGAGTGTGTATCTGTGTCAGTGTACATGTGTGCATGCGTGTGAGGATGTGTGTCCTGTGTTCAGCCTTCAGAAAGTGTCGTTTTGCCCAATTAAGCAAATATAAACAGTCCACAGCCTACGCAGATGGCCTTGAGGAATCTGGGCGAGAGAGTCAGGGTAGAATTTTTTGTTGTTCTTGTCAACATCGTCCAGCTGGCACCGCTGAGAGGGGGGGAGCAGGTCTTAATGTCCATTACTGGTCCGGAGGTGTATCAATTTCCCGTTGAAGAGCCGTGAGCTTCTCCAAGACCTTTCACATATTGCTTCCATAGGAACAGTCTGAGTACTCACAGCCCCCCCAACGCTTCAATCATGGTGGCTAGCCTTGTGTGGTTTTGAAAAGCTGTAACTGCTTTCTTCAATTTCCGTGCCATTACTATGTTTATTTGTCATTTTTGAGGTTTTACATATCAGGAAGAGAAGCAGGCTTCATGATTTGCCTCACAACAGAGCTCGTTGTTTGTCACAGCTTTAGACTTTGAGAAGCTCTTAAGTGTTTGGATTGTTTTTCTTGCTTTTTGGTTCAGCAATGATCCAAGAGGGCCTGCAGGCAGGTAAAAACCCTTGATTGTTCAGTCATTTTTAAGCCCAAGACCGTGACACTCCCTGCTGAGAATAACGTATTCTCAGAATTAAAACCTCCAAGTCATACTTCCACGAAATGCAGCAGAAGCCACTCTTGTGCCTCTGTGCCAGCTGTATTGCAACATCTGTAACGAAGCATGTGAAGTTCATAATTTTACACAGAACTGTGGCAGCTCAGACTTGTACCTAAATGATATTCTTTATTGTGTGCACATCACCACCGTGTGAGAGGCGAATTCCCCACCTCCCCACCCCAAGGGCACCCTTAGACCTTAGCTGACAAAAATGCCACACTGCTGTTAAAGGTGTTGCTCTATGGAGGCCTATCTCCCCCCACCACTCCCCCTGACGCCCTCAGACATTGGTGCATTTTTGGTTCTTGGTGTCCAGGGCTGCGCGCTCAGGTATGCACCTGGACACTCCCGGTGGCTGCTTGTCAGGACCTGGCACCTGTGGGTCGGTCGGGCCCCTTCGGGGGGTGGGGTGCCCTCGGCCTCTGGGCCTGGGGCTCGGTCACTCTGGCACAGCTGGATGCCGGCGGAGCTCACGGGCACGTTACTGCAACCCCCTCTGGCTTCTGCTCCGCGGCTGCTGGGTGACCCCTCATTTGGGGCTCTCCTCAGCTCTTTCCGGGACAGTGGCGCGGCTGCCCCTCTGTTGGTTTTCCTTGGACTCTTGCACTCTGAGGGTTTCTGGATGTCTGGAGCCTGGATCTCCTCCATACCTGCTTCATGCCCTGGAGGACGGGGCTGTGGCTCCCCACACCCTCTAGCAGATCGTTACATGAAGGAACTGTTTGAATACAAGCGCGTTCATGCTCACAGGTTTACACACGGGTGCTCACAGACACAAACTACACCCTTTTTGGCTCCTACCTCAAAGCACACTGTGCGCTGTCGATCTTACATGCTGCACAATAATATACAATATTTAGTATTTACTGTTATATACACATGGATTATCGCGATGATGTTGTTTATTATATTGCTCTCTTTCTTGCTTCTTTTCTTTTCTTTTTTCTCTCTCAACAGGTGATCCAGGTGATTGATATATATATATATATATATATATATATATATATATATGTATGTATTTTTTGTCCCCCCACCTCTTTTTTGTTTTGTGTCCTTTATCACCGTTGATTTTTATCCCGGCTGTTTTTCCTTCCCTCCCTCTCTTTCTTTCTCCCTTTCCCTTCCCCCAGTCATGTCTGTCCCGTATGTAACAACTGAAAATAAAATGAAATGAACAATAAAAACAAAGGTCAATCAAATGGACCGATACGGTAAGGCCGGGATGGTCCACTTGGTAAAGTAAATCTGTTGGGCATCTTTCTTGGCCTTTAGACAATAATTCTGATGGCAAAGGAACCAAACGGGACAGGCGGGGGAAAAAAAGGTGTTGCTCTTGCTTTCGAAAGAGCGCCCAAAGTTTATCGCAAAGCAGCCTGTTCACAGTAACATTGTAATGAAAAACGATGCTTTCACACATCCAAAATGATTCTTGAATATCTAAATAACAACAAAGAACATCCATTCTCTTCTATTTATTCAATTCAGAGCCGCAGAGGGACTAAAGCCTATGTCACAGAAATGAAAAATAAAGCAAAATGGAATGTCCGATGTACTGAAATATATAGAAAAGGAATAATTTTTTTTTTTTTAATGTGTGTACGTGATGTGTTGGTTGTATGTTTGTTGTTTGGTTTGACATACTGCGAATCAATTTCCCATCAGGGACAATAAAGTTACCATTGACCATACCATTGACCATTGACCATTAATTTTGAATGTCTAGAAACTGAGCCTCTCAACAGCCAGCGTTTCTGTTCACATGTCGCTTTACTTTTAGACTTAACTAATTTACAGAAATGCAAAAAATAGAGAAGATAGATGCTATTTTTAGCTGTATTTATTTTGATTTTTTTCACAGCAGACTTACATACATTTTCAGTTTACACACACACACACACATACATACATATATATATTAGGGGTGCAACGATACACAAAATTCACGGTTCGGTTCGATACTTTGGTGTCACGGTTCGATATTTTTTCGATACAAAAAATGTTCATGCTTTTTTAATTTGTCATTTATTAAAATTATAAATATATATTTTAACTCAAACGTACAGTTTTTAAATTTAATGTTGCTGAAACAACAAAGGGATAAAATAATAAATCTATCTGATCGAGAAATCACTCATCTTTGGAAAAGAGAGTTTATTACAGAGGAATGGCTCTTTCCAAAATAAAAGCTATACTATACACTTCTTCTGGAGTATATTCCCATAAGGAGAATCACGTGCTAACGGCTGTCTAAATGACTCGGGTAAAGTTTGTAGCATGCGTGCTTGTTGTTTTTGTCTGCTTCCACTTGTCTTTGCACTAGGATGATGTCGGAGTAAATGTGCAGTCATATTCGTTGTGTTCCCACTAGTGCTGTCAGCGTTAATCTGAAATGACGTTAACGCCACAACACGGCAAATCTCCGTTAACGAGCTACCATGGATCGCCCTGTGCGTGGGGCTGGACGGCGTCAACACGTTAACGAGCTAACTGCGCTAACGCAGTAGTTCCCACCCATGTAATTGAGCATTGCGTGGCACATGCGACATACTGTTTTACTTTGGTCCATGACGCGCTTACCTTCAGGGTCATATTTCGCTGAAGACCAAAATAGTTCCAAATGCCAGATATGAATGAGGGTGGGGGAGGTTCAATTTGCCATGTTTTAACGAGCTTAGCTTCTGTCTTGCTAGCTTGCGCTGCGCTCAGTGGATCTGCGCTAGACAGTGCAGCCTAGGCGGAGTAGTCGAACGCAGATCCACTGAGCTCTCAACACAGACATCATCGTCAGAAGAAAAGTTGATGAAATAAATTTAAAATTTTGTATTGTTCGATACATATGCGTACCGAACCGAAAGCACTGTATCGAACGGTTCAATATCGATACGAGTATCGTTGCACCCCTAATATATATATATATATATATATATATATATATATATATATATATATATATATATATATATATATATATATATATAAAAAACACCCAGCACGCCCCTGCGTGCGGTTTATCCTTCAAGCTCGGGTCCTCTACCAGAGGCCTGGGAGCTTGAGGGTCCTGCGCAGTATCTTAGCTGTTCCCAGGACTGCGCTCTTCTGGACAGAGATCTCCGATGTTATTCCCGGGATCTGCTGGAGCCACTCGCCTAGCTTGGGAGTCACCGCACCTAGTGCTCCGATTACCACGGGGACCACCGTTACCTTCACCCTCCACATCCTCTCGAGCTCTTCTCTGAGCCCTTGGTATTTCTCCAGCTTCTCGTGTTCCTTCTTCCTGATATTGCTGTCATTCGGAACCGCTACATCGATCACTACGGCCGTCTGCTTCTGTTTGTCTACCACCACTATGTCCGGTTGGTTAGCCACCACCATTTTGTCCGTCTGTATCTGGAAGTCCCACAGGATCTTAGCTCGGTCATTCTCCACCACCCTTGGGGGCATCTCCCATTTTGACCTCGGGACTTCCAGGTTATACTCGGCACAGATGTTCCTGTACACTATGCCGGCCACTTGGTTATGGCGTTCCATGTATGCCTTGCCTGCTAGCATCTTCCACCCTGCTGTTATGTGCTGGATTGTCTCTGGGGCATCTTTACACAGCCTGCACCTGGGGTCTTGCCTGGTGTGATAGACCCCAGCCTCTATGGATCTTGTACTCAGAGCTTGTTCTTGTGCTGCCATGATTAGTGCCTCTGTGCTGTCTTTCAGTCCAGCTTTGTCCAGCCACTGGTAGGATTTCTGGATATCAGCCACCTCCTCTATCTGCCGGTGGTACATACCGTGCAGGGCCTGTCCTTCCATGATGGTTCCTCGTCTCCCTCCTCTTTCTTGGGTTTCTGCTGCCTGAGGTATTCACTGAGCACTCGGTCAGTTGGGGCCATCTTCCCAATGTATTCTTGGATGTTCCTTGTCTCATCCTGGACTGTGGTGCTGACACTCACCAGTCCCCGGCCCCCTTCCTTCCGCTTAGCGTACAGCCTCAGGGTGCTGGACTTGGGGTGAAACCCTCCATGCATGGTAAGGAGCTTTCTTGTCTTTATGTCAGTGGCTTCTATCTCCTCCTTTGGCCAGCCTATTACCCCAGCAGGGTACCTGATCACGGGCAGGGCGTAGGTGTTGATGGCCCGGATCTTGTTCTTACCATTCAGCTGACTCCTCAGGACTTGCCTGACCCTCTGCAGGTACTTGGTGGTTGCAGCCTTTCTAGCGGCCTCTTCATGGTTCCCATTTGCCTGCGGGATCCCCAGGTACTTGTAACTGTCCTCTATGTCTGCAATGTTGCCTTCTGGTAGTTCAATCCCCTCAGTTCTGACTACCTTCCCTCTCTTTGATACCATCCGACTACACTTCTCCAGTCTGAACGACATTCCAATGTCATTGCTGTATAGCCTGGTAGTGTGGATCAGTGAATCGATGTCTCGTTCACTCTTGGCATACAGCTTGATGTCATCCATGTACAGGAGGTGGCTGACAACTGCTCCGTTCCGTAGTCGGTATCCGTAGCCAGTCTTGTTAATGATCTCACTGAGGGGGTTCAGGCCTATGCAGAACAGCAGTGGGGACAGAGCATCTCCTTGGTAGATCCCGCACTTGATGGTGACTTGTGCTATGGGCTTGGAGTTGGCCTCTAGTGTTGTACGCCACATCCCCATTGAGTTCCTGATGAAGGCTCTTAGGGTCCCATTGATCTTGTACAATTCTAGGCATTCCAGTATCCAGCTGTGGGGCATTGAGTCATAGGCCTTCTTGTAATCAATCCAGGCAGTGCACAGGTTTGTCAGTCTGGTCTTGCAGTCTCGGCTGACTGTTCTGTCTACCAGTAGCTGGTGTTTTGCGCCTCTGGTATTCTTGCCAATTCCTTTCTGTGTCCCGCTCATGTATTGACCCATGTGCCTGTTCATCTTAGCCGATATGATGCCTGACAGGAGCTTCCATGTAGTACTGAGGCAGGTTATTGGTCGGTAGTTGGAGGGGGCCGGTCCCTTCTTGGGGTCCTTGGGGATCAGGACCGTCCGACCTTCGGTTAGCCATTCTGGGTGTCTCTCGTTAACTAGCAGCTGGTTCATTTGTGCTGCCAGACGCTCGTGGAGTGCAGTCAGCTTCTTCAGCCAGTAGGCGTGAACCATGTGTGGCCCTGGTGCTGTCCAACTCTTCATACTGGAGACCCTTTCTTGGATATCTGCCACTGTGATGGTTACTTGACAGCAGCTGTCAAGCACGGTGATGGAGGGCTTATTTTGCAGTCACAGTCAATGCTCAGGGTTTTGTCTTCACCCTGCTGATGGGTGAGCATCATGGACACCCAGCTTATTTTAGTAGGCGTGGTCTATCTCGTCCAACCTAGGTTAAGATCTTGAACGAGGTAGTTTGAATATCAGTGACCTAGATGTCAGAGGTCAAGTTTTCTGAAAATCTTGTGAACATGATAATTTGAGAAAGACATCACCTAGGATTTTCATATAGGTACCATACATTTTTCAACAGCCTGAAACTCAACTGCAAAAACGTATAATTCTTTTAATACAATTTAAGTGCCTTTAAAATGTCATTACTACATGAGAAACCTTTGCTTACCTGAAATAGTGAATCCACCTCTGTAATTGCTGCTGGCTGCACCAAAACGTTCCTTTACGCCATGCATCAGAGGCACGCCATCCACAATACTGCTCGACAAAAATAATGAGTTGTGACGTCTACAGTCGTTTGGGAGTGTTTATCACTCACCTAAGGCACTGTTATACTTAACTAAACGATGTGACATACAAATCACCAAACATGAATGGTATTTGATGAGACAATTACTCAAAGTTCCTGCAGTACACGTACATGTACATAGCAGGACAGAGCAGGTAATCACTTACAACAAATTGATGTATTCTAATAGTTTATTTCATTACAAAATACATTGGAGCAGGTGCCAGTTTGGGGAAGCTGTTTCGTGCACCAATGTCTTGAATAATGTGGCCGAGATGGACGTCACCGTTTCGCCTAATTGCATTTTAATGTATGTGGCTAGAGACCAATTGTATATGTTGTACGCCTTATAAGTTATCATTAATTTAAGGATCAGATGTAGTTCTTTGAAACAATATATGATCATTTAACATTTGTATGGCCCTGTAGCATCATCTGTTTATTGAAAATAAAATTCGAGCATGTAATGGATATTTTCCCACAAATGTCAGCAACACAACTAATCTCCTCCACTTATAGTACTGTTTTTCTTTTATAACCATTCACTAAAATAAACACAGTTTCTACCAAGTTACATGCACACGCACACAAAACAGCTCAGTTTGATGTTTCAAAGCAGGGACTTCATCAGGTGTTCTACTTAATGTGTAAAAAATATCTATTTACTGTATTCTTCCTCAATAAATCAAAGCTGTACAGAAGTTCAGCATTAAGCATCAAAGCCTTTGGCCTGACAGTGGTCTTGTGATCTTTCTTACATAACAGGGACCTGCCCTCAACCTTTGCAAACACACACACAAACACACACACAACGAGAGAGAGAGAAAAAGAAAAGAAGTCCTTGAGTCGAGGCCAGAGCTGGAAAGCAGAGTGGCTGAGAAAGCAGCTCGTAGCCCCCAGTGATTACAGTGGAGAGAAGACCCCACCCACCATCCCACTTTGCTCAGATAACAGGCTCGTTGTTGGACGCAGGACCCAAACAAAGACGACCCTGTCGCCTCTCCTCTTGCTCACCATAGTCTCTGTATCTGGGCTTTGATTTCCTCCATGGTTGGCCAACAGGTATCTGTAAACCAAAGTTACCTGACCCATTCTCAGCCAGCTTCCCCTCTGTGCACAATCCTGAGGACACAGGATTGGCTGAATAAGGAAACTTTATATAGCTGGAGTGGCCTGATGGGATCAAAGGGAATTTGGGTTTTCCAGAATAATAGGGAGTTAAAAAGTCATGACTTTGTTGAATTGCTAGGGAAAAGTGTGTGTCCTTCGTATATACTTAACTGTCCCGCAGTCTGTTAGGTAACCATGACCATGATGAACTCAGTAAGAGAAAATACTTAACATGTGGCTCAAAGTTGACCTGCTAGATGTGTGAACTCTCATTACAGATAAACAGATACAGACAAAGAAACAGTTTGACTCCAGAGCTGCTGTTCTGGGATCAGTTCATCAGCAAATATATCCAGAAAACAAAGGGTACAAAACGAATGAATATTATCAGTCGATTCAGTGAAATTAATGTAACTGTTGTTTTTCTAACTTGCGTCATTAGGATGGTGTTATCTCGGTAAAGGACATCGACCTGGTGATGTCAGAGGGACTAGGAATGCGTTACGCCTTCATAGGTCCCATGGAAACAATGCACCTCAATGCACCTAAAGGTAAAATTTCCTGGTTTGTATTCTTTGCTCACATATAAAAACACTAATTCTGGTTATTTTTTAACTGAGTTTAAGATACTTTGAGCATGAATTTTATATAGTTGAACCAAAGACTTGATGATGTGTTTGTTCTGTTCAATTCTCACAGCAAAATCATTCATTTTTACCAAAAAGCCTTTCTTCATAAGGGAAAAGGAGTTCATAAAATGTCTGTTTATGAAGAGGAAAGTATCATTTATCCAGCACAGTTTCAACTGTGCGGTGTCCAGTTTCAATTAAGATAAGATAAGATAAGATAAGATAACTCTTTATTGTCATTGCACAGTCATACATAGTACAGTAGTACAAGGAAATTGGAAAACTGTCCTACGTCGGCACTACATATAACACAACACGACACGATATGACACATCACAACGCAACAAACAACACAACACAGTATATTAACTTAGTATAAAAAAGAAGAATAAGTGTATGTGTATTGCACACTGTTATTATTGCACATTAATTATTATTGCACCTTGTTATAAATATAAATATTATTATTGTTATTATTTTAAACATTGTTACCTCCCCCCTAAAAAAGCCCAGGGAGGTAGCCAGTCAGGTCAGCCAATCTGCCAATCAGAGTGAATGTACAAGCCATGTATGCTGTGGAAAATTACTGGAACTAACCAAAGCACAGGCTTTTGAGCATCAGCGACTGCAGTAAATGAGCACAGAATGCCTTTGACTGAGAGTAATGAAGGTAATTCACCGCTTACATGAAATTTTCAAAGTGGCACAGCGTTTCATACGTGTCGCTGCACAAAATACATGTAGTGTACCACACAGTGACATCTCTTTGTGTGTCAGAGAGAGAATGAAACCTCAGCTAGATGGAGAATATCAGAGGTGAGTGTGAAACCCAGAGTAACCCTGACTGTGTACACACACACACACACACACACACACACACACACACACACACACACACACACACACACACACACACACACACACACAGTGTGCACTTTGGCTGAACAAAGCAGTCTTTTGATGGGTAGCGATGAATGCGCTCCCTCACACCAGTCATCCAAAACTCACAGAGCTCACCTCGCAGCCTTCAGACCAGGTGCCAGCTCTACCTGTAGTTACAGTACTGAACTTCTTACTGACTTTTTTTTCTGTTCAGGAAGCATCAGATTCTCAAAAGAATGCTCAGACCTACCCCTGTTGTGTCTTCAAGTCTTTAGATCAGTCCCATCAGATACTGGAGCACTCAGGCTCCCTGTCTCTGTCTGCGCTACCTAAATTTCCTTGCTTTTGTAAACTGTGTGCGTGCACACAGGAGATGCCGTTGTTCTTTGAAGGAATCATCCACTACAACTAAAACCACTGCCTGCAGAAGAATGGCTCATCGATGCATATGATGTATTCAAATATTAATGCAATTTCACAGAAAAGAGCATTAGAATGATGTCTTTTTAAAACACTATCTAGTAAGGGCAGCTTGTCCAACATTCAGCTGACCATGCACAAATTGTTTCATTAGTGTAAAAGTACAGCTAGCAGTGGTAGGTACCGCAAATGGGTGGAAGACAAGTTGCAAACTGGGTGATGTTATGTCCCATATGGAAAAGGAATAGTAAAAACATATATGATTTACTCATGAAAGTGGCCACTTTCTCATTACTTTCATATATTTTTTTAGTAAGTATCCAAAACATACAAGTTTGATTATATAATTTTTCAAGGGATCTTATATCTGTTTTCACTCTTGTATGCTTTTCATACAAGTTTCATACAAGACAGTTACAAACTTTATAAGATTTATATATATCTTTTCCATATGGGGTAGTTTGCTTCATTTTCAAGGACTGCTGCTGTTATCTGATTGGAGTTACAGTGGTAACATTAGTATCCCGTCTTTTCTTCTACTGTACAATTAGCCGTTGTGTAGGGGCACAGGGAATAGGGCTCCCTGTTTAGTGAGGCTTTACATAAAAAGATATATAAGAAAAAATTCAACAATAACAGCTAAAGCTTATTTGGGAAAAGAAATAAAGCAAAGGGACTGAAATAACACTAAGATTTTCCTCCCACAGAGGGTGTTTGGTTGAAGGTAGATGATAGTTATCACACTGTCGTGCCACATTAACGTGTCCCACTAGGCTTTATGTAGACAGTAAGTGTTTTCTAGCTACCCCGTTGTCACATGTTGGATATAAACCTTATTTCCCAAAGAAGTATTGCAAATATAAACATTCACCATATGTTTTCTGGTCGTTGAATAAGGCTCCACTCTTTGAAAATGTGTTGAAAGAACTATTTAAAACTGAGCCCCCTGATCCACCTTAATAACAACCTCATGTGAAGTAATGTAGGCACATCTCTTCTCTCTCTCTCCCCCCCCCCCCCCCCCCCCCCCCCCCCCCCCCCACCTTGCACCACACTTGCATCTCTCTGCTCAAATAAGGTTTTAAAACTCTAGTCTTCACCTATTCACCTACTACGCTTATCACAGGAATGTCAACAAACCATACTGCTGGCCCTCTTTATGATATGTTAAGCCCGGTTGTTGTCATTGTTATGGGACCTGTGTTTCCTCTTTGATTGATCATTAGCTGTGAGAGGTGCTCCTTTTTCTGCGTCCAATCTAGGACACACTACTATATATTTTATCCACAAACATTTGGTTGCAAGCTAGATAACCCAGCAAGCTCATGACATGAACTCTTATTAGAAATAATGCCTGCTGGTATTTTAGGAGAGAGTAGCAGTGAAATTGTACAAACTGTCAGTTTATAGAAAAATAAATCCAAGATCTCTTTAAACTATTATAGGTAGTAGAATTATATACATTAATGACATGTTATTTAGAGGGCAGTGAATACTGCTTCCCATTTCATATACATGGTATGATTTTCATACTGCATAACCTCTTGGTCTCAGGCATTAGTCACATCCCACATTTTTTTATTGTAATGACAATATTTTATTAATTATTCTAACCCTAGTTAGATATAGGGATCTTAATTATATAGCTCCCCCATTTTATTACTTCTGTGAGTAGTAATGTATAGTTGAAGTACGAAACGTCCCTTACAAAACCTGCAAACTTTTCTGTTTCTCTGTCCAGAACTTTCATCATCACACTTAGTAGCTACTAAACGTTCGCTATTGCCCTGAGTGCTTTGTTTCGTAGATTTTTACAGGCTTTAAGCACAGAAACCTCACTCAGTAAATCTTCTGATCTTCAATCAGAAGAAAGCTTAAAGGGAGGTGGAAATGAGGTTAAATAGATTATTTCTCACATTGGCTGAACCTCAAGTGCACCAAGGCCTAGTAAAATAGCATTATTTAGAACTGTGAATCATGCAAAGCTGTTCTAATAGAGTCCAAGAATAAGATTGTGGAGCTGCAAATGAGCATAGCAATCCACTTTAAACAACAACGTGTAATAACGCTAAACAAGGGGCTGGTGTTAGACATTTCCACTGGCATATACATACATGTAGCATACTGGATACTACCCAGTCCTTATAAATACACTATTAAACTGAAGCTTGTAGTAGCAGGCTTCACAAACCCATTTATTTTAAACTTTCACGACAAGTCAGTCAGTGATTAGCCAAAATGCAGTCTGCCTACATCACAAATGAGTCACTATAGGTTAATAAATGAGAGAACAGCTTCAATGAACAGCGCTAAAAGTTAAATTAACACAGAAAGTGTCAAAGCAGGATCTAACTGTTATTTATGAGATATTTAACATTGAGAAAGAGGAAACTCATTACTTAATATTACTGGTTCTGAAGCACTGAGATAGCAGCCCTGCAAATGAACACAGAAATATAGAGGAGCTAGCATGTGCCATTTCTCAAAATATCAAGCATGTGTCAAACGTTCAAACCAGCAGAAGGAAAGCATTTAGACAAAAACAAATTGCCAGTTGGCACCGCAGCCGCACCTATGCCCATCCCCTCACAATCTAGAAATACATGTTTCTTTTTCTGTTTGCAATTACATCACTTTCACTTTGTGTGACATTACTGTCTTTGAATCTTTGTGGTATTTTAAATAAAGATGATCTACATTCATTGTTTGGAATGATGATCGACATGGACTTCCCCCTCACTGAACAGCTGTGTCCTCCCCACAGGTTTGGAAGACTACATGAGCCGATATAGTGAAAATATAACAAGGATTCTGTCTTCCTTTGGGCCTGTGCCGGACTTCTGTGGTGAAGCAGCCAAGAGCGTCATTAATGTAAGTGTGATGGTTACAGAGTTGTGTTTACAGTGAAACTTTCTCTCAATAAATACACTCACTTATGATGTAGTGTACATATATATATATATATATATATATATATATATATATATATATATATATATATATATATATATGATAAATAAGCAAAGCAAGACATTTGATGCAAACGACATGTGAATGGCAGGAAATGTTTCTCCATTATCTGTATGTATCATTAAGCATTAATGGTGCCTTCACAGATGTTATGCACACCAACAGGTTTTGATTATGTGTGTGTTCTTAAATTGTTATTTTTCTCTTTAGCTACACAGAATTTAGTGTCTGTGATTTCCAAAAAGTATTTCAGTTTTTGGTTCAAGGAGCACTTTTCCACCTTGGACCAGAGAAGCTGTCTAAATTTCTGGATTTTGCGTGCTGCAGCATCAGAATTTGGTTTTCCAGCATATCACAAAGCTCAGATCATCTCAAGCTGGTTTCTTGAACATGACATTGAGTTCACTGTGCTTAAATGACCTCCACAGTCACCAGATCTCAATCCAAGAGAAGACCTGTGGGATGTGGTAAAAGGGGACATAGATAGATGTGCTGCTGACAATCTGCAGTAATTGTGTGATGCTGTCATGTCAGTATGGACCATAATATCTGGTTAGTGTTTCGATACAGTGAAAAAGAGGGTCCTTGTTTTTCAGGGGTGTTCTTGAGACCTTGCAGTGTTTTAATAAAGTGCCACCTGAGCCCCCAAAGAGCAATTCAGTATTCAATAGGCTCCCAAGATTTTTTTAAATAAATAAAAAAATGTGTGTTAATTCAGATCAAAGACACGGAATGTCTATATTAATATACATATCTTAATTTATTATTTTCTTCATTATTTATTGTGTGTTTAGTTCTGGATGACTGAAATTCAGCAGTTTCTACTCACCTCTGAGCCATAAAGCTTTCTCCTAAGTAGAAATTAATTGGTCACATGCTGTCACAGGCGGTTAATATGTTAGCCACAGAAGGTCATCTTGTAAGGACACCCTGAGCTGGAGCATTAAATAGTTTAAGGTGGACTCGTTTGCCTTCTGTGATCACGAGAACAAGGGCAGCACTGCATGCACATTGATCTGTGCAAGTGTCGGCCCTGGATGTCACTGTTTCAAAGCTAAGACGTTATTAAAAGATTATGATAAATGGCCCGTATTTGTATAGCGCTTTACTAGTCCCTAAGGACCCCAAAGCACTTTACACATTCAGTCATCCACCCGTTCACACACACATTCACACACTGGTGATGGCAGCTACATTGTAGCCACAGCCATCCCGGGGCGCACTGACAGAGGCGAGGCTGCCGGACACTAGCGCCACCGGGCCCTCTGACCACCACCAGTGGGCAACGGGTGAAGTGTCTTGCCCAAGGACACAACGACCGAGACTGTCGGAGCCGGGGCTCGAACCGGCAACCTTCCGATTACAAGACGAACTGCCAGCTATTGAGCCAGGATCGCCCCAAAAGGATATTTAGTTTAGCTTTACGGCTGAGAAGCTTTATTTTAAAATGAACCTACTGTTAAAAATTAGAGACTGTTCATTTTTTCTCAGTGAGCAAACGTACAAATTCAGCAACTGAGAAAATAGTTATTTCCCCCACTAGACATGTCCGAAGTCCTAGATAGCAACCATTCCACTTTGCTCACCTAGCTTTTCCTTCTGTGCCGTCCACAGGAGATGTACGAGCTCATTCCCTGTGACCAGCAGCATCTGGCAGCCAGGCAGGAGAGGAGGGACCAGTTCCTCATGCGTCTGGCCAAGCTGAAGAAGGACTAATAAGCTCAGGGTCCAAACTCAAGAAAAACAACTTAATTAGGTAGAAATGTGATTGTTGAGTTCAACATGTAATGAAGACCTTTTTTTCTTTAAACAGGCATACCTTGACTGAAAAGCAGCACTTTTTTAAAATGAGTAATGATCAATCTTCCTTATATGATGAGTACTAGCAGTATTAGAACATAACTCTGGATTGCTACTCCTTATGAATACAATTTTAACCGGTCTTTTGTTTTTTCTAAATCTACAGCACGTTTTAACTTTTACTCTACATCTTGGTTACAAAACCGACTGTGGTAAAATGTGAAAAACAATGATCTCATTCAGCCACATTAATGGTCTCTTGTGTAAACAAATTTCTTGAAAATGTGAATCAGTGTTTTGATTAATAAAAAAGAACACAATAACACATTTATGTAATTGTTTTGATAGCCACACAACAGAAAGAGATGAGTGTTTTTGTGATCCTGATAATGAGGAGAAATTAAATAATGACATTTCACTACATATTTCTGGGCTGAGTGCTCTCTGCTGACTGCCACCATGTGCTCGCATAATTGTGACGGGTAAGTTCCCAAATCATAAGAAAACACATCAGGAGGGCTGTGAAAGATTTAAATTTCACACTGATATAGGTCCAATAGTGACAACCATACATCACACTCTGGGTGTTCTAGTGCAGGTTTGTGGCTCTATAAACTGAAATATTGTATTTATATTGTAAATATTTTATATGTATGTGTGTGTGGGCGGCGGAGGGCTCCCTTTTGTTATTATTAGGTGAAGTCACATTAACATTAAATGCCTGCGTAAAATTTAATTAGAGACTAATAACCCTGCTGGTTGGCCCCACCTCGAGCTTGGCCCCTCCCTCCCAGTTTGCAGGAGGGATGATGGATAATCGGTGTGCGCCTCACTCACTACTTATAGACAAGACAAGTCGAGTCTGTCCCAAACCGATTCTACTGAGACGCACAGAAGAGAACAGGACTGATTGTTTCCCCAGCTTGTTGGAAGCTTAAAAAAATCTGTTTAGGATAAACTCCACAAAAACAGGTGAGTTTAATTTCAATTCGATCTGCTAATGCCACCACAAAAAAGTGAAAATATATTTTAGAAATAATGTGTCGAATTTAGATATTTTAAAGTGTTAGCTCCTTGAATGCAGCTGCTTATTTAACCTGTGGGCCCCTTCAGTCTGAGTGCAGTTGGTTTAAGCTGGCAGACGTTGGTCTGAGGTAGACGCTGGTCTTCCCAATACTTTTCTGTATACTGTCAGAATGAGTTTGAGGCTCTTATTTTCAGGGAAACGAGTGGTTGTGTATTTTTAGATTTTTGTGGAAAAAATATTATTTTTTTAAAACTACAAATACATATTTTTTCATTTTGCTTGCAACATTATTTGGCTGCTAAAATGCCCTTTAATTGCATTAAAACCATAGATCCATACAGTTTGCTTTCCCGTCCGCTTTTTGACTCTGTAATGCCAACTCTGTTATACACCTTGTCATGTGTAGCCAGAAATGTAACCTTTCAGCCCTTTAAAAATTATTTAAAATCCCACAAGTCATCCACAATATATGCATCTGAAAAATAATGATAGTTTTCTAATTACACACACACTCGCACCTTTTTAACAACATAAATATGCCATAAAACAAGGCCTCCAGCAGGTGTATTTCTCCAGCACTTTTCTAGCCTTTTAACTTTCTGCTGAATTCCACAGGTTGTCTCAGCTTCCGGACTCCTTTTGGCCGCAATGAGTTGGGGGGCTCTCTACGCCCAGCTAGGTGGCGTCAACAAGCACTCCACCAGCCTGGGGAAGATCTGGCTTTCTGTCCTTTTCATCTTCCGCATCACGATTCTGGTCCTGGCTGCGGAGAGCGTCTGGGGGGACGAGCAGTCAGACTTTACGTGCAACACGCAGCAGCCCGGCTGCAAAAACGTCTGCTACGACCACTTCTTCCCCGTGTCGCACATCCGCCTGTGGTGCCTGCAGCTGATCTTTGTATCCACGCCGGCCCTGCTGGTGGCCATGCACGTCGCCTACAGAAAACGGGGTGATAAGAGGAACATGCTGGCCTCCAATGGCACTGAAAAGATGACAGATACTGAGCTGCAGACGCTAAAGAGGAGGCGTCTGCCCATTACAGGCACTCTGTGGTGGACCTACACCTGCAGCTTGTTTTTCCGGCTCATCTTTGAGGGGGGGTTTATGTATGCGCTCTACTTTGTCTACGACGGCTTCCAGATGCCCCGGCTGGTGAAGTGCGAGCAGTGGCCTTGCCCCAACAAGGTGGACTGTTTCATCTCCAGGCCAACTGAAAAGACCGTCTTCACCATCTTCATGGTGGCTTCATCTGCCATCTGCATGGTGCTGAATGTGGCCGAGCTCTTCTACCTCATTGTAAAGGCGGTCATGAGATGCATGACAAGGTCCAGCAGGAGGAAACACACTTACCCAGACAGCGTGACACGGGATAACAAGAAGAATGAAATGCTGCTGTCTTCTTCCACAGATTCATCCAGCAACAAGACCATGTGTTAGAGACAAGAGAAAGGTGTATACTGTAAATCCAACCTCACGAGTTGTGTCTACGTCTTGGTTACTGGGATTTGTCTCACGAGATAGTGAAACAGCTTTGGATCTGTATAGTTGGGGTTGACTGTAAAGACCTGACTGAGTTCTCCGAACAAACACATTGCCAGATAGTAACGTAAAGAGTAAAACAAGTGTCAAACACTGAGTGGTTGCAACCATTTTACTGTCCACAGTTGAAATTTGCTTGAACGTGGCGAAATCTGCCTGAAAAATGAGCCTACACTGACATCTAGTGGTGACAGTGGACCCTTAACGAGCACAAACGCCTTCACAACAGCCTGAGTGATCGATTTATCCGAGGAGAACAAATGAAGTTTTGAGAAGAGAAGCAGAGTATGTTTAGCTTTTAGCTGATGAGATTGATTTTAAGTTCACAGTACCTGATGTGATTACGCTTAATGAACAAGTCTGATTTTTCTGTTTTAGAATGAAATCACTGATCTTCGCTGTTTGATCAACTTCATAGGTTCTTTTTTGGGGGGGTTGTAAATGTTTCTTTACATGTGTTAGACGACAAAAAATTTCACACGTGCATACCATTTCATTCAAAAATATGAAGAACGTATATGTTTGTACTGTATCAGATGGTTTTTCATCTACTGCCAGCAAGTTCAAGAATCCCCCTGAACAGATCATGCTGCACACATGTGAATTATTTTCTGTGAAACTGAATTCCAGACTGGATCTAATGTAAAAGAAGGCTGAAACCAGTGACGTGACACAGGAGTCATGATACTGTGTACTCTTTTAGGTGTTAGGATTTCATGTTTTTCAAGTTTATAGGGTGTAGGTTTAATTTACTTTGACCATTTCACATTCAGATAGGGTTCCTCCTCATTCACCTTGTGACTTCCAATCCTGCTTTTTTGGAAACACCAGAAGTCGCTCAGCCCCAGATCTGCTCCTGTGTTATTTGAACTTGCATTGTTTTTCTTGCAGTGTGTACTGACCCCAGCTGGCTGTATCAGCTTTCAGCATGTGCCTTATTTTAGCCACCAGACTAATCACTGCTAGGCACCGTGGCCGTGAAAATGTCTTTGTCCTTCTTCCATCCAGGAATAGCCAAGCGGGATCAGTCAGACTGTTCCAAAGTGTTGGTTAGACGTGTCGATTCCACCATAATTAAAAAGAAACCACAGTGAGCTGTATACTGATGTTACATAAGTGATGCAGCTGGGACCAAAACTAGTCTGTGTGCCTGCTCTGCACTGACCTTTGACTTCTAGCTTTCTGTAACAAGCCTAATGACATTTTCTGATGCTACATTTTTTTTTTTTAACAGCGATGTACTTCCTCTTGTTTTTATGGGATAATCCTGATTATTCCTATTTCAACATGTTGTTATTGTTATTATTATTATTATTAATAATAATAATACAGTTTCTATTAGTCTGCCTTTAAAAGCAAACTGCACACTAATGAGCAAACAGCTTTCTAAGAAGAAATGATTAAATCTGACATTTTTTTATTATTATTATTTCACTTGCACTTTGATCCTTCAACTTGTTTTGCTCTATGAGACTTTTTTTTTTTTTTAATTTTTAAATAAATCGGTAAAAACAGACCTGTGTGCATTATCATTTATGTGCAGTTTTATTTACTTTACTGAAATATGGGATAAGTGGGGAATTTTTTTCCCACACTGGGAGAGAATCGTCTTGCCTTACACTCTCTGTCTTCTCCTCCACATTTTGCTCTTTATAACCACATATCAGGTTTTTATTAAGTAACGTTTGACTTGGACAGATTGTAGTGTGTCCACAGGATCGGCCTTTTAAAGACCTCGCGGCTATTTAATGTTGCCTGCCTCCTAAAATGAGTAACTATTACTATTTTTAGCACCCGGGGGTCATAATTTGGGAATGTTTCTAAACTTTTGGAAACTTTTTGCGCACGGTTTTGGGGAGGTTGGCAGGGGCGTGGTGTGGCCGGAGAGGCTGATGACTCTGTGGATTCACTCATGGATGGTCACGCAATGTGACAGCCCAGTCATGGCTGGAAATGAGCGGTAGCTCCGTTTAACCGAGCCTCATCTCTCCGACTCCGAGCCTCCTCCAGAAACTAACAACAAGAAAGAAAAAAGTTTCCCTTGCGCAAAGTAACAGGCACGGAGAGAAGTTTGTGCATGAACGAGGTTGCGAGGCCCGCATTAAAAAAAACGTGAGGAAAAAAATAGTTTGTCGAGCTGTCAGAGAAGTGACAAGTTGAGTGTGGGTGGGGGGTGGATCAGGGACACAGAGGGAGGGTCGCTTCAGCCGCGGGAGGTCCACACCGCTTTTCAACGCACTCCAGTGATGGCACCGATGATGGCAGATGGATTTGCGTTTCGTGTTTAAGTATGACATCTCCGCTTTAAAGGTATGACGGATAAACACCACCGTGGCTATTTTCTTGCACTAAAAAGGGAGTACAGTAAATGAAGAACGGCATGTTATCAGGTAATTAAGAGTTGCTTCAGTTTTACCGAACAAGGGGGGAACAAAAAGGCTGTCAAAGCTTAAAAGGAGTCTGGGGACTCTGGCACACTCTGCATTGTCACTCTGGCAGGTAGGGCTTTGTATTTGAACCCGTCTGTTACATTCTTCACACAAATGCCACAAGTAGCTGTGGAGCTGAGGGGAGTGAGGTTTTATTATTCTTTTAAGTTTTTGTGGGTTTGTCACTAATAAGTCATCACAAGGTCACAAATGGAAAGCACGACTTTCTGATTCTCTGGGTGTAACTGCTGCAGTTTCCCCCAATAAGTTTATATTGATGTCAGATAAATGGAAACAGTGTTTAAAGAGCCTGACCGTTTTCTGAAACAGCCAGCAGTGTTTTAATTTTCCACCAGAAGATTTATTTTAATGTATTTCTTACAAAGTCTTGTGAAAGTTAACATGTTGTTTTTTCCTCTCTTCTAGGTGTCATACATATTGTGAACCCTAGTCGATGGATTTATTACCTTTTAATACAAGAATATTTTAGTAAGTTTGCCCTCAAATGAGTGTGTGTGTGTGTGTGTGTGTGTGTGTGTGTGTGTGTGTGTGTGTGTGTGTGTGCGTTTACGCTGAATATGTTGCATGATTAGGGTTCAGTGTACACAACACTGTCTAAAAGGCCACGTGTTTGTCTTTAATAAGCTAGTCTCTGCATCTGAATTCGCTATACTTCAATATTAAAATGTAGTTTGAAACTTAAGCAGCTTAACTCTTTATCAAGCAAAAGAGCCAAACCCAAAAGCTTTAACGATGTGAGGATGTGGTGCTGCTTGGTAAAGGTGTCGGGTTAGGACTGGGGAAATATACCAGCTATTTTCTAATACATAAGCAAATAATTGTGATTAACCAGAGAATAAATAATATAAATCACTGCTTTCTTCCCTTTTTAAAGTTTTTGAGTTAAAAATAATCTGTAATTTACCATAATATATCACACAGATATTATACTAGACTTAATAATTTTATTTTTTTTAATCTCTTTTCATTCTGGTGGTTTTATTATTACAGTTGCATTAGAGAGAGTGAGGGACGATGGTGTGTAGGATGTGTGTAGACGATGTCAGTTTTTGAGTGTGTGTGTGTGTGCGCACCCTACTAGACCCCATCTCTGTTTTCGAACATCATAATGTTGATCTCAGCACATGCCTGCTGTGCAGTGGAGCGAGCAGGTGAGAGAGAAAGAGAGAGAGAAAGGGAGTGAACCAGGGTTCAGTGACAGAGGTGGCCTATATGGTATATGAGCTGCTAAGAAGCAGCTGCTATTGATCTGTTATCTATTTGTGATGTCTGAACTGGCAGATTTCTTTAAGGACCACTTTCTGCTAAGTGCTTACAAAACAAAATGTCAAGCTTTGCTCCACGTCCTTGCATCCTCTTCTCTGATTGCATGTGCAGTGTTTTAAATGTGAGGGTAAGCCCTTGACACCTGTTGCACTGACAAATGTTAAGCTGTTCTAAAAATCCTAAGCACCTCTTTAACTTCCACTCTCTCTGCTTATTTCTCCTCTTTTTGCTATTTGGCGCCCCTTTCCTTTTCCCCACTCCAGCCTGTACTTTCTCCATAGGCTAATTCTTGAAGCATGGGCGACTGGAGCTTTCTGGGGCGGCTGTTGGAGAATGCTCAGGAGCACTCAACGGTCATCGGCAAAGTCTGGCTGACTGTCCTCTTCATCTTCAGGATCCTGGTGCTGGGGGCTGCGGCCGAAGAGGTCTGGGGTGACGAGCAGTCCGACTTCACGTGTAACACCCAGCAGCCCGGATGTGAGAACGTCTGCTATGACGAGGCCTTCCCCATCTCGCACATCCGCTTCTGGGTGCTGCAGATCATCTTCGTGTCCACGCCAACCCTCATATACCTGGGCCACGTGCTGCACATCGTCCGCATGGAGGAAAAGCGGAAAGAAAAGGAGGAGGAGATGCGCAAGGCAAACAGGCTCCAAGAGGAGAAAGAACTCCTGTATAGAAATGGTGGCGATGTTGGAGGAGGAGGAGGAGGAGGCGGCAAAAAGGAGAAGCCGCCAATCAGGGACGAACATGGCAAAATCCGTATCAGAGGCGCGTTGCTGCGTACCTATGTGTTCAACATTATTTTCAAGACCCTGTTTGAAGTGGGATTCATTTTGGGCCAGTATTTTCTCTATGGCTTCCAGCTGAGGCCCCTGTACAAGTGTGCACGTTGGCCCTGCCCCAACACCGTTGACTGCTTCATATCGAGGCCCACTGAAAAGACTATTTTTATTATATTTATGCTTGTGGTGGCTTGCGTGTCTCTTTTGCTGAATTTGTTAGAGATCTATCACCTTGGATGGAAGAAAGTTAAACAGGGCATGACCAATGAGTATGCCCCCGAACGTGAGTCGCTGCGCCGCGTCGACATTGCAGAGCCTGAGTGTTTGGCCTCGGCCTCCAGAACTGCCCCATCCAGCCCCAGCTACCCTCCCAACTACACAGATGTGACGGCGGGCAGCGGGGCGTTCCTGCCGCCCATGGGTCCAGCCGCCGTGCCCTCGGCCGCAGAGTTCAAGATGGACGACCTTCAGCAGGAGGAGTCCCTCCAATCCTCCCCCTCTTCCCACTACTATATCAGCAACAACAACAACCACAGGCTGGCCACACAGCAGAACTGGGCCAACCTGGCAACCGAGCAGCAGACTCGGGAGATGAAGGCCACCTCCCCTCCACCTTCCTCTTCTTGTTCTGCCACCAGCAGCGACAATGAGCAGCACCAAAGCGTCAATGGTGCTCTGCTCCTACCCACCAGCAACACCACCAGTAACACCAACATCACCAACGCGACTGCCAACGCTGCCTCCAGCGGCAGCAGCCCTGGCGACGCCTCCAACGCAGGCAGCTGGGATGGAGGAAAGAGTGAGCACGACGAAGGCCACGTCACCACCACAGTGGAGATGCACGAGCCTCCGGTAATGGTCAGCACAGACCCTCGGCGGCTCAGTCGGGCCAGCAAGAGCAGCAGCATCAGGGCCAGGCCGAGTGATCTGGCTGTCTAAATGCATTCAGCCCTTTCATGTCCCTTAAAGCCCTCTTGAATAACATGCCACTATCCTCACCCCAAACCCAGACACAATCATGAACATGTAATAAGCAACAAAACAAACAAACAAACAAACAAAACAAACCATGAGACAGGAAAGCAAGAAAGTCAAGAGAATGTTTAGGGCAAATGTGAAATGACTGAACCACTAGCTGTCGTTGATTTAGTGCAATCGGTGAGTTGCAGAGTAGTTGAGGCAAGGTTTGGTTTTTCTTGATTAATAGTCTATATTTATGCACACAATATGTGACCATGCACTTCTACAAAGTCAGGAGCCTCCGGTAACAGCAATGGATGGAGTGAAAGACATTGTGATCTATTAATTTTACATGAAAATGGACACATCTCACCAACATGTTTGATTTGGGGAAAGGGGATCTTCTGGTGTTTCTCTATTTTTTTCCTTTTTGTTGAGCCGCGAGGACTAATTATTCCAAATGGAAATGGTCATTGAAGACCGGTGACTGGAAATTTTGAATATTTTTATCTGGAGGAAACAGAGATAGCTGATGTTAATGCACAGGGCACCGGATGTGGGCAACTTGATCATAAATCTCAGTCCACATTTTTATCTGTTTTCATTGTCAAACTTGCAGCACAAACGTGCACGGTGTGCTGCACGGCATGTCGGGAGACCCGGAAGCCATTCTGCGCTTCCTGAATTTTACTGACTTGACTTATTTGTCGTGTTGAGAGTAATTCATCCTCAATGCATTTGTACATGACGTTACATGTATTGTGTTCTGTGTAGTTGTGCATGCCAGCATGTGTAGCCCTACAACTCACCGATTCACTGACATATTTGCGTGGCAAAGTAGGCTAGCTAGGTTCTACCCATGATCCTATTAAAAAAGAAAAACAAAAGTTATAATGACATGGAACAGATAGGACGTTACTTTGGAAACTTTCAAAGGGTCCTGGGATTAAAGAAAAATAAGTGAAGCGTGGACAGGATATGGGTTAAAAATGCTGGTAAGTCTTTCTTGCTATGTCCAGAGTACATCTGGGTCTCTCTGAACACCGCATTGCCAGTAAACCAGGCACAAAAACAAGGAAAGTAGGAGTCCCTTACGCCTCCCTCTGTCAGTGTTACCTTTAGTCAACATATCTGAAAAGAAAAATGCTCTCAGCGAACTGCACAAATATAAGATAATGCCTTCAAAGGCTATAAAAAATGCATGCATGCCACTAAGTGGTACAAAAAAAACTTTATTAAGATTTACCTTGTAAATTCAAACGCTCAGCCTCCCAGAGCTCCAGAGTTACGTTTGTAACCATTTTTGTAAGATTGTCGGCAAACATTTCGGCCCTCAAACCCACTCCCACCTTTTTAAAAAACAGAAATCCCCCACACCTAAAGATTGAGAGCAACTTTGGTCATTTTCTTTTACACTGAATTGAATTTTACTCATAAATTGCATACTTGTAGTAGTCAGTTTGTGATTGCAAAACAGCTATGACTTAAAAAAAAAAAAAGAAAAAAGAAAAAAAGACAAGGTGACTGGCGTTGGGCGTCTCAGAACGCCGCAGGGTGCAGTCAGCCTCGACTGCTTCTATTTTGTTGTGTTCATCTTGATTCTTAGAGACCTTTAGAAACCCAAACTTTTAAACTGAACTCATCATTAGCCGCAGTCCTCTGTTCCTGTTATGTCTTTGTGCTGTTTGGTTTTGTCCACAACCCAGGCACTCACTTTCAAAAAGCTTTTTTAACTTTACATCAACAATAATCTGCTGTATTTCCTGTGAGTCCAACACCGGGGCAGAGTTCACACAGCAGCACTGTGTGAAAAGTTAACCATCTGCATTGGAGATATTGCACTGGTAGAGCATAACATCATAGCTGATTACTAATATGTCTGTAGGAACAGTACTTTTCAATGAGTTATTGTGTATTGGTTAATACACTGGAGTAGGAGCAGTGCAAAAAATGTTGTCTTTCCATTTGTCAGGGTGGTGGTGGTGGTGGTGGGGTTACAGAATGATGGCACAGTATGGTTTGAGATTATCAGCGCCCACAGGAGTATCATGTGTGATACTGTATCTTACTTATTTAGCTTCTTTCAGCGCAAATAGAGACTCGAAGAAGAGAATATATAAAATGCGTAGATTAAAGCTGCCCTTCCAAATCCATGGTTCCCATTCAAATGACAAAGACTTCTTTGATATCTGCATTTACAACTTGGTAGTTGGTAAAGATTTGCACATTTAGAAAACAAAACTACTTTTCTGCAGGGCTCATGTTGGTAGCAGTCGAGTGACAGGGAGAGAGCAAGACGCCAATCTTTATGATCCTCAAAGGGAAAAACATGTCTTAAACCAAAGCGCAGTCACTCTTCACAGAAAATGTATTATTAAAGATTTTATCTCAAGCTCAGATGATGATGAGAAAAAACAATACAGTGGCGGGAGAGAGAATAACAGCTGGGGTAATTTTCTGTTTGTTTACTCAGTATGTTCTCACAGAACTGTCGGGACTCTGGTTAGACGTCACATCAGATGGCTCCAATGTTGAGAGAATGTTAGCTGGGTAGCTGGCCCTTCCCTAACCCTGCATACAAAGCCCTGACAGGATGTTTTGTTCGAAGCCTGTGATCCCTGTGACTCCTCCAAACTCTCTCCTCTTATGTTTCATGCAGAGCATGATTTCTCTGGCTCGTCAGGGAGTCGGAACCATCTCACAATGCTCACAACAGCAACCTGTTTTCAGTGCTGTCTTAAATAAGAGAAGTGCCTTGTGTATGAATTATTTGTTTGTAAGAACAAGATGATGTAAATGTTCATTTACCTCAAATGTTTACAAAACTGTTACTAAATAAATTTTTTGTACCATATTTATTGCTCTTGTTTGCTTTACATGATGAATGAAATCAGAGCTGCAGGCTTCTGTAACTGTAACTTCGGTCGTTGCTGTGCTTTTTGGAAGTCGAATTTCCCAGAGGAACCCACCCGAGGGATTAATAAAGTTCTATCTTATCTTATCTTATCTTCAGTCTTGGACTGGGGTCATGGAGTGACAGAGGCCGTGATTTGTTCTATTTTTAAGATGACAAAATACAAATAATTAATAAAATACTTCATAGAGTCGCTTTGTGCTTTTTAGGTTTCAATTTAAACACATTTATTCCAGTCTGTCAGAACAAATGAATCTGAAGATCACAATCAGAGAGCTAATTATTAGCTGTTTGTCCAAATGTAAAATCACTTCCAGAGGCCCATTTCCGAATTACCTTATGTAACATGAGGTTTTGATAATTCTTGGTTAACTTAGAGAAACTTGGAGAAACACTTTTTTCCAAACTTGGACAGAAATGTCTTGTCATAATGGGACAGACAGCAAAACTGGAACCCAATGTTAGACTTCGAGGTTTGAATTTTGGGGGAAAGATTTCACGAGATGTTTACTTGCTAGGTAAACTTCCAGGATTTTTGCCCTTCCATCCACCCCCTTTTTTAAATTTAAACCTGAACAACACAAAAGTCATAAGATGACAAAAAGTAGGATAAATACACCCCCTCCCCCCAGCCCTCCCTTAATTGAACTGGTTTTATGGTGTAAACACAATAAAAAGTAAGACACTTTGTTTTTTTAACAAATGCAAATTCTACAAACTTTAAACTCAGTTTAATCAGAATTTTATCAGAAGCACAGTCTGGGTTTGATCTGCCACTTAACCTCAACAGCACTACATTCAGTTGTCACACATTACTCATCAAATAGACTCATTAGGCTGACATTTTTAAAAGTCATGGTCAGATGGAATTCATATATCTTCTAATAAAAGTAGAATGACAAAAACAAAATATGCATGAAGTCCAGAACTTGCTTTTTTTCAGATATTTTAATCCGCCGTCGTGAGTGCTTGTAGTTGGCTCAGTTATAAAGATCATAAGGATCATTCTCAAGTGTTTTCCTTTTTAGGCTATCCTCAGTTTTATGTATGTATGTTTTTTTTCCTCCTCCTTTGTCATTTCCCATACTGCCGGCTTCCTGTTTGTTGCTCTTTGACATTCAACCCTCCGCAGTTCACTCCCTCACGCTGCCTTCCGACAGCAAATATTAAAAAGTGGCGCTGACTCAGAGTTACTTCATAACCACATC
Source organism: Diplotaxodon limnothrissa (assembly GCF_057381915.1). Taxonomy (NCBI): domain Eukaryota; kingdom Metazoa; phylum Chordata; class Actinopteri; order Cichliformes; family Cichlidae; genus Diplotaxodon; species Diplotaxodon limnothrissa. Next base: position 8,149,818 of record NC_140611.1, on the reverse strand, counting down.
AAGAAATAATTAAAATGACACGGCTGTGTTAGTCTTGCACCTGGGAGTCAAACATCTACCGCAAACACTTTCTGCACAATTACAAGAACTGAGGATTTACAACACTGTGCGATGCATGATATTGATGGGTGGAATTTACAGCTCAGTGTGAACTTCCTTTGAGCACAGTGAGCAAACATACAAAGAGAAAAATGCGGACTTAACGAAATGTGTACTTCAAATACTTTTAAGTAAATGTGAAGGGATGCACATTTGGGTAAATGGAGGTTGTAATTAATGGCCTTATATAGACCTTTACATAATATTACTCAAATGATAATTATTTTACAAAGAAACTCCTTTAATCTCAGTGCTAAATTTTAGTGGTCCTGAATAATTTCTGAAGGATTAATAGTGATGTCTAGTACCCAGTGAGAGCCATAGTACACACAGTGTTGGGGAGTAACGGAATACATGTACCGCCATTACGTATTTAAAATACAAAATATGAGTAACTGTATTCCGTTACAGTTACCGTTTAAAAAGGTGGTATTCAGAATACAGTTACTTTGTTGAAATAAATGGATTACACTGCGGTACTTTCCTGTTTCATTTTGTCGCGGGTCAGGACTGTTTGGTTTTGTTTGACAGCTACGTTCTGTTGTTCCAGGCGGCAGCGTTGCGGTTGCCATGGTTACAGGGTGACGCTCTCTCTCTGCGTGTTTCCTGGGTGAGAGAGCACCTTTTTGTTGTTGTTGTTGTTGTTGTTGTGCTAAGCTAATAGGCAGAATGCAGAATGTAGCCTCACGGGCAGTGTAGTCCGTGTTGCAGGGAGAATGGACTGCCATACTCGTTATGTGTCTGTGAGCGCGAAAAGGGAGAAAAAGGGAAAGCACGAGCTGTCATCGAGCAAAAACGGGAGCTGGAAGCATGTAAATATAATAATAACCACTGCAGTCAAGAAGAGTGCCTGACGAGCCCAGTTGTAAATAAGCTATTAAGACTCGACTGTGTTCATGTTTTCCTCCGAAACAATAAGTTCCGTTGGAGCAGCCTTTCAACGCCTCTCTCTGTCTCTCGCAAGCAAACTTGACCCAGACAACAAAGTAAAGCTATTTTTCGGCTACGAGCCGACAGGGACCCCGCCGTATTAGTCAGAGGTCCTTTACTACAGTTCGGAGCCGCGGACCTTCAGTAATAGTAATAAATCACACAGCAATAGTACATTCACGTAGTTGTAAACAACATGATAATATGTTAAGTAATCCAAAGTATTCAGAATACGTTACTCTCATTGAGTAACGTAACGGAATACATTACAAAATACATTTTGGGGCATGTAATCTGTAATCTGTAGTGGAATACATTTTAAAAGTAACCTTCCCAACACTGAGTACACATGTCAGTTTCTAAAAGCTTAGCCTAAGGCATAATTATATTAAATAATGATATATTGATGATATTTAAAAGCTTTAGTCATAGAATAAAAGCTGAATTGTTTATTTGGGACTCGTGTCAACTAAAAAAACAACAAGAGACATCCTCAAATCTGCCTGTGACATTAGCAAAAATCTGCCTAATGGGGTGGTTTTGCCACACAGCAGTTGTCCAGTGAGAATTTTGGATAAAAATCTTTATATTTGATCAATCTATTGTAATAAAATAAGCAAATTCACATGTCTTTTAAAATTTTTAAAAACATTTGAACATTTAAGGTTATAAAAAGGTCTGACACCCACACAAATTTCTTTAACGTACAGCTTTACCTACATATAAACATGTCTTTTAATATTAATATGAATCTATCTACATTATATGGAAATGTAAATTATATTCCTGTTTCATTGTGTGTACTTATCTGTAAACCATGTAATCAGTAAAATCCTTTGGTGGAGACCGTATTAGATTGTTGGATGGTGCTTTGTGTGTCTCTTACGCTTAACCTTTTTCTTATTGTCTTCTAACTGGCAAACAGAGGATGCAGTCTAGTAGAGTTGTTGTAATAAAACTTCCTTGACGTTAAAGGTCTGTTTGTTCAGTGTCAACATCTTTGACCGGGTCTGTGAAACTCAGAACCATCAACCAAACTAAAACTGTGACAATGGTGAAACGTTTTCTCCTATAGGAGGTCATTCTGATTGCAACCACCCCACCTTAAACAGCTGATGGATAATTTGCAGTGACTGCTGAGTAGGAAACCTTTCTAAAGGGGCCCCACTCCAGCTTTGTGCAGCAGCTCATTGTCTTACTCGGGCTCACTATGAATTCAAACTGTAAATGTAAAGTTTTACAGCTCGATTTGAAGTTATTTTCGATACTGATGTTAGTATTTTCAGCTATTTCGCTATTTCATCACCGTGGCTGGCTCAGTTAGCATTACCTCTGCTCGCTGGGCTCAGACTGGACCTTTGGTAGTTATTATATACACACATGATTCATATTCTTAATGCTACAGTGTTTTATGTATTATTTAATAAATATTAGTCAATGTCTGTAATAATATCAAACTGGATTGAAACTAGTGTTGCTGAAGCATTGCAGCTAAATGTTGCCAAATCAGCTGTATATTTTGCTTACATGTCCTCTTCCTCCTTCCACAAGTGCAGTCGTGTTGCAGGCTACAATCAGTCTGTTCTGATGCCAAACCAAGCAGCAACCTCAGGCTGACAAATTAAAGTGCCAAAGAGCTTTATAGTTCATGTTTCCTTTTGCATAACAACTCTGCGGGGGGTGAAGTTTGCTACCTGAACGCTCGAGTTAACTGACAGGTGTCCAGATGCAGGCATCTATAGACTGAACTGGATCTCTCCATCATGTTTGTGCCTTTTGAAGCATTTTATTGATACAACCTGCTGAGAGCAGGAGTGCCCCCAGAATCTTTTCACAGGGGTGGAACACCAAAAACAGAATTGCTGTTTTCAAATTTAGGTTACATGAAAAATATGACAAAAAAGACAGAAAGAGAATAATGATATAAATAGTTTATTTCCTGCTATTAACGTTGATATCACTGAAAATAGGTACATATAAAAACCAAATAAGATTTGGAAATCTAGAATAATCTGCTTTAATTGGCTGAATGATTGATTGACTGGAGGTCCCAACCACTGCTTTAATGATTCTCAGCAGAGGTGAGCAGAAGCATCTTGAGAGTCACTCTCCCAGAATGGAGTCAACTTTAAGAGCAAAACTTGGCCAGGAAAGACAAATAAATATTAGAACATGCAAGAGTGTGAGCGGTCATCCCGGTCAGGGATTTGAACCAGGTTTTCTGCAATTTTATTAAATTACTACCAACATAGGACTGTCTTGCCGGTTAGGGTGGCCAGGAAATTTTGAATGGTGGCCAGTGCCCCACCTGACTGTGTGTGGTGTGTATTTCAGTTTGGGTGAGTGAAATTGTAGTAATTTCTTAGACTTTTACTTAAGCATTCATCTTAATAACATTAATAATTAGGATTAATCAGCAGATATGTAAGAGTGCAATGCACCCCTACTGTACAGTGATGCAGCTTTCTAACAAATCTTGCTAGTGTTAGCTGATAACATTCTTTCTAATCTGTTGTCTAAATATGGTCACTTCTAGCTCCACAAACACAGAAGCCAAAAAAGCTACGTTTCATCATGATGGAGAGGCCAAAACCAACAGGTGATATCACCTTGGTAACAATCTCCTAGGTGGTTGCATGTCAAACAAGCGTTTTGCCCACAGACTGCTGTAACAGAGATGTCTGTAAAGTAGTTGATGCGACACTTCTATCTGCAATCAAAACAGTGCTTTTTATTTTGTTATGAACTTTTAAGTAATGGAGGTTTCAAATATGCAAAAGCACACTAGCATAGAGAAAAGTTAGTTTTTTCATGATGAGCGAGGTCAACACTAATGAGACTATAAGAGATTAGACTACATTTTCTAAGCCCCAATGTTTTCTTGGCGCAGCATATTTCTTCATATGCATATCTGTAAGATGCAAATCCAAAGCATCTTTTTTTTTCATTGTAAACACAAGCTCTGCAAGGTCAGTTATGTTGCAGACATAGTTTACTAGTCTCTTTTCTTTAGCTGTGAAAGGACTCCAAAAACCTCAATAAGTAAGAAAATGAGCACTGGGTTACTTAGTGCAGAAATCTGGCAGTGTGTCTAACAGGGGAGTGCAGTACATGAGTGCTGCGCTCTTGGGTCCAGTGGCTGAAGAGTGATGGGAGATAGATGATCTTTTGGCACGACTAACAGGAGGCCTCAACCCATCACTCACCAGTGGCTTTGTTTCCACTTCAGGGCCAAACATTCGTAGCAGGATTCATTTGATTCACGTTGTTCCTGTTTTTGTGTCTGTTCTTCTGTAGATCAAGTTAATAATGCACAAATGGAAGGAAGATACTTAATTACAGTTTTAGTTCTCTCGACCATGTCTTTGCCATTTTGTGTTTCTGATCCCCAACAGTTTAAAGAAATGTTTTTAGAAATTTTGTTAGAAATAAATGTTTTTTTATGCTTAATAAAAATGGAATAGAATGACTTTATTGTCACTATACATACAGATGTATCTCATTGTACAACTGTACAGTGACAATAAAGGGATTCTATTCTATTCTATTTTTATTACACCTTTTTTAAAAAGCTGATTGAATTTGTTACTTTTGTCTTACAAATCATATTAAGCTCACCAGCAGAAAACACAAGATTTTTTGACTTATTGCAAACTACATTGGTTCTTTGTTAACTGGTAACTAGGCAACAATAACAGTCCTGTGCTTTTCAGCTGAAATCTTTTTCAGGGCGACCAAAGGCTAGCCTGTAAATTTAAATTATATGTTCTTGTTTGTTTTTTTGTTATGATTTTCCTATTTTTTTTATTTTGAAAAGGCTACATAAATTATTTTGAGAAATATCTTTATTTACTTAGACAGCAGCTTTGAGATTTTGCACAGACTTTGACTCAAACCTAAAACGCCTCACACTGATTTATTACAAATCGCCTGTTAATGTAAAACATTTGTAGAATTTAACAAAATAATAAATAATAACGATACATCCAGAAAGTAAATACGTTCAGACCTGTGGTCACGATAATGGTTTTAATCCACTCTGAAGCCCCACTTTGCCCCTGTGATGGAAAAGTGACTTCTTGAGAACAAGAACGTCTGTCACTGAGTCACCAGTCTGCAGTTCAGGGCAGACAGGAGGCTATATTTAGCCTTTAATCACCTAACAAATTCACACTCAGTCCACAGCACAAATACCTCAGGCCCTCTTTATGTATTTCAGGAGTGTGATGAATTTGTTTCTAGGAGGCCTGACCGCTGGCTCATGGAAAGATGTTGGTTTGTTTGACAGAAGCTTTTCTAGTTTGGTACCAGACTTATTGGTCTGACTGCATTCTTTAAAGTCTAGATCACGAATCCTCGGTTATTTTTAACAAAGAATTACAAAATAAAAGGAATAAGTGATCTTGTGGTTAAAATTTCATCAGTGCAACCCCCACATACTTAAAGTTATGCCGCTTTCTATGATGCCGCTTCAGTCACACACATTATCTACACTACGTAATTAAGTAATTATAGTTATATATATATATATATATATATATATATATATATATATATATATATATATATATATATATATATATAGGCTGGGGTCTATCACACCAGGCAAGACCCCAGGTGCAGGCTGTGTAAAGATGCCCCAGAGAAATGGGAGATGCCCCCAAGGGTGGTGGAGAATGACCGAGCTAAGATCCTGTGGGACTTCTAGATACAGACGGACAAAATGGTGGTGGCTAACCAACCGGACATAGTGGTGGTAGACAAACAGAAGCAGACGGCCGTAGTGATCGATGTAGCGGTTCCGAATGACAGCAATATCAGGAAGAAGGAACACGAGAAGCTGGAGAAATACCAAGGGCTCAGAGAAGAGCTCGAGAGGATGTGGAGGGTGAAGGTAACGGTGGTCCCCGTGGTAATCGGAGCACTAGGTGCGGTGACTCCCAAGCTAGGCGAGTGGCTCCAGCAGATCCCGGGAACAACATCGGAGATCTCTGTCCAGAAGAGCGCAGTCCTGGGAACAGCTAAGATACTGCGCAGGACCCTCAAGCTCCCAGGCCTCTGGTAGAGGACCCGAGCTTGAAGGATAAACCGCCCGCAGGGGCGTGCTGGGTGTTGGTTTATATATATATATATATATACACACATATATATATATATATATATATATATATATATATATATATATATATATATATATATATATATATATATATATATATATATTTATTTATTTATTTATTTATTTATATTTGTATATACTATCAAATTCAGTCCGCCACAGTCTCTCATTTTAATGTTTCATTACTAAAGACACATCAGTGATTTCAGAGTTAAGAATCCAAATGTCCTCTGTGTATCCTGGTTGCTCTAGTTTTAATACTTTTTTTTCTTTTGTCTGCTCTAAAACATCAATCTAAAAGTGATGAACAAATAATAGTGTCTGAATCAGCACATTAGGTGGATTTTGTGTCAATAAAAATGTACACATGATCTCGGGTCATTTAGAAACCAAGTAGAGATGTGATGACCTTTGTGTTCGGTCCTGTCTTGGACTCAGTGTGTATCAGACTTCTGTTAAAACTAAAGTGGTCAGATAACAACATTGAAACTTGAAAGCCATAATTGGTTAAATGAATTCAATAACTTTTCAAAACTCCTTTTGATAACCAACTGTTTAACTATGACTTGACAAAACAAAGAATTTAGTAAAATCTGATGCAAACATTGCTGACACATTTTAAACATACAGTTCACCTAAACACAGCGCTTTTCCATAAACTCAGTGCCTCCTGATACCATATATGATGTAATGTTGCAGCACTTACTCTTTGTAGTCATGTCGGGTGGCTTGTTTTGACTGTCCATACAATGAAGGGAGGGGCTCCACAGGGAGAAAAACTATTATGACAGTTATGTGAAGGGAAAGCAGTGGGAGGGGGGGTTCAGCTCTGCGGGGACACCTACAGGCCAGGCAAGGGCATGGACATGATACCCACAATGCAACTCGGTGACTCCACCTGGCTCCTGAATGCAGCAGGTTGCTCTAATCACCCAGTGACTGATACTAAAAACATTTGTCTGTCCCTCTTCTTTAAATAATCAACATTAAAGTTTCCCTCAAATGGCTACATAGACTCCCATTTTTGACAAAAAGTCAAATGTTTAACCTTCAGTGACTGAGTGGCGTCATTTGAGACCACAGCAGATTATTTATATGGCGTGTCCTGAGGATTTTCAACTATAAAAATATTTTCTGTCATGAATTTATCATTTGTTTTGTGGAAGATTTGCCCCGTTGGTGTGTCAAGAATAATAAAAAGTTGTGCAGATATTTAAACCCAGTATTAAAATTGGAAAGAAAGGTGATTCCACAGCATGTCTTCTATCCTGTCTTCCTTCTCTTACCCCAACCGGTCGCAGCAGATGGCCCCGCCCCTCCCTGAGCCTGGTTCTGCCGGAGGTTTCTTCCTGTTAAAAGGGAGTTTTTCCTTCCCACTGTCGCCAAAGTGCTTGCTCATAGGGGGTCATATGATTGTTGGGTTTTTCTCTGTATCTATGAAGCGCCTTGAGGCGACTTTTGTTGTGATTTGGCGCTATATAAATAAAATTGAATTGAATTGAATTGAATATTGTCCAGGATACTTATGCATTTAGACTTTCAGCTAGCATCAAACTACACTAAAGTCACAAGAACAATTTACATGATCAACAGACCTGTTTCATATCAACTTTTACTGTGAGGAAAAGGAGAGTTGCTCCTGGTGACGATATGGGAGAGGTGAAAGTGATCTTGGCTTCAAAGGACAGTGGCGTACTGCATTACTCATGTTATGAGAACTTAAATCTGTTTACACAGTGACATAGTGGAGACTGGGCTACCTTTTGTGGACAAAAAGCAAGTCCCCATAAAATAAATCTTCTTCTTCTTCTTTTTGTTGTTCCACAAATGACTTTAGAGATGAGAGGGTTGAGAGAGAAAGTGTCCAATAAATGTAGCAGACGAGGTGTTTTCAAAGAATACATGTGTCTGATACCTGAACTAATGTACAAAATCAAATCTGAAGTTCACCACCGATGAGCTGCTGGTATATTTAGCAACCCAGGAATTTTCCAAAGGTCTTTTTAAGTTTTAAGTTGGGCATTTGCTGCTTTTTCACTCATTTTCAGTCCAGTCTTCTATATTAACATTTTCAGAGGAATGTTTTTTGGTTGTTAAACCAACAACAATGGCCAGTAAATCAATCAAGGGTGAAAAGATAGCTAACTCAAAGGATGAGCAAGTGTTGTTTCAACACATAACAGACAACTTAGCAAAGAGCTAATTTTACTTTGTATCTTTAAACACTTTGTCACTAACAGCCTGTCGTAAAAACATGTCATTTGTTTCTATTTCTTTAGGTGATTCAACAAAAAATGCTAGAGCTAACATAGTTTCATGAACATAAAATAGAAACAAATCAGGTCAACAGGTCTTGTGGAGTAATGAATCTAAATGTGAAATCACTATGTATGAGGGAGGTCAAAAGAGAGGTACAACAGTGAGTGTCTGAAACCATCCATAAATATGGTGGAGGCTCTGTCATAGTTTGGGGCTGCATTTCACCCACGTGGTGTTGGTGATCATGAAATGTAAAGTTGATTACATTACGAATCCAGATGATTTTTGATCCACCGTACAAAACCATCTGGAAAGCATCTGATTGGCCGCGGCTTCATTTTTCAGCATGATAATGATTCCAAAAACACCTGGATAGAAAAACACACAAGTGACAAATCAGTCCTTAACTGGCCTCCCCAGAGACCTCAACAATATTGACGAAGTAAATGAGACAAAAGGCAGCCAACATCCATGTATCTTTCAGAAAATCTGAATATTTCTGAAGATTACTTAAATAAATTACAGGAAAGCTCCCTAAGTTGAGACAGTGCTGAAAAATAAAGGAGCTCAAACCAGAGTTAGAGTTTTCAAACTCCATTTTTGCCTTACATCCTGTATTTCCATGAATATTTGCACCTGTTTCAATGAATGGCTACACCTATCCTCACATTTTCCTAGTTAAATACGAAGAAATAAGTGGTGCCTAAAGACTTTTACACAGTAATATATATTATCTGTGGGCTGAATTGTGGAGAAGCCTTGTGGACAGCTGCCTACGCTGCATTATTAGAAGCAGACTAGGCAGTCAAAGTAGTCATGATTCTAATAATGATAACTTTAAGCTTGAATACCTAAAGAGAAGAGAGAACTTCACCATAAAAGCAAAAACCATTTCTTGTACAGGGCTGTAAACATGTTTATTTCTTCTCTAAAGTTGGACATTTTAACACAGGGACAGGGAATGATTTCGTTTTGAAGTCAGCCTCAAGCCGCCATTCAAAGAACTGCAGTTATTGGCACTTCCAAGGTGGGTTCTAGAAGGTGGACACAAATAAGTTTAGTAATTTTTGAAGAAAAAGACGCAAAACTGTTCATATGTACAGTCAGGACATTCTGGGGCTGTTGGGAGGCGGTTTTAAGGCTAAACCCTACACTGACTGTGTCATCCAGTGGGCATTTGGAAAAAGAGGAGTTTGGTGACTGCACTGAGGGGATTGTGCAGTCAATGCCCACCATGACTTACCAAATAGGATTGAGCCATCTGAATTTTAACCTCATCCGAGCCTCCGACTCACCCACAGCAGCAGTCGGAGCCATAATTACACTAACCTGTGTCTGTGTGTATGTCTGAAGCTGTTGTCTATCAAATGTACTCCAAACATTCCCAGCCATAGTTTGGAAATTTGTATAACATTTAAGTAAAAAAAGAATCAGTAGACGTCTTTTGTAGGTGTGTGAGTAAAATATTTGTGCTGCCCTTTAACCCACATCCAAGCGTTCGCAGCTAAACTCTTGCCCATCCCTCAGCCAGTCCTGTGCCATGTGTTGAGGCACACAACCTGAGAAATGCAGTTGTCATCCATTCCTTCTCTCTTGTCCTCTTTGCAGCTGTATACTACACACACATACACACACGCACACACACAGAGCAGCAGCTCTTGCCTCCCAGGCGCTGTTGTTTTATCAATAAATGGCGACATTAGTTCATATCATGTGATTCGAAGAGGATTCGTTGCACATTAGAGGCCCTAATCGCCGCCTATAGTCTACCCCCCGGGCCTCGCCTACATGACCCTGCTGAGCACAGCGTTTTCTTTATGCCCCCTGACAGAGCTGGGGATTGAGCCCAAACAAAAAAAAAACACGAGGGTGAAAAAATGTTTTTACACCCACCACGCTCCCTCGCAGGCCTGGCTGTGTGGGCTCACCGAACCCTTTTAGCTTTCGATCAATGGGGCAAGTTACTGGAGTCTGGCCAACTCTGACAGATAGCACAGAAAGAAAAAAGCATGCCTCTTCAAAAATTTTGGTTTTTTGTCACTGTGTTTTGTACCTCCACCCATCCTCACTTCAAAAAAAAAAAAAAAAGAAGAAGAAAAATGCAAGGTGAAATGAGGGAATGCTTCTTTTATTTTCCCTTAAAGATTAGAGTTTTCTGTGCGGAGGGTGAGAAGGCGAGGCTGTGGGTGGAGGAACAAGAGGAAGAGGTGGGCAGAGGGAAGGCTGCTTTGCGTCATCCACAGCAGATGAACCTCTTGTCGGACGTGGGTTCCTGACATGGAAGCTGGACAAAGCAGCAGCTCGTCCCACAGCTAATGATGGGTGTTATAATTTAACAAAAGTCTGGTGATTATGGGTCTGCTGATGAACCAGGAGCCATGGGATACGCAGCAGTCTCTGGGGACGGGTTCACAACGAGAGCGCAGTGCCCCCCATTGGAGTAGAAAACGCATTGCTCTTTTCTACTCAGACTTCAGAGTGCTGCTGATAATTTAGTACACTATGTGGGTGATATTGGAAATTACTGAACTGCACAAAATTAAACTAGTAGTACATTTGGCACTTTTATTATATTCATATGCAATCATTTCCATAAGTATTTGGACAGTTACACAACCACAGTGCATTTTGAACCAATTTATTGATTTAAAATCAAGAATGAAGTGCAGAATTTGAACTTTAATGAAAAAGGGTTCAACCTGATGTTTTTGTACACAGTCCTCCATTTTCAGAGGCTTAAAAGGGATTGGACAGATGACCAATAAACAGTGTTTTGAAATTCTCAATATGACATCCAAAGTGATGTCAGTGCAAGCGAACAAGGCCAAGGTTAGGCTGCAAAAACCTTTAACAGTGGCCAAATTAATAATCGGGTTCATTCTTAAAAAGAAGGAATGCATTGGTCAGCTTAGCGACACCACAGATGACAACTAAAGTTTTCATGGTTAAGAAAATCAGCTTCAAAATATCTAAACTAGTCAAGAAAATTCTCGAGGAGGTCGGCGTGTCGTTGTCACCGTCTAATAACAAGAGACGCCTTCATGAATGGAAATATAGAGCCTTTAGAACAAAGTGCAAACCACTGGTTACACTCCAGAAGTTTTGATCCCTCATAACGAGGGCTGTCTTAATCAGCAGAAAATGCTGTAAAACGTATTAAAACACATTTAACAGTCCAAAAATGTAAACCCTCCTTTACATTTTATAAACTAATCCAGTGAGCACACTGGAATCTTTGGCCGATTCTGGCCCCACAAACCTTATGTTTCACACCTCTGGATTAGACTTTGGAGAAAAGAGCTAAAAAAAAATCTGGATGGGTCTGAAAAAATAGCATGATAAGAAGAGAACAGTATGTAGAAGAAGAGAAACAGGTCATGATCTGAAGCACATGTTATCTATCAAACATGGTGGAGACTATGTTGTGGCATGGATATGTATAGCTACAGCGACCGGAGCTGGGTCACCTCTGTTTATTTGTGATATCACTGCTGATAGAAGTCGCAGGATGTAATCTGAAGTGTACACGACTATATTCTGTGCTCAGCGAGTCACAGTACGCATGGTTAATGATCCAAAGGAAACTGGAAAAGCAACCCAAGAGTTTCTCAAGGTGTATGTTCCTGCATTTTTCTATTAAAATTATTTTATTTTAGATTAATGCATGATCTGTTGGCATATGACTGTTCTATTACATTTTAGTATAGTTTTATATCATATGGACAGTCGCAGTTATATTCTACACTAGTAAAAATAGGCTCAAACATACACCCTGAGTCATAAAATCCTGTCTTATTTTTAATGGGTGGTCTTATTCAAAACAAAGTAAGTAAACAAGGAATAACAAGTTCCCACAGAGACAGACTTTAACATCAAAGTCAGACCTGAGACAGGAGACACTGGGACAGCCTAAATCTCCAGGCAGGTTATCCAGCATGCTTGGTACATCCAACCTTTCAAGTACCCTAAAAAGCTGCGCACAGAGTGCTGGCCAGTTTGTCTTATGACCCTGAGGCTCATCTCCCCGGCCCCTACGCTGACCCCGGGTGCTGACAAGCCACACCTCCTCCTCCTCTGCTGTCTGTCATCTTGCAGATAACTCTCCCTGCCTCAGTGTCATGTCCACCTGGCACCTTGTAAAAATGGGACATGATAGCGAAAAAGGTCAGAACACGGTGAAGAGGCCCCCGTGTAGAGCTGTCTGTTGAGCACAAACTACGGCTCTAGATAATAGCATTTCTAGGGAGTGTGTGGAGGCAGCGTTACACTTGTTTATGGAGGAAGAGGGTCTCTCGGTCGACATGCAGTGTGTTACATTTTTGTGTGGCTCCTCCACAAAAATGTCCAAGTGCTTTCATTTCTTAGGCCTTAATAGCTCATTAGGATTTGTAATGCAGGTCAGTAATTGTTTGGCTGACATTTCCAGAGCACAACTCTCTAAACTGTGGGTAAAAATCAAACTAACTATGGTTTGTAGGTGACTGATGATTATACAAAGATATCAAACCTGAGAATGTTCGAAGCAACATACAGGCAGGCTAAAGTTATTTGGAAACAAATGCTGTGGATATATTCTGCTCTTTAACCACAAACCAAAGGTATGTTGGTAATATTTGGTTTGAGTGCCGGCTAGCGGCACAGGAGAAAGTGAGAATGAATTAATAATAATAATAATGGATTGGATTTATATAGCGCTTTTCAAGGCACCCAAAGCGCTTTACAATGCCACTATTCATTCACTCTCGCATTCACACACTGGTTGTAGCCACAGCTGCCCTGGGGCAGACTGACAGAAGCGAGGCTGCCATATCGTGCCATCGGCCCTTCTGGCCAACACCAGTAGGCGGTAGGGTAAAGTGTCTTGCCCAAGGACACAACGACCAGGACAGAAAGCCCGGGGATCGAACCGGCGACCTTGCGGTTACAGATACGCTTCCCAACCCCCTGAATATCAAGATTTTCTGGATGGAAAAGTCATCCAGCTGCGGAAGAAACTGAAAAGAGACGGATTTTTAGGAGAACGAACCAAATCAGAAGACCTCTCAACAACTGTTGGAGTAGCTCTCAGATTAGCTCTGTCGAAACTGTTAAAGAAGTCTTAAAAGTAAAAATGTCTAACTTTTTCAAACTGGAAACAGTAGTTCCTTTCAACAGACTTCAGGTTTAGGTGACCATGATAGATATTTAAAGGATTATGTTACGAAAGAGTAACATCCTGCATACAAGATTCAAGATACCCACATATTTGTGACCCTGTAGTGTGTATAGTCAAAAGGTTTGTCTGATTTTCACTCCCCTTTGCTCACTACTTGCTTCTATTTTGCAGATTTCGCAGGTAACCCTGATTCTTTAATAGGTCAGTTCATCAAGTTAAAATATAATATGATATACACTTCTCAAAGACATTAAAGGATAACTTTAATCACACATCAGATCTATTTTCTCCTGCTTATCTAGATTTGGACTGTGGGGACAGCAGCAGATACATCCTGGCTCTGCCGGAGGTTTCTTCCTGTTAAAAGGGAGTTTTTCCTTCCCACTGTCGCCAAAGTGCTTGCTCATAGGGGGGTCATATGATTGTTGGGTTTTTCTCTGTATGTATTATTGTACGAGCTACTGTACAATATAAAGCGCCTTGAGGCGACTGCTGTTGTGATTTGGCGCTATATAAATAAAATTGAATTGAAAAACCTTATCTAGGATGTTTCCACGAGGCATCGTTGGTCAGATCCCTGAACCATCTCAACTGGCTCCTTTCAATGTGGAAGAGCAGTGGCTCTGCTCTGAGCCCCTCCTGAATGACTGAACTCATCTTATCTCTAAGGGAGAGGCCAGCCCAGCCCAGGAAACTTCCTTCAGAGGAAAGTCATTTCCGCTGCTTGCATACTCAGTCTCATTCTTTTTCAGTGACTACCCAAACCATGTGGAGATAAGTAAAGGTAGATTGACTGGTAAAAGTCCACAGCTTTTCTTTTACACTCAGTTCTTTCTTTACCACAACAGGGTAACTGCAGATGCTGCACTAATCTGTAAATCTCCTGCCCTCTTTTCTCAGTAGTGAACAAGACCCCGAGATACTTAAAATACTTCACTTTGGGCAACAACTTACCCTAAATGAGCACTCCACCCTTTTCCGGCTGAGGACCATGGCTTCAGACTGGTACGGATTTTTATCTCAGCTGCAAACTGCCCTAAAGCCTGTTGGAAGTCAACTGCCTGAGGAGGCCAGAAGAACCACATCGTCTGTGAAGAGCAGAGATGGGATTCTGAGGTCAGCAAACTGGAAATCCTCTGCCACTTGGCTTCGTCTAGACATTTTACCCATTAAAGTTATCAACAGAATCAGTGTTGACCAAAGCACTTTTTCCTTGACCTTACCTGTCAGCTGCCTCTAGAGTCCCACAAGCTAACTATGCCTAATAGGACTCCATGAGCTTCACAGCCCCCTCCCCCTCTGGTGTCCATGATCTGGTTTGGGGTTAGCACCGCGACAGGCACCAAGCGCCTTGAAGCCACAGCTCCAGACTTTGTGGTATACTGCAAAGTGTATTAAATTAAACACTTGACCTTTCTAGTTTAGAATAAAGATGCTAGTTATTTATACTTAGAAAAGAACAAATGTTTTACTCACCTCTAGTAAAAGGACTTTGCATAACAATTTTAAATACAGTTTATAAAAACAGTATAATAAGCTTTCTACATTTAGCATCTGTGTGTATAAATCCAAACACAATCAAGAAGCTGGTTAGAAAATGACTTCTTTATTTAACATGACCGTATCAGCATATCAGCCCACACACATAGCATCAGACTCAAGTCACAGTCACTCACTTTCAGTATATACAGATAGGCACATTCACATTAGGCATTAAAGCCAGCCACAGCATCTTCTGTAGGTCCAAACCTGTGGCATATTTGGCTGCTGCCTATGAGTCAGCCATCTTAATTGGGGTCCTCTGATCCAAGGTCTGTTTCAAACTTTCACAGACGAAATTAATGTTCTAAGCACACTGATCTGGAGTCAGAAATTGTGACCAGTGTTCTCCATCCAAATACAAACGGTTCTTCCTGAAATGTCATGCTGAAGTTTCAGCCCAATAAATGCAAACAGTTGTACAAATGAACAGGAACACCTACTCTTTTGGGAAAATAAAACTCTGGAAGTGTATTCCCTGACTTTGTTCACCAGTTAAATCCTCTTCAGTCAGGTGGGTGTGATGTGGATTGTGCACGAGGACAAGTTTTAGGTTAGCGATATATTTGAGATGTTGATTGCATTCATGGAAACGTCAAACTCAGCATTAAAAGGACATTCCTTATATTTTGAGGAATGGCTGTGGAAGCTTTTACACGATCTCATTTTCAACTCCAAATCTTATATTACCTGGAATTTTAAATGTAATTTTTACTTGATGAAATTTAATCAAACTTTAAATCGTAAAAAGGGAGAACAAGTTAAAAAAAAATAAAAAAAATAGTGTAACTTAAAAAACAAGTTCAGTTCACCAAAGAAAAAAATTAACCAATTACATGTCATGAAGCAAGCTTTTGCATTGCAGTGTTACCGCTCTACAAAAGCAAAGAACAGGACACTTAACACATGCTCAGTACTTAAACTAAGTTAAATTGAAAGTAAACTACAAATACAAACACAGGGGCAAACAGTGGGTTGCTAAACTTTGTATAATCCACGGCCTTCATCATTCACCAGAATTCTTTTAACGGGCGAGAAGGAGCAGGGAGGGTGCAGGTCTGTAGCAAATTTTCAATGAACGGCAAGAGGAGGAAATGATCCCCACTTAAAAACAAGAAAATCAAACCCATGTGTAAAGAGGATACAGTCAAACTAATAAAATGAGAAATAAATAATCAGCTGTATTTAAAAAAAACAAAAAACAGAACAAGGCTTCTCAGGAGGCGGGTTTTCAAATTCGTTTTCTTTATCCCAAACTACAGTGTTCCTCTGTGTCGTCTCCATCTCAAACAAGCGCCTCGCCTTTGAGATATTTACACGTCAAAGCAACCCAATTTGGGCTTAGTAAGCATGTAATGCTACATTGCATGAATGGAGGTTTCCCTAATGTCCAATAAAGAAACGCAGCATGTTGGCAGGGAGCCTTTCCACCGCACCGCAGTGAGTCAGACCCTTTCCTGTCCTGGGATCAGTCCTGACTCCTTTCCCTTGTGAGCTGAAGTCCCCCTGTGGTGCAGCGGTTTTAGCCTGAGAGCAGTACTGACAAAGGAAGAGCAGCATGTGGGTTCATGGGAGAATGAAAGCGGCCCATAATGAACATGTGGGATACAACAGGTCGCAGTTAATGGGACAAAAAGGGTGCTGATCTTGTGCTGCATTCTCACATGTACTGGAAATTCTAAAATTCCACTTTAATGCAGGGAAAATTTCTCACACCTAAAGTTTGACTTTGACATCATTGGTGGCACACATTTACAATACCGACAAAAACAAATAAAATAAAAAAACACACTCAAACACATCTGCCCTGTCAAAGGTTAAGTCTGACCAGAGCTGGAAAGCAGGAAAGTGATTCTTGTGTGATGCCAACTTAAATACAAGAAAGGAAACTGACACAGAAGTGCAGTCAGACACTAATTAGTCAATGTTCATTTTCAGAATGAATCGAGAGACATTTGCTCCAACTTCCAATTTTTACCTGGTGTTTGTGTTTTGCACAAAATCTCAAGGTTGTTGGCGATTCTGTGTCTTCTTGTTCTACAACTTGTGTGTGTAAACAGCTCGAGCAGCAGTGGGGATAAACGTCAGCGCTCTCCACCCAACTGCTGCCATTAGCGATGTGACTGAATGAGTGAAAATGTCACAAGGCTAAAAGCAGTCTGACTGCACTTTAACACCAAATTTCTACTTAAGCATGAATCTCAGGTCTAAACCAAATGTTACTTGAACACAAAAATGACACCCTTACGTTCACTGAAAAGATGTCTGCAGCCAAAGCTGCGATCTTTCTGTCAGACATGGACATGCTAAACTGGAACCAGGAGTGTTTATTGTTTGTTTGTTTTAAAGCTGAACTGCCAATTGCTTCAACGATGGGATTCTGAACAGCACAGCTGGGGAGCACTTCTTCCTGCTGTCTTCCCATTCTGGGTGGTAATTTTGGTTTCAACTGTGTCCCTTTGCCTCTGTGATGCTTGGTACTGCCCTGTGGTCTCCCAGTGGCTGCTATAACTTCTTAAAAAGTGGGATTCTGTCGAATCTTTAATGTTTTTACGCTGCTTGAGCATAATGGACACACTCAGACTCCATGGAAATGCACAACAGAAAATTCTGTCATGAAAATATAACTGTCAATACACGTTTTCTACCTGATTTAATTGTGACAGTAAGCTCTTCATCCCCTCTCATCCTCATATTTATCGGAGTTCATCTCTATGCCTGTCCTCCTCAAGCTTCTTCTCTGAGGCAGAAGTAAAAGTTTGGGCTGCTTGTTGACCACTACTTTTAATCAGCCTCTGCTTTTTCTGTTGTAAATGTTCCTCACCTGGAGGAAACAGCAAGTCAGTGAAGAGGGAAACGAGGACTACAAGATAAGACAGGTGAAGAGGACATTCTACTATATACCCTACGTGTCCCCCTCCTCTCCTGTCTTTGCAGACTCTACGAACAGAAGTCCAAGCAACTGCTACTCCCCTCCAACTGTTTCACCCCCACCCTCTTCCTCCGTGTTTTCTTCCGTGTTTTCCTCCAGAAGTTGTTTGTCTGAGTAAATGTCCCTGACGAGGAGGATTCTGATGAGGAGGCTCTCCAGGATTCGTCGGTCCAGCGGTGTGGAGCTGAACCACAGCGGGTCATCTGGGCTGCAGTCCGGATCCGGCTGAACATAAAACACATCTAGGCTTTTCTGCAACGGGAGAGGACTGCAGGGAGGTAGGTAAGGAGGAGGGGGGAAAAAAAAAAAAAGGCAAGCGGAAGGAACAAAAAAAGAAAAGTATTAGAAACAAGCAAAAAGGAGGTATTGTAGAAAAAGGGAGAAAAGTGCAGGGAAAAGAGCACAGGGGAGGGAGAAAATGAATGCATGTATTGGTTTCAGTTTCCTCTTGAACAGTTAGGAGAAAATTTTGATGACATTAATTTATAGCAAGTCCTCATCTTTAAAGAGTCAGCACTGAAGTTCAGGATGTGAACAGCAATGAGTTCTAATCACAGGACTCAAGCCTTTACTTTACAGCCACTCTTAAGATTTATTCCAGTAAAAACACTGAACCCACCACTTGGATCTGTAGAGTTCATAGAGGTGACACTCGTGCTTCTTAGCCGGGCAGCGTTGGGCGGAGCCGCCAGAGTTGCTGTCGCGTTCCTCCTGCTCGTCGTCCTCGACCTTTCGTTTTCTCTTCCTCGACTCTGTTTGCACTGATCGTCCAACAGACAGAAAGGAAATTTTTGTAAAATTTTCCTCAAGGTTCTGTGTCTAAAACTAACATATGCAGAAACCACTAACACTTGTTTTGAACTGTAGATGATGGAAAATCAAGTTGAAAGACACAAACAGAGGTCCACGGGCATTTATGGTTTTGAATTGTTTGGCTCTGAATGTTAACAAACTGGATATGAAATCAGAAATTTTTCAGCATCTAATGTGGACATAAAAACTATGAATCACTGAATGCTAAATTATACATCTTGTGATAATGTGCATGTGTGAATTTCACAAACAGGAAGTTCAATCGTCCATCACAGCTAGATGAGAATTTCTATGGCCAATATATACGAAGCATATCAACATGATGCATTTTCCAGCCTCACCATGGTGATCCTGAGAGATGGAAGGCACGCGGATGCAGATTGTGGTCTCCTTGGTAACAGGATGGAGTGTGTCTGGGCCGTAGACGTTAGAGAAGGAGAGGCGCAGGTGCTGCTCCACGGTGCGCAGGCCAAAGTATTTGGTGTTCAGGTAAACGAGCGAGCGCAGCAGAGCGGCGGGACTCTGCTCCCCGAGATGACGACTGCTCCACAAGCTCTGCTCCTCCACTCGACCCCACAGCGAGCCTAAAGAGAGACGATCCAATTCCACAGTCAACATCTACAACACTCATCAGTTCTTTCTTGTCTTTATCCACCATTTACATCTGCCAAATATAATTTTCTACCTGGGTACTACTTGTGCAGACATGGAACCTGTTCGTGTTGGAGCGGTGTCCTCATATTATATCATAGTGCAATCACAACGTGTCAGGATGTGAACAGCAGAAGAGTTATAATCACTGGACACGGCTCAGAATATCGAGAAACACAACAGGTTGTTTAACAGCACCGTGCCACTAGCTGGTGATAACAAGAATATATTCAAACACACTTTCCAGTGTCATCGTTATCAGTGTGGGATGAGTTTCTTAGCAAGTATCATAGCTTCCACATTCCACACTGCAATGAGATACTGTCTCACATCTGAGACGATCTGTTTTTGCCTTTTTCATCCACATTGTTGCTGCTGAAAAATGAGGAATTTAGGACATGAGTTTATGTCAAAATACAGTATGTAAAGTCACCTGAAAAACTAAGACCATCTTGCTGTGAAAGTGGCAAAATTAATGAGCTTTCTGACCATGGTCATGTCCATGAAAGAGTTATAGAAACTTCATGAATACATAAAGAATGAGAAAGACTGCATGATGAGGATAAAGTTGGGATTTGCAGTCTTTATTCAGTACTCAAATCTGTACAGTTTCATGATAAAGCAATATCGTGTTAATCAAATTGTTTCCAGAAAGAAATATTAAAATCTGACAAAGTACTCAAAACTGTGCTAATTCCAAGTGGAGCAGGCACACAAGGAGGGTCTTACTAAGGATTACACTCACCATCAGGAAGTACACTGGGCTGCCAGTCCTTCAGGACCTTGTTAAGCTCCTCTCCAAACTGCTGGTAGCATGGATCACTGAACAGGTCATCCTTCCGGCCTTTGGAGTGAAGATGCTTTAAACAAAAAACAAAACAAAACTATCAGTTAAAAAAAAAAAAAAAATGAAGAAAATGAAAGGATCACAGAGCTTCAGTCTGTGGTTGCTCACATAGTTTAAAACCGTGTCCTCATATTCAAAAGCTCATCACTGCTTTTCAGGATGTGAACAGCAAATGGTTATAATCAATGGACACACTAATCTATAAAGTCAGACTGAGGGAAAGGAAAAGGAATAATATAATAAATATAAAAAAAACGAAAGAAAATGACCGCAAAGATGTAGTGAGCACAGAAAATCCTTAAATTCCCTTTTTGAACAGTGACGATTTTAAAGGAGGGAGGAACATCGACAAAGAAGAGGCCTGGAAAGAGGGGCAGACATTTTCAACCATTTGAAGCCAAATATCCCAACACAACGATAAGTAACCCGATTAATCCGTTTCCACAAACAGATAAAGTCAGCCTTACACTTCTGTGGCAGAAAAATCACACTCCAGAGCTCTCTGAATGACCCCGCTCTCCATGCAGCAGCCATGCTCGATGACTACTCCCATGTGAGAGGAGGGGGGAAAAGAATGTGCACCAGTACTAAGGGTCCTACTGGAAACCCTCACTCGAAAATTAGTTCCTACTAAAAAAATTACTACAGATGGAATGACACTAGAATTTAAAAAGGTTAATAAGCCGATTCTTATTTTGTGTATATAATTTAAGTATTTAGATTTTTTTTTTTTACCTGCTTTTGAATTCTGTTTGGCCACATTTTTTTAATGAAATGTGGTAATGACAGACAAGTTAAAACTATTACTGTGACAAACCTACTGCTAACATCTACAAGACATGAACATTAAAAAAAAATTAAAATAAAATGCTCAGTTGAATTTTACAGTTGATGATTTGCTGCCTTCTCGAGAGGGGCAGCCGTTTCATACTAACCTGCTGGATCCCCAAACAGAGGTAGAGGATGCTGTCTGGAGAGTAGCGCTCCCCACTGGGCCTGCAGACCTCCCTGACAAAACGGGACAGAGCCACGTTCAGCCTCTCTGAACTCACTGACAAGAGGTTCCTTTTTGGCCGGGCTGCAGGAGACAGGAACAATCACCAACTGATGTTAGCAAACATGCAGTGTTTTTTTTATGTTTCCCAACAGGACAATCAATTTTTCTTTTCCAGCAAAGGAATGCACCTGGACTCTCTTAGTGTAACTACTGAACAGGGCAGGTGGGAAATGAAGGGGTTCAGTGTACCTGCTTTGGAGCTTTCCTGTGCTTTGGTGTCATCCGACTGATCAGGAGGAGACAGTGCCCAGCGTTTCCAGGCATTGATACCGTAGCGAGCTTTGAGAGGCAGTGATCGTCCTTCTGAGGTTCTGTTTGTTACATTTGAAGAAGAGGACGACGCTACATCTGGCTTCTCCTCCACTGCCAGCTTCTTGTTCCCCTTCAAGGCAAACAAACCCATTACTAACACAATCAAACTAAGTTTGCCATTGAAAATATTCTGGCACACACGTGTTATTACTTTTCTCCTGGATTGCGGTCGAGGTGCTGACTCCTTCGGTTCCTCCTTTGGTTCTTCCTTCGGTTCCTCCTTCAGTTCCTCCTTTGGTTCTTCCTTCAGTTCCTCCTTCTCTTCTGCCAGAACTGGAGGTAAAGCAAAGCCCATATCCTCATCATTTCCCTCTGGAACACGAGCGGGGTCTGAGGTTGAGAGAGGAAATAACACGCCTTCATGTAATATGGTTTAAAAAAAAAAAAAAAAAAAAAAAAAAAAAAAAAAAAAAGTACATCCAGGAAATCAAAGCAAATCAACCAATCAAGCAAACTAAAGCTGGAAAACGTGGAATTCACCCAATACGCAGGTTTACATAAATCGGACAGATTCATCGATCCAAACTGTGTCCAGAAAATGGTGTAACGACTTATTAACACTCTTTAAAATCCTTACATTAAAACCATCGATGTCAATGAGGCACAGAAAAAGGAAGAAAGAAGGAAAATAAAACTTGGATTGCAGGGCCAGTTGATGACTTCATACTCCTTTGAACAGTAAGCCAAAGCTTAAAACCTCTACACCGATAGGCGTGATGACAGCAGCTCCAGAAATAACCAGAGGGAAGAATTTTAATCTCAATTACTCTACTGATCCATTAAAAACCCCATGCAGTCAGATGTTGTTACATAAGACAAGAAATCAAATGGGAAGATGAACACAGAGGACGAGTGAGCAGGTCAGAGTGGGCAACAAAGGCACAGTATTAAATATACGAAGTCTTAAAATCGGTAATCTGAACACCTGAAATAAGGTTCATTAGAGGACTAGAGGTGGCTCTTAACAATTGATCTAATAAAAATAGTTTGCTCAAGCTATGAACAGCCATTATTAGAAATTATCCTTAGGAATTGTATGATTTTATTTTTTTTGGGGATCAGTAATTCTTAGCAAGCGATGAAAACTACAGTTAAGAAAAAAAACTGCAGTTATTGTTAATGCACAAAATACTATAAAACAGCTTTTAAAACAGCTTGCTCCTGACTCTGTGCCTCTTATCCAGTATTCTCAGGTTTACAGCTACATGCTCAGAAGACGTTTACCTTGAGGAAAGTCTGCCTCCAAGTCCAGGTCGGGCTCATACTTCTCCTCCTCTTCTTCCTCAGAGCTGCTGCTGGTGCTGCTGGAAGACTCCTGGCCTTCAGGCTCCCTCTTCACCTTCACAGGTTTTACATCTGAATCATAAAGAAGGGTAGATCCTCACTGTCATGGTTTGCTGCAGCTTTCTTCCACTTCTCTCTTTTTATCAGCATATATAAAGAAACCGTCAGAAGCTAGTATAAGGGCTGTGTTCGGCACCTCTCTGATAAGCAATCTTTTAACCCGTATATTCAATCCTGGCGTGGGCTCACCTGGCTTCCGATCCTCTGTTATCACCTCAGCCATGGTGATCAGGTCGTCCTCCAGAGGATCAGAGGGCACCTTGGTTTTCAGTTCGTTGATGGTCTGGACGATCTCTTCTGCCCCCTGCAGGGTAGTGGGCAAGAACACAGGCACAGGAACCTGGAGGGGACAGGGTATCAAATTAATTAGTAATCAGATCACCGACTTGCAAGTTTATCTTTATAGCTTGCGCAAATTTGTGTTTAATTATTTTTTTCCTTCTAAAATTTTATAAGTTTAATTTTAAGCAAGGATAAATCATATGCAGTATGCTCAAGTCTTACCGGTACAGGCAGAGAGAGAGGAGTGGGAGTGACCTGTGAATACATATTCATAGGCATGGGAATGAACACGGGCACAGGTATAGGTACAGGCACGTACTCCCTCTTCACACCATCATCTACATCTGTGGGAACACACACGTCAAATCATTATGTAAGCCAGGTGTTTCAAACATATGGCTTGTGGACCAGAGCTGGGCACCCAGAGGGTCTAATCTTCAACCAGTGATTCCTCTCAGCCTCCAAGCAGACACACCAATTTCCAAAATCCTAAATCACCTTGTTCTCAAGTTATTGCATTCACAAGATTTAAAAACAAAACAAAACCACAAAACAACTTGCTCTGTCTGACCTTAAGGTCAAGGACACCGGCATTCACACTAATCGGATTTTTTTAGTAGATGCAGCAGTGTTATCAACCTGAACATCCTACGTCACCACGTTTTTCAATTATCACATTTACAAACTTGGGTGTCTGCGCCACCCACCATCCTGGTGGCGTGACTACAAAATCCCATCAGCCTTTTATGACGGAGGGGTAAAAATTATTGGAAGACAAAATTCAATTGAATCCAATGTTTTTATTATCAGCCTGAGATCAAACTGGACTGTATAAGATCTTAGAACTAAAATGAGCTATACATATCTGCCATAAGCAAACTCGTACAGCGTACCTCTGAAGTTGCGTTTCACAGTTCACGTCCTCGGTCGTTCACGTATTTTCCTTAAAATCTAACAAATATTTGTTCCACCACAATTTTGCATAAAGCACAAATATCCTCCAATTGTTTCAAAGAGGAAACCACGGCTTGGGATGGCAAAATATCCCTGTACCGAGAGGTAGGAGGTTTGAAAGTAGCCAATCCAAGAACATTATTCGTCTCTCCTTTCTGCATTCCCGGCATGCTTTGCTGAGTGTTCTTGTCTCTCCTGTTTTGTTCTTCTTAAAGCCCTAAGGGTGCCACCCAAATGCATATTTATTATATTATAACAACAGGCATTTATATTCATTTTTTGAATGCTCTAGAATCGTAAACCCTGCAAATTTCATGGGGTCGACTGTATTAATGGGACACAAAGAAATGATTTTAAAATTATGAGTGCCAGGAATTTGTTAACGATTGTGTTTTTACCTGTCTGTAAGAGTTTGCTCTGCATGTGTGGCTTGCAGTAGGTAGCCTTGGTCAGTGTGAGTGGTTTGCAGAGCACCGCCTTGTTCTTTACATCTCTCACCAAACCTCCGCCAGTGTATGCCGCAGTGCTCTGGTTTACCAGCTGCAACATAGAAGACAAAATAAATCAACAGAAGAATAATTGATTTTAGATGAACTAATAAGATCTGTGTTTTTCCAGGAAGTAAATCAGTTCCACAGGCTACATTTCAAAACTATTAGGTAGTAAATACATGAGCCAGAACATTAATAACGTAGCTGCTCATCAAGCTTACAATTCATCCCATTTCGCAGGTTATTGCCCATAAAGCAGCAAACATGAGCTTGACCACAGTTTGGGTTAAGACCTAATAGGTGGTCAGTGAGTATAGGTTTGATTAAACTTTGACCAATACCCTAGGAGGAGTATCAGTTGTCGTGGACAGATGGATATCTCGCCATGACAAAAACTCACAGGTCCTTTTTGCTACATGAGCTAAAAACGCTTTCAAAAGGCAACTAGTGCTACATGATTTAAAAACAAGTGCTTTGATCAAGTCACCTTTTAAATATTCTTACTTACCCCAAGTTTGGCCCCTGGCACATCAATCCCTGTAAGACAGAAATGGAATATATGTCAACTAACATTCACATATAAGCATGACTTTATTTCCATTTTTTGGCACTGGATAACATTTCCTGATATTTGACAAAACCAACTTCTGTTACAAGGATGTAGATATGTCCAAGAGCGACACTTTGAAGCAAAAACCTGGTTCTTTCAGGGACACAAAGAGACACACACACAGTTTTTACCTAGGGTCGTATTCTCAGGGCCCTTCTGTGTGACCATGATGGGCTCATTCTGCTGGCAGTAGAACCTTAACAGGCACTCTTGATCACAGAACTGCTTCACCTCTGACCTCCACATCACAGACTCTGTCAGGTTACCCTGCACCTTACAACAGTCACACCTCGCCGCCTAGTGGACATGACGACATAGCTCTCGTTAATGTTCTCGCACTGTTTTTCCACATAGAAAAAACATGTATTTCATGGAGTGCGTGTCAGCAGACCTTATAGTACCAGTCGTTGAACTTCTTGGCACACGCCTCGCTGCAGAAGTCCCGGGTCATACCTCCGAGCGGTCGGGTTACACCTCTCTTACAGAGTTGGTTGCAGTGGTTACAGCTCACACATTTCAGACCCAAACGCTTAATAAAATCCTGCTTGAATAACAACTTGCAACCTAAGGAGGGAAGAAAACAAACAAACAAAACAAACAGAAAATGAATTAAAGCTTACAAACAGGATATATATGACTTCAGATAAATGAGACAGGGTTCAAATGACAACTATGAATGTCTAAATGGGCCAACAGCCAGCATGGGATGACATCAAATTGCCAATTCTACTTCAAGCAGAGAAGAGGACAGGCGATGAGTACCTTCGCTGCAGAATGGTCTCTTGACCCCCGAGAACTTGACCATCTCATGTAGTGTCTTCTCCTCTTGGCAGTACTCGCAAAATGTCACAATACAGTGAAGCTTCTTGTAGTCTTCACAACACGTTTTGCTACAGAACTGGTAGACCTTATCCTGAAGGCACACACATTCAGAGAAACGTACTGCAGCCATTCTGTTTTAAGATACATCAAAATTACATCTTCACACAGTAGAAATGCTCCCATGGCTTCTGCACCTCTCCATCTTTTTTCACTGCACATGACATCACTCACTGTATCACAGGAGGCAGTATTAGGAACTTATCTTTCTACATCATGCTTTCTAATGCAAAATATAGACGTGAATTTGCACAAAATTTAACGTAAACCATACATTCCTCTTGTGCAGACCTTTAAAAGGAATTGTGCAGCACAACAGGCAAAGAAAAGTTCAGTTCTCAGACAAGCTTAGCAGATTTTAAAATAGTTTACACTGCTTTAGAGTGATATTTGTAGAAAACAAGAGGCACTCCGTGTTCCATCTTTATGAACGTTGGTTCACTTCAAGGATGGTCTCACCTCCCACTCCAGTATTTCAGGCTTTAAGCTGAACACTCCTCGACAGTAGTTACATTTCAGCTTGACTGTGCTGTTTGTGGTGGACAAAGGTGCCTGTCCATTGGTGGCTGTCTGAAGAGTAGCATTCTGTTTAAAAACAAAAAGTTTTAAACATGCATGCTTTCACAAACATCCTGATGGTATATCCAAACACATCACCAGCTTCAGCTAGATCCACAAGCTCATCTCTACACGTGTTTGGTATTACAGAAAATTTTATATTATAAAAATACATGAAGTCACAGTAGTTTGTACAAAATCTGTTTCCTCGTTGATATGTAAATGAATGCAACATGAGTCTTAAAAACTAATCAGGCCATAGACGCCACAGAGGAAACCTGCAGTATTTGAGCTGCTGAGCTCAATGAAAAAATAATCTTGGTTTTATTTTCTGCAACTTTGATGATTCTCATCTCCACTGTTATGATTAAGATCCCACATGTATTCAATCTTCCTATAGATAAGTATGAACACAGGCATAAGTATCACAGGCATCAGAGCAGAATTTAATCAGGTTATTGAAATATTTACAGAATGGTATTAATATACCCGTTTACCTCATTTCAGCAGCATCCTGCTTCATCATCAAACACATAACAATAAGGGGTTTCATTCAGATACATCAAACAGCTACTGTGCCAACATGTCTTCTAAAGAGCCCAGATTTGTTTGAAATGAGTCTCACCTGGAACTTGGTTACACACTGTGAGCTGCAGAAGTTAAGGACATTTCCCTCTGGTAGCGTGGCCTGATACTGTGGTAAAGAATTCCTCTTACAGAAATGACAGGTGGGCTCTGTGCCTGCACACACAGGTGTTAGGCATTAAAACACAGAAATAAAAGCATATCTGAAACGCAGGTCTTTCTAAGTAACTCTCATACTCAATTCATTTTGTTGGTAAAGTGATTCGGTTTTCTAAAAACTAATGAGCAGGTGTGGATATACTAGTTCAAAGGAGCCATTTTCTGCTTCCGGCAAACCAGTCAACCTAAATGCACTCACACAGGGAGATCATTTGATTGTGAACACAAACAATAAGCAACCCAGCACTTTTCAAACTAAATGCCTATTATGTTGCTCCCCACTTGCAGTGTTAATTATCCTAATGCCAGCTCAACATCTTATGAATGAATATTCTTTATTGTCATTGTCACAGGTACAATGAAATTGAAAGATGTCTCTGGTCAGTGCAACATCACAAAAGATAAATACTTAAAAACTATAATTAAATACTTAAAAACTATAATGATAGGATATAAAAGATAGAAATACATATAAAATACAGTATTCTCATACCGTAGATACACCCAAGCAATCCAGGCCTAAGGCCCCATACAGACACTCAACATACGACCTAGTTGATATATCACTCAAACAATCAATCACTCAATCAATTTGTTAGCGCATCCAACAAAACATGTCTGAAAGCATTCCAACATCAAGGGCACAAATGACAACAGGGGCAATGAAAGTCATCTACTTTTAGTAGCATTGAGACATGATATTGCAATTGGGTAGAAACTGTGTTTGAGTCTGTTAGTCCTTGTGTATGTTGTTCTATACCGTTTACCTGAAGGCAGCAGTTCGAACATGGAGTGTCCAGGGTGTGAGGTGTCCTTTATGATGTTATGGGCTCTTTTGAGGCAGCGGGAACTGTGTAGGTCTTTCAGTTTGAGGAGAGGGCAGCCGATTGTCCTTTGGGCAGCGTTGATTACTCCCTGGAGTGCTTTCCTCTGAGCCACTGTGCAGCTAGCGTACCATATGCCTATGCAGTACGTTAGTATACTTTCGATGGAGGCTCTATAGAAAGACACCATCAGTCTCTGTGTGATGTTGTTCTTCCTAAGCACTCTCAAAAAGTACAGTCTCTGTTGTGTCTTTTTCAGTAGCTCAGAGGTATTCACACTCCAGGATAGGTTTCCCTCTATGCTGACTCCCAAGAAGCGGAAGTCTGCCACCCTCTCCACACAGTCGTCGCTGATGATTAGTGGTTGGATTTCTGTCTTGTGTCTTCTGTAGTCAATTATGAGTTCTTTGGTCTTTTTCGTGTTTAGGAGAAGGTTGTTATCCTTGCACCATGAAGACAGCCGCTCCACCTCATCTCTGTAGGCAGACTCATCTCCCCCAGATATGAGCCCCACCACAGTAGTGTCATCTGCGAACTTTACAATGGCGTTGCTCTGGTGGGCGGGGGTGCAGTCGTGTGTATAAAGCGAGTAGAGCAGTGGACTAAGCACGCAGCCCTGTGGCGACCCAGTGCTTAGATTTAGGGCTGGAGATGTGTAACATCCCACTCTCACTCTCTGTCTGCGGTCGGTGAGGAAGCTATTGATCCACTTACAGGTGCTGTGAGGAAGCCCTAGGTCTTTTAGCTTGGCGTCCAGTTTGTATGGAAGAATGGTGTTAAATGCCGAGCTATAATCCACAAAGAGCATACGCACATAGCTTCCTTGCCTCTCCAGATGTGTTAATGCTACATTGAGTGCTGTTGCTATGGCGTCCTCTGTCGATCGGTTTGCTCTGTAGGCAAACTGGTGTGGGTCAAGGCTGCTGGGTAGGGCTGCTGTAATGTGGTAACGCACAAGTTTCTCAAAGCACTTCATCACCACCGGGGTTAGTGCCACTGGTCTATAGTCATTTAGGCTAGAGATATGAGATTTCTTGGGCAAGGGTATTATGGTGGAGGTCTTGAGGCAGGGTGGGACGTTTGACTGTTCAAGGGATTGGTTAAAAATCCTGGTGAAAATATAGGCAAGCTGGTCTGCGCAGTCTCTCAGCACACGTCCTGGTACACCATCTGGGCCGGCTGCCTTCCTCGGGTTAACAGCCCGCAGGGTGCGCCTCACTTCATGCTCCTCCAGAGTGATGATGGTACTGCTGCTGTGGGCTGTATGGTGTAGCTGTTCCTCTGAGGCATAGGGTGCAGTGACCTCAAAGCGTGTGAAGAAGATGTTCAGCTCCTCTGCCAATGCTGGGTCACCTTCAGCCATACCTGATTTGGACTTGTAGTTTGTCAGCTGCTGGACACCCTGCCACACCAGCCGGCTGTTCTTACTCTCCAGGTGGTTCTCGATCTTCTTCCTATAGTCCGCCTTGGCCTTCTTAATGCCTTTTTTCAGGTTGGCTCTAGCCCTGCTGTAGCTCTCCCTGCTTCCGGACCTGAAGGCGCTGTTCCTCTCTTTTAACAGCTGCTGGACTTCCCGGGTCATCCATGGCTTTTGGTTGGTGTAAACCCGGATCTGCTTGTCTACTGTGACAGTGTCTATACAGTGTTTGATGTAACAGAGGACACTGTTTGTGAACATTTCCAGGTCTTGATGTTGGAAGATATTCCAGTTGGTTCTGTCAAAGCAGTCCTGTAGCTGTTGAGAAGCGCCCTCTGGCCATGTTGTTATAGTTTTAGTGATGGTCGACGCAGTTTTCCTGATTGGGGCATATGCAGGAATTAGGAGCAGGGATAAATGGTCAGATTGGCCCAGATGTGGTAAGGGTCTTGCCCTGTAGCCCTTCTTGATGTTGGAATAGACTTTATCTAAGGTGTTAGCCCCTCTCGTGGCACACTTCACATGCTGGTGGAAATTAGGGATAGCTGTTTTTAAATCCACCTGATTAAAATCACCCGCTATAATGTGCACTGCGTCAGGATATTTATTGAGTTTATTGTTGATGTTCGTGTGCAAAAGCGCTAGTGCCACGTTAGTATTTGCATCTGGCGGTATGTAAACAGTTGTTATTACCACAACAGTGAACTCCCGTGGAAGATAGATGGGCCTGCATTTGACAGTCAGATATTCTATGTCCGGAGAACAGTGACGGTCTATGATCACTGTGTTTGTACACCAGCTGTTATTCACGTATATGCAGATTCCCCCTCCTTTTCTCTTACCGGAATTGTTTGTTCTATCCTGGCGCTGTGCGGTGTAGCCTGCTAGCTCAATAGCAGAGTCCGGGATGGACTGATGCAGCCAGGACTCAGTGATTAGAAGAATACATGAGTTTTTGATGTGATTGTCCGTTGTTATTTGTAACCTTAGTTCGTCCATCTTGTTCGCCAAGGATCTGACATTCGAGAGATATAAACTCGGGAGCGGTGGTTTGAAAGGCTTCCTCCTTAGCCTGGTTAGCACGCCAGCCCGGCAGCCTCGCTTCCTCCTTCTCTCTCGTCGCCGTCTGCGTCTCCCTCCCGCCGGAATAGTAATCCAAGGAGCGCCCGGTCTCCTCGCTAGCTCCTCTGGTATTTTGTGTGAGTGGATAAATTCCATGGTCACGCTCACACGGTAACTCACTCCGATCTTAAGAAGATCATGTCTGCTGAAGATGTTATTCGCTTGACTGATCGCGCACAAAACAAAACACAAAACGTACAAAGATAACCAAACACCACACTGACCAGTGGTACATCGAGCTGCTGCAACTGTGTGCGCCGCCATCTTAGTTTGTAACATAACCATGACAAATGGTACCTGTGCAGAAATATGGATCTCTAGGTTAAGTCTCTGGACTAAAAAAAGGCTGAAAGTGAAAGCTAAATTATGAGAGAGCTGTTTCAAAGTTGCTGCTTGTGTATTGTGGTTACTCACTGATGATGGATGTTGTTGTCAGCTTGCCCTTGTTCATACAATTAACAGAGCAGTAGGAGACCATGGCGCCACCTGCCCCGACGCTATGGAGTACCTCTCCCGTCTTAATCAGTGTTTTGCAAGACAGGCAGCTCTCAAGTTTACTGTGAGCCTGAGAGAGACAGGGAAAGCACCACAACTTAACAAGACATCGCTAACTGATCATGCTAACAGATACAAAATGTGGCAACAACAAAATGTTTTGAATGTTTGTAAACCTTCTGGGAAGCTAGCATCTTAGACTTCTGATGAACGCTTTCAACAGTCCACATGTTTGTTTTGAGATCCATTTCCCACCGTTTGGCCCAGAGATTAGAACTATTACTGAAACTTGCAGTGATGACCTCAGGCTGTAAAACTACTCACTGGTTTTCTTAATAAAATGAATGTTTAACCTTTGAAAGACAAAAAGAACAATATGTTCACAAATGTTGTGAAAATGGAACTGAATACTTGAGACTATGCCATTTGCCTTGTTATTCATTTGTAAGAAAAGTTTGACATTTTTTGAAAAAACAAACAAAAACAAACATTAACACAATGGCAGAATAGTAAGGTTTGGCAGATCTCAGGGTCATTCTCATTCACTCATTTGTTGTGGATTTATCCTTCAGTGGGACACCAACACTGAACCCCTACAATGTAATCTATAGTGTAATCTGACTTGCACCTCCCTAGAACAATAACTACGCACGGCGTTGACGCAGCCTGCAACGATTGTGACTGGTTGGTTCAGTACTGTTGAGTCCTTGGGTGCTTTTCCAGCTACTTTTTTGCCACAGTTTTTGATTTTATCAATAAGAGAATATCACAATCATCTCATGCTAATCATAGCATTAATATACACTCACAAATGTCAACAAAATCAGAAACTCAGAATGAACATGAGGGAAAAAAGAAGTGAAAAAAAACCCAAAAAACTTTAGGACCCAAAAAAATGATGGAAAACAAGGAGCAAGGATCCAGGGGGGAAAGAAGACCGGGCATTTTATTTGTTTCTATTGTGTGGCACCGCATGTAAAAACACTGGGACACAATCATATGGTAATTAACACATAATGCACCAGCACAAGCATAAATAAACGTCCACCACTTACGTGGGTTAAATCATAGACTCACAAAGATTCCCCAAAGGAGTCTAAATCAGGCCTCAGGTGGGGATGCTGCCTGAGTAAAGGCATGTAGGAGGCAGGACGCACAAATCTTCTGCAAGATTAACTGGATATCACACACTTTGTATTAAGGAGTTGGAAAATTAAAATCTGTTTAAATATTTGCTATATACACAGCTCAGCTGGTTCAGGAATCCCCTGCATGTAGGGATGGGTTCCCACTGTTTCAATTCCTTGGAATTGTTTGCCATTTTTGCAAACTATTTCCTTATCGATTCCAGTCGCCCCAAATGACGTCACCACGTTGCGGAGCGTCATTTACCTGGCAGGAAACATGGTACCTAAGCGGCTCAAACACTCAAAAGTTTGGTTATACTTTACGAGAACGGATAACAACAGGACAACTTGCAATACTTGCAAAGTAGATATTTCATTTAAGGGAGGAAACACTACGAATATGCAAAAGCATTTGCTCACAAAACACACGATGACCTTAAATGAATGTCGTGTTTTTAATTCCGCTCCGGGTTCGTGAATCTCAACCCAGCAGCAGCGGTAACGTTTGTACGTCCTCTCCCGTTAACTCGGCAGGTAAATAATCAACTAACAGTGCATATTATGTTAGCGCGATCTGCCTTATTACAAAACCTGCCATTACTGTGCATTTAGGTGACCATGATGAGAGAGACAGAGTCTGGCTCACATGCTGGCAGTTCTTGCTGCAGTCTACTGGTAGCGTCTCCTTTCAGGCCAGGATAGACGAAAGTCACCGATCAGTGACTAATCACCTCAAGAATATTTCAAGGATAAAAGATCTGATGTCTCAACAGGACCTGGAAAAAACTAGTCCATGCATTCATCTTTAGTGATTACTGTAACAGCATCTTTACAGGTCTACCTAAAAAATTAGTCAGACAACTACAGCTCATTCAGAACTCTGCTGCTCGAGTCCTCACTAAGACCAAAAAAGTGGACCACATCAGTCCAGCTCTGAGGTCTTTACACTGGCTGCCTGTCCGTCAGAGGATAGACTTTAAAGTTCTGATGCTGGTCTATAAAGCTCTGAATGGTTTAGGACCAAAATACATCAGTGACCTCCTGACCCAGTATGAACCTTCCAGATCCCTCAGGTCATCTGGATCCGGTCTTTTATCAGTTCCCTGAGTCAGAACCAGACACGGAGAAGCTGCATTCAACTTTTATGCTCCTTATATCTGGAACAAACTCCCAGAAAGCCTCAGATCAGCTGAAACACTCAGTTTATTTAAATCCAGGTTGAAGACTCACCTATTCTCAGCTGCATTTGAATAAAGCACCAAACCACTGTTCATCTACAATCACGATGAACACCGGTGTACCACAAGGCTGTGTGATGAGCCCTTTCCTCTACTCCCTCTTCACCCACGACTGCAGACCTGCTGATGGTTCCAACACCATCATTAAGTTTGCAGATGACACCACGGTGATTGGCCTCATCAGTGACAACGATGAGGCCGCCTACAGGGAGGAGGTGGATCGTCTGGCTGAGTGGTGCGACACAAGCAACCTGCTGCTTAACACCGAGAAGACCAAGGAGCTCATCGTGGACTACAGGAGGAATGCTGACCCACATCCACTCATCCACATTAAGGGGACGGCTGTGGAGCGTGTGAGCAGCTTCAAGTTCCTGGGAGTCCACATCTCCGAGGATCTCATCTGGACGACCAACTGCTCCAAGCTGGTCAAGAAGGCTCACCAGCGCCTCTTCTTCTTGAGGACTCTGAGGAAGAACCACCTGTCCTCAGACATCCTGGTGAACTTCTATCGCTGCACCATCGAGAGCATCCTGACCAACTGTATAACAGTCTGGTACGGGAACTGCTCTGCCTCGGACCGGAAGGCGTTGCAGAGGGCCGTGAAAACTGCCCAGCGCATCGCGGGAGCACCACTTCCTGCCATAAATGACATCTACGGGAAGCGGTGTCTGAAAAGGGCTGGGAAAATCATCAAAGACCCCAGTCACCCATCACATGGACTCTTCACCCTCCTGCCCTCTGGGAGGCGCCACAGGAGCCTCCGGACTAAGACCACCAGGTACCGGAACAGCTTCTTCCCCACAGCTGTCAGACTCCTGAACTCTGCCTCCTGACATCTGACCCACGTTAAACTCATGGACTGGACATACACACACCCACAATGGACAACTGTACCCTCAAACACAATAATAACATGGACTGAACCACCACTCACAACCACCAGCACTTTATATAGCCTCTGTAGAAATTATCCACACATCTCATTTATCTTACCTGCACTACTGTATAGTTCTGTATAAATAATCATTCTGTACATACGATAATTTTAATTCTACAACTGTTTATAACTTGCATAGTTCCCATTTCTGTATAGCTGTATATCTCAGATTCTGTAAAGTTATTTATTTCATATTCTGTATAGTTTTTCATATTTATATCCTGTTCATATCCTGTACATAGCTTGTACTCACTACAGCCTGTACATACCTATAGTTATAGAATATTCACAACATACTTCATACCGTGTACATTATAACATACCATAATAGACCCATTTCTGTAATATACTCACATATCTATATTATTGCTAATATATATTGTAATATATCTATATCACTAAAGCACTTCTGGATGGATGCAAACTGCATTTCGTTGCCCTGTACCTGTGCATGTGCAATGACAATAAAGTTGAATTCTATTCTATTCAAATCCACACTTAAGCTTAAATTTCAAAACTTGCATTTAACTACTGATTTTATCTACTATTCTGATTTTATATACTGTTTTGTTTGTTTGTTTATTAGTTAGTTTGTTTGTTTGCTTTAATCAATTTTAAATCATGCTTTTTATTTGTTTTTGTTTCTAATGTCTCTGTAAAGCACTTTGAATCACCTTGTTGTTGAATTGTGCTATACAAATAAACTTGCCTTGCCTAAGTTTGTGGTCAAAGCCTTGCACCCATTTGCCACAGCAGATGATTTTCAGTAAGTGAATGTGTTTAATTGTAGGCAGGGACATTACTGGATATTCTTGTGTCATTGCTATAGAATATTTTATATTACACTTTGTTATTGCTACAGAAGAATATTGATTTTATTATTTTACATTTACAATTTTTTTCCCTGGGGACCCTGTGACACCCCATTGAAGAGCCGTAGGCTGGATCTCTTAAGATCTCACTGTTGGGTTTGTAAGGCCATGTTACTCCTAAATTTCTATCTTGTTCAAAGAGAAGATAAAACAAAGTTCTAAGCTAATCGACCTTAGTGTTCTCCTTTTTTTTAAAAAGAATCGATAAAGAATCGAATCGTTAAACAGAATCGAAAATGGAATCGGAATCGTGAAAATCTTATCAATACCCATCCCTACCTGCATGTGTAAACAAAGCTTTAGTGGATTATATTCCACAGTTTCAAAGAACTGAAAATATGGACTTCAATTCTTACTCTAAAACAGACTTCTTAGTTGCATAAGAAAATTCACAATCTGTCTGATAAAGAAACAGTACAGCCCAGAATTGGACACACAGGCCTGTTATCTGCATGCTTTCTAACACTGACAGTGTCCAAGTGGTTTCCTGCAATTACTAGAGGAACGTCCAATAGGTTGCCGTTGCCAAGCAACAAATTAAATTTCAACCTGCAATTTTTCACAAACATTTCTCTCCAACATAATTCAGCTGTACAATGTTCAGGAAAAATGTATTAATAATTTTGAAAGCTTGAGGAGAAAAAAAACAGGTGGGCCGAGCACTGGCATGCTCTGCTTGGATACTAACATACAACACAACTGCAAGAAGGACAGACCTACATCTCTGACCTGCCATTTGGTTAACGGGTGACAGGCAAACAATGACAGCAGTTCCTGAATTTTCTAACTCTACAAAACAACACAAAGACAGAAACTCAAAAAATATCCTCCTAAGTATGTAAAATAAATATAGTAGAACTTTTGAAATGTACTCTAGAAATAATTGTGACATGACTTCATAAAATTCAGAAATCTCTAAAAGGGCTGGTGGTGTAAGACAAACTAAAAGCACCAGCGTTGCTTCTGTCTGCACTCCTCCTTCAAGCCATATGTGAAACATTTGATCATTCAAGCAGCCATTTTGCTTTCTGTACAAAATTTGTAGGACTGACTCACTCCAGCTTTCATTCATTTTGTGCCTCACTTGAATATGTATTGCTGACAGCACAGCAGTGTTACTTAAATACCAACTTCTTCTTTAAAAAAGGTGGATGAGTAATGCAGGATTTATACTTTTACATGGAATCTGCGACAGATGTACGTCATGACTGAAAACGCTTCTGAAACCCAACACCGTGACTTTACGTGCACCATCCTAGAAATGTAGCACACATACAGCACACTGAATCAGCCTGCAATGACTCAAAGTATTCTCTGCCATTTTTACATTTACAGTTATACTTCTCTTGGTGCCATTTTTTAAAATCTCCAAGAAGAGAATGGATCAACTCAAAAAGAGAACAGCTTCCTGTTTATCTGTGTGCATGTGTGTGTTGTACAAGTAAGAGTTTCACCACAGATAAATTAAAATTCCTCAAAGTTCTGGCCATCAAAGCAGCACCATGATGTCCTAAAATCCACTGAATAAAATAAAAGGATCACAGCTTTCCCACTGGCTCACCTGCTTGTACTCCCTGATGCAGTTCTGGCAGCAGAAGCGTTTCTGCTGACCGTCGACCAGAAGCGAGTGATTGGCTGATGCCCGGCTGGGAAGGTAGTCACCACATTGCTCACAGCAGTTCATGATCAGACCATTGGCCCTGCGGTAAACGTTGAAACATGCGTCGCTGCAGATCTTATGGGTCACAGTCTTAAAGCTAACCTCATGCCGGATCTGCAGACAGCAAAACATCAGAAGGATCAAGAAGAGATGTTCACATTTTAAATGACATTTCTCCTGGTTGGTGTGGGTCATACTTTGTTTCAACTAATTCTAATGGAGTTCTAGCTTTGCTGAAAACATCCAACAGTAAAAAAATAAATAAAATAAAATTAAAATAAAATAAATAAAATTTAAAAAAAATACACAACTAAGATCTCCAACTTGTGTTGTTGAAATAATCAACAAAAAGATATGATAAATCCTGAATGCAGACTATAAAATCTAGTGGACTACTGTTAAACTAAGAACAGACAATGATGGTAGAGCGTTCAAAAACAATCCAGAAAGACATTTTTAAAAATATTTTTAACCGAAAAGTTTGTTTTTTGGATGTGATCGTTACGAGACTAAGAGAGGGGTGCAGAAAAGAAAGCAAGATGTGAAAGGCTAAGCTCACAAACAGCGAAGCCAGGCAAGAGAAAAATACTTAATGAAAGTGTGGTTAGGAGAAACATAATAAATCAGATAACGAGGGAGAGCGAAATTGTCATACCACCATTTCTGACTATGTTTATTAAGAGTCGAGGAAGAGGGGGGGCTGATAAAGTGCAACAGGATTCAAGCATGAAATATTTATTTATTCAAAACAAACACCCAAGCCAAGGATGTAAATAATGAAGGGATGTTGAAGCCCAGCACAACAAGAGCCGAGCCCTGAGGCTCCGTGTGTGTGTTAGCACCACATTACGGTCAAAGGCGTTTGGTTTTCTGATGCTTTTTTTCCCTTTTTGCATGCTGCAGGAGCTTGCTTGTGGAGTTGAGAGTCCATCATCTATTTAGGTAAATGATGATGAAATTTACAGACCATGGATACTACAAAACACACACACAGACCTGAACCTTTCCACTGTGCAGGTGTACCTAACACTGCTGAGTCAGTGTAAAATTCATGTGTTTAACCCCAGTGTTACTTTGGTTTTACTCATTGCCACTGAATTATTTATTCCATTGTTGTCATCAGAACCCAGTGCTAAGAAAGTTAGACAGACTGACCTCCGTGTGCTTGCCGCAGACGGTGCATTTGGTTTTGAGGTTTGATTTGGGAGGATTTTGCTTGTTCTCATATGCGCCTAAGCAGCCAGTGCTGCAGAACTCCTGGAAAGACTCGCTGGAGTCGACCTGGGCCACAATGGTACCCTTCATGTTTGTGATGTCCCTGGAAAACAAACACAGAGGCTTTGTGAGGAAAACATCTCCAGAGAATGTGGATTAGATAGCATAATAAAAGCTGTGCTCATTCATGTTTATGACAACTGGAAATAAGATTTTTTTTTTTTTTTTAAACCTTCGCTTTCAATAAACTCTGTTGTTGCAACTTTACTCTTTTTTAATGAACTCCAAATGCACTGTATAATCGTAAATCCTAAATATAAAATATCTCCTTCAACGTCAGACTTACTTTTTGCACATGGTGCAGCTCTTCTTGGGGGCAGGTTTGTGTGAGAAGGCAGACAGACAGGTGGTGGAGCAGAAAAGGTGTGTGGAGCCTTTACGCTGGTAGGCTGTTTGGCCTTTTTTCAGAGGCTTTTTACAGTTTGCACAGGTCACCTGGAACGAGCAAACATAGGAATGATTGAGCTGCAGGAAGTAACGAATACAGGGAAAGGGTCTTAAAAATTTCTAAAGAAAGTTTCAGTGCACTGTTTGCATAAATTATGTACAGCATGTAGTAGGAAGTGGGTAGCAGATTAGATTAACATACTTAAATATGGTTATACTTAAATCATACTTTTACTAAAAATATAAAAAGGGTAGACACAAAAAGTAAACACTCTGCTTCAACCCTGGATTTAAATTCTGAAATGTAAAATTTTCCAGATCGTTTGCACTATAACTAACGCAATTACACAGGACTTGAATGACCACAGTGGATCACCTTGACTGTCCTGGGCTGTGGCTGGGAGCCTGAGGAGGAAGTAGTTGAGGAAGACTGGCCTGGAGGTTTGGGCAGCGAAGTGGCTGGTGATGGAGAGTCCACCCCTGTCTGTTTTTGGTTGCGGGGGACTGAAGCTGACTGAGAAATCCAAGAATCTGCAGGGAAAGATGGAAAGAAAGTTACCTGGAATGTTTTTTAAAATTGTATATAAATATATATAATGCTATGTCTGCACTAAACATTGATCTGCTATACAGACATGAAACAATGACAACAATAATTTTAAGTAAATAAAGAAATAAACCTCCAGAAGTCATATTTAGAGGACTAGCTCCTGACAACAGCACCATCTAGAGTCTACATGGAGGTTGACAGGAACTGCCAAAAGGCTGGCATATAAACTCAAGTCCAGAAAGTGTATGATGAGCAAACACCAAACTTCCTGTAGATCTGCAATATCGCACATTTTGTTTAAGCACCAAATTTTTCAAAAAGTAAAAGAGTGGAGGGGGAGCTGTTAGTCAAGGATTTTAAAACTAATTTAATCAATTCTTACAATCACAGCCAAAGATTCCATCAAAAGCATGCTTTTGATTGGTCAAATCAATGCTTTGCTGAATGACACACTGTGCTGTTACAGAAGTCGAGCTGTGTTAAACTTTCAGTCAGACGGATCTGAGTTTGAGGAAATCATATTAGACAATACATAAAGAAATGCAGGCTGACCAACAATCTAACTGTCTTTCTGGTAATTCCAACTGAGAAAGGTTTGATGCTAATTTACATAAGGTTTACATATGAAAACACAGTGAGTGTGTTCACATGGACACTGTTATCCAGGTTATCAAGCTGTTGTATGGGTATGACTACTGTCTGCCGCATGTGCTGGTGTCTGCAAAACTTAAACACAAAATCCACACCATGACATTCATGGAACCATTTAATTAGAAAGATTCGTTGTGGCTGTTGACCTGACATTATCCTGTGACCCGTCTAAACAGATAAGGACATTTTTCTCCCACCTATGTATTATTTAATTCCATCATTAGTTAAGAGATCGACGATCTCTTAAGTTAGGAGTTAAAATGACTACAGAAACAGAAAACAGCATCACCAATCTGAATAAAATCCACCTGAACACAAAAGTTGTCTAAAGTTTCTGGCCAAAGATATTAATCTGCACCTGACTGACTCTAGGATTGTGATTATATTAATTGTCAACGAGACATCCAGCACCCATTTTCTTTTTTTATTTGAATTAGTATGAGCAACCCTCCATTCAAAATGAGTTGGTCATTAAGAACAGAGCTAAAGAGCGATTTCAAGGCAAAGTATTGAAACACAACAACTTCTCCAAACCACCCACACACACACACACACACACACACACCATGTCGTAACCAAATCCAAACATCACATTCCTTTTATGCCAATTTCAGCATTTTAACATGAGAAAAATGTTATGTTCCTACCTGCTCTATTGTGTGTGCCCATGTCCCCATTCTGTACCAGTTGGCCCATGGGACCTGAGCCCCGCCCAGGGTTAAAGGAGGCAGTTGGTCGACCAGATGGGGTGTCAGGATTCAGGCTGAACGTATTGTGGATCTGTAGACCATTTTCTTCCACCTGGCCCTCACCTGCCTAAAAACACAAGTTAGTTATGTTAGTGTCAAAATATTAGAAACAAGGTGATGAGGAGGGAAAACTTAACACACGCGGGTGTCATATTCACTGCGATACACAAAACCAAAACTGAATCCAACTACATCAACTAGAGTAACTGCTGATGCATCTGATAAGTAGATACTGGCATAGCAGCTCGCTCAGGTGTCATTACAAAGAAATCATTATTTTCTTTGCCAAGAATAAAACCGCTGTGCCAAAAAGGAAAAAAAACAAACACCTGCCTTCACCAACATTTACTAGTAGACATCATAAAAAGTCGGCACTAAAAATTAGGTGGAAGCAAAAAAATAAATAAAACTGAATTATACTAAATATTTAAAAAACAAAACATGAAAACATAATGAAAACTTCGACAGCCACAAAAAAAAAAAAAAAAAAAGTTGTGGGTGTTCTTACTGCTGCGACAGCTGCTGCTCCTCCTTGCAGTGATGTCACAGAGGTTATCATCAGGTTCATGTCTGGCTGAGCATCCTCTGGATGTGGAGGGGAATTTACTGTGGAGCCTCCTTTCTGGCTAGCAGACCCTAATGTAGTGACACTGGCTATCCTGATCTCAGAATCTGGCTCAGTGCTACTGAGTGCACCTGGGGAGTGGGATGCAGATGTGCCTTCAGGAGGCACCGGAGTGGACGAGGATGTGTCTCTCTGTTCAGAGTCCTCCTCGTCGTCAATGACAATAGGCTCGGTTGTTGTGGTTGGAGGCTTCGGCGGTGCTGCTGCTGTAGATGCGTTGGAAGATGCAGGAGAGCCGGGGGTCTTTGCTGCTGTGGACGTGTCTACAGTTGCCACAGCAGCTGCCAGCTCTGGGCAGTCTGTGCTGGGCGTGTCTTGGGAGAGGGTTGTGGCAGAAGGCTGGGGAGCTTCCTCCCCTACAAGAACCACATCATCATCATTGTCCTCTGTGCCACCCTCCTTTGTGGCTCCATCTTCCGTTACCATGGAAACTGCCTCACTAGACTCTTCAGAAGGAGGCGTGGGGTTTTGCTGGGGAGAGGGAGTGGCATCCATGGGCTCCACCCGCTCCCCTACATCTTCTGCCACGACAGGGTTTGGTTCCGACTCCCCGTCCATCACAAAGGCAACCACCTGACAACGCACACAAAAAGCCAGTTAGGAAACAGCTATGCAAAGTTGGCGTTACTAATTAGTTTAATGACGTCTGACAGCATTACAGGTAGTTCAGGTGTCCCTAGACGCAAGCTTCCCCCACACAGCCAACTGATGCCCTACAGCTGTAATAGTCATTGTTACAATCACCACCCTGCCTGTCTTTACTGGCTTGCTTTTGGCAGTTATATTTAATGGCTACTTCACCATTCACATCATCTAATAAAAAGAAAAAAGTCCGACCAGATTTTCCCTTCTGTGGGGCATTTTAGGTGAGCTCACTCTTTGAAATGCCCGCCTAAATGTCAACCACTTCCAGATGTGAGGCCTTCATTTCACAAATACAGCCATAACTTTGATGCTCTGCTTACATCCACAGCAAAATTGGATGCCTTGCTGATGCTGGGGCAGTGATGTGAATGTTTCCGCTGTGTTACTTCATTTAGGTCAAGAATGTCTGTGAGCACATTTGCCATCAAGATGGAAAAACTGCTACTCCAAGAAAACATAAAATAGAATAAAATAACTGCAAGAACACAAAAATTAATGACAAAAACATTTCAATCAATAATGGACCTGGTTAAGACTTTCCGTTAACTGGGTTTTCTTCAACAATGACTCACATTGCTCCTGAAAGAACAGGTCAAGGAGTTCATTTCAGAGCTCTTCAGCTGTACTAAACACAGAGGTTCAAATTTATCGATCAGTCTAACAATATGATAACTCCCATGACTTTTCTCTCCACTCAGATTCATTAAAAATCTGTTCATAGTTTAACAAAGCATGTAAACAGAGCAGTCTTTCTTGGTCTTAATCTACTACATTTTTTCCTAATGATTCTAATACTGTCAGAAGAGTATTTAAATGATAGGGATGTAGGCCGGTGAAGGGCTTTGTTCTCTACGGATAAACCTCTCTGGTTGCATTTACCACAAGAAAGCGGGAATCTAATGTTCAACACATGCAACGGCAGAGGTGACGTCTCCATGGGTGAGCATATGTGCCTGCCCAGCAACGGGGGCCCCTCCTCCTCACCATCACGCCTCTTCCTTTCATCCTCTTCTTCTCTCTTCCTGTTCCCTTAAGCTCCTTACCCAACTACAGGCAACTCTACTCCTCGTTTTCACCTGCTGCCTTTCACGTCTCTTCCGCCCTCCCTGCTTCTTACGCCTGTGTATCACTCAACACAGCTACTCTCTTGTTGTCCTTGGCAACCAGCGAAGCTACACCTTGGTTGCCGTGGTGATGGTAAAGCCCACCACCACCACCACAGGGACTTGTTTTGTGCACTACATCTGGGTGCTCTTGAGTTGACCAACACAACGTTTAAATGGTTGTGCGGTTCATGTGTGTGTCTCGTAAACTAAACGGCAGTGATGTACGTGCACGTAGTGTAAAAACATACAAACAAGTTAATTTGTTAACCATCTTACCCGATCCAAAAGAGAAGAAATAGGACAGAAAATGGAGTGATCTGAATGAGTGCCACATTCTGAATCAAATAATATTCAAGGCACTTTTGGGGAAGTCAGCAGTCTGTTGATCCCTCTCTGTCAAAATCTCCTTTTCATGTAACACAGCAGTGAGGGTGGCTGTAAGCCACATATCACATCACTGCTGACAGCTGCAGCACACACACACACACACGACACTAACAGATGCTCGCTCATAGACACACTTCTATGGTGACAATGATCTTTGTAGCTCTGCTAATTACGCCAACAGTTGCCCAGAAGAGGAAGCGCCTGAAAGCACCTGAACACACGATCTGAGTTGTAAAAGAGCTACAGAGGAAGCCAGACATCACTGTGGTGGCCATTTTGGTCTCAGCACTGTGGGGCGCATCAAATAAAACTCGCAGCAGTACACAAGCATCTTTAAGGATGCAGGTAAATGACTGGGTTATTACAGTACATATGAAGAGAACTTTAGCTGTTGCCTCGTTAGCTTAATGAACAAACTGGTTTAGCAAGACTTCAGCATGAGCAGATTCGGCCCATATATATTTACCCTGGTTTTCCAGATTTTAAGCCCAGTATCAGAAATAGCAAAGGTGCTTAGCTGTGTGTCAAGGTCACCCTGACCTCCAAACATGCACCTAAAAACCAGTGACATCTCACAGCTTTGTATAGAAAACATGCTCATAATTACCGCTTTAACTGTTTGAATGGATCCAGATCAATATAGGCCTTTTAACACCAACACCAATACAGATTTTAAAATCTGATATATCAGTCAAGAGTTTTCTTTCAGACACATGAAACATAAATATTTGTTATGAGAGTTAAACTTGCTTCATTGTATACCTCTCTGATGGACAAACTA
Source organism: Diplotaxodon limnothrissa (assembly GCF_057381915.1). Taxonomy (NCBI): domain Eukaryota; kingdom Metazoa; phylum Chordata; class Actinopteri; order Cichliformes; family Cichlidae; genus Diplotaxodon; species Diplotaxodon limnothrissa. The sequence goes on along the minus strand of NC_140611.1, from coordinate 8,105,395 downwards.
TGCAACATGAACACTCATGACATGGTTAAAGAGTGGTTTTATCCACAGTTATAAATACCAGTACAGATGTATTGATAAATCACCAATATCCAATTTTTAAATATTGGCACTGAAAACTCTTTCACTGCAATGTGTGGCTTTTTTCCTTGTTATTTGATGTCAGCTTAAGGTGACAAAAGGTCATAAATATACCGCAAATGTTGAATTAGTTTTTAACAACGATTCACGGGTGCTCTCAACTTGGAGAGCAACAGGTGTAGATTCAACAAAAGGCATGGTTCATTCTTACAAACAGTAAGACACTTAAGCGAAGACCTGAGACCTAAGAGGCCACCGCAGAAAACATGTGTGTATGTTCGGAAGTGGACAGAACATTAGGAAGAAAAAATATAATTAGATAAATAAAACAACAAAACTCAAACTCTGTGGCCTTGTTAAGAAAAAACACCTTTTAAATAAGTGTTTGGCACAGCGGTGGAGTCATTAACACTTTAACATGTTATGTTTTCAGGTTGTGTCACTTTTCACACAGTTTTTCAGTCAACATACCAGCTCCTTGGCTTTAATGTTCCCACAGGACAGCTGTGAAGTAAAGCACTCCATTTGGACATATCTTCCAAAGTTTGTGGCTGCAGTTATGTCCCGCCCAAGAGACAGACAAAAGCAAAACTAAACAACTTCCAAACTGCAGACTTCTGGTTGGCAAAAGTGCTTCTGGTGCTTTATTTGTTCATATATCTATTGCAGTGATGAGCTTATCCCAGCCATTAAAAGGCTGTTGTTGGCTGCAACTAAAGATTATTTTGGTAGGTAACTACTCTGCCAATTTTTCCTCCATTAGTCAATAACTACTTCAATAACTCCTCTCTGCTTCCTGTGGGCAAACCTCCTATTCTAGGCTCCAGTGCCACATCTGCTCAAGTCTGCCCACCTGTGAATATCACCATGTAGTCTCATCCCATAGGAAATTAAAATAATGACCCAGGAAACATGAATTTGAAAATAATCAAATGTCTGTTTAATAATACTCAAACCATCAGAATAAAAATTAAATAAATAAGAAATATTAAGTCACACAAGTGTTAGTAGTACTTAAAATAAAGAAAATTTCAAATAGGAAACTAAAAAAGGCTTCTGTCCATAAGTTGAAGTAAAGCTTCAAATGAAATCAAAAATATTTTATTTTCCATTCCAAAATAACAAGTTTCCAAAGTTTACAGATGATTCAGTTCATGAATTCATGATTGCAGTGAACATCCTCTGGAGTAAGGCTTTCTCTTATCCTTGAGATGATGTTCCCAGCTGCTGATAACCATGCTAAAGATGACTCTGTCATGACTTTAGCCATTTGAAAGGTGCATTTGCCTCTTTACAGGACAAACTCATCTATACACCTGTGCTTAATACTAGTAAAACAGAACAAAACAGAATGAGAAAAGACAGTTACTAATCACAAATTTGGTTTTATATTTTATATAGAAATATATAAAAACTAGGAGGCAGTGTAGCTACTCCTGATTAATGGTTTGATATTGCATTTGACTCATTAGTTAACAAAACTAAAAAGGTGTTTGCTTAGCAAGTATCATCCTGAGAGGTTTTCAACAGGCAAGCTAACATAAAAATTACTTTACAAACATAAATATTACTATTCAGACATCATAAACATGGTATCAATGCGCGCCCTGACTTAACTCTCTAAAACTGACCCATCCAGAGCTGACGTCACAGCTCTAGGGTGCCGGCGTTTTAAATGCTTTTGCGTTGCATTAATGCTGTCGTGGAAGGAATGCTCTGCTTTCCACAGTCTGCATTCAACTTTGTTTTCTTTGAAATGCTTTCACATTTTTTAATAAAATCAGTTTCCATTTTCTTCCATCCTCCCGTTTTGTGGGTCGCACTACGTTCTTCTTCTCCATTAGTTCTGACTCCAGTCTCGACAGACAATAGAGGCGTTACTGCCCCCATATGTTCCTGTAGTTGACTGCAGTTACAAAAACGCATTTACGTGGTATTAGTATACGACGGGTTGACAATAAAAGTCAGCAATTATGCCGACAAATCACTGCAGGCCTACTTGCTATCTGGTTAGCTGGCGTTGCACAAGAGGCTGTTCAGCAGTGTAAATTTGTAGAATTCCAATTATAGCGTTTGGGCATGCATGTCACGAATGGAACCGGGTCACCAGTTCTTACTGATGATGTGACTACTGATAGAAGTAACAGTGTACAATGCTATAAGCCTGCTCCGTTTCAACCAAATGCTAATCTCTGTAATAAGATTTGCATTTGGTTGAATTCATGTGCAGAAAAAGTAGGAAAAGGGAAGAGGACTACTGGGTGTTTGAAGCTTTCTGATATCCATTTGTAGTGAACGTAGGAACCCCTGGTACTGGGTATTAGCTGGCTACACCAGAAGCCCCCCTCCCCCAAAAATTGGCTGCTGCTTCAAGAGGCCCAATTAGCAGACGTGTCATTGAGTTAAACAATTGATCAAATGCTCCAAAACTGATTGGACAAAGAATCACGATAAAGAAGTACGATGACACAAAATATACAAGAAGGATCCAAAAGCTGCATAAGACAAAGATGTAAAATTTTCTCAAATGAGTTAGTCCTCTGACCTTTACCCATCTCAGCCGGCTGTTAACATACTGAAGATGAAAATTATTTGAGGAAGGCCAAAATAACAGAAGCTACTGAAGGTGGTTGTAGTTTAGGCCCAGAAAAGCTTCTTATCAATAAGAAGCCCACTAATAGATGCACAAATGCAAGGGTAGCATTGGCTGGAAGACACAATGTGATTTCTGATCAGGGACATATCACAAGGGTCACCAAACCAGTGACCAGACTCAAGAACACATCGATGAAATTAAGATCAACCTGTACTAGAATGATGGCAGATAAAAGTAGTGAGAAGCCACGGAACAGATGACAATCTGAAGTGAAAAATGGTGGAGGCAGTGTAATGTAAGAGCATGCACGGCTTTCAGTAGCAATGTGTGACCAGTCTTCCCTGAAGATGTGACAGAACACAGAAGCAGCCAGATGATGTTTACTGGGATACAGTGCTGCTCAGATTCAGCCAAATTCAGTAAAGTTGATGGATAGTGCTTCACAGTAACACTCTCCAATGACCCAAGACATACTAAGAAAGCTGGAGTTATGGATGTGGAATATTCTGTAATAACCAATTCATTCACCTGATGTCAACCCAAGCAAGCTGTACTTCAACTTGCTGTAGACAAAACTAAAGGTGGAAAGCTCTACGAACAAACAGGAACTGAAGACAGCTGCAGCAAAGGCCACGATAGAGGAGGAGGAAACTTCTTGTTTGGTGATGGCTCCAGAATTCAGGTGGTTTCTCTCTGCAAAGGATACTCAAAGTATCAAACATGAAACCCATCTGTGGGGTTATGTTTAAAGGGAACCCCGACTATTATGACAAGTTACTCTAAATATGTTACAAATTATTTTTGTTATTCATTAAATCTTTGGTGTTTAAAACTATTTTGGAGCCATGGGAGTAGCCATGTTTTTTCGCACACAATGCATTCTGGGACGATGACGTGTATTGGTTGTCGGTAGTATAGGTGCTTTCGTTCAGCTAACCTGTTTTGGTTTTTAAAGTGTAGCAACCGTATTAATTAACTTGCCTATTAGTGACCTGGTTACGACTTGGTAGACCAGCACTATCCGGTCTTTTGGTCTGGCGTTATTAGCCATATCTGAGCCCAAACTCCGCTGCAAAAGTCAAAGGATCACTGCAGCATTACTAAGAGTTGAAAAACTGTCTAAATTTGTTCATCTGTAATAAAATGATCAGTGTGGCTGCTCTGCCAGGTGTAACAATTACGTGGCATCCATGAAAATGGGATTTATGACATTTAACTGAGTTAGAAGCTAGCAGGGAGTTAGCTTGCTAGCTTCCATCTAAATATAATTTACCATGTTCTGACTGAGAGATTTTTTTATCAAATTAAAACGTACAGCTCTGCTATCACTTCCAACATAAATAATGACAGGAAAGTAAACAGCAGTGACGTTTGTAGAGTTACTGAAGTTGGGCTAGCTTGTATATAATGATGTGCTACGTGATCGCTAGCACGACAAGCTATGTTAGCATAACATAAACAGTAAAGCTGGAGGACGAACGCTAACGAATGGAAGACTTTTTTCCACTCGATAAAAGTTAATATGAGGGTTCCCAATGGTTAGGGGTAAATGGCAAGATCCTGTAAATGGACCAAACGTCAGTCAGGAGAACCACTGAGATAATCCATCCACAATATAAGGGCTGGGCTAGTTACATCGTAAGGGTTTAAAAACTGAGCTTTAAAATGATTAGCAGTAATAAAAACCGTGAGAAGCCGGCAGTGATCACTGACTGTTTTTAGGAGATTGTATCTTGTTCGATTTAATCTCAACAAGGCATTAAAACATGTTAAAAACACAGTCTTATTAAATGCAGACTACTTTGGGCCCGCAAGCAGGATTCACAATGTTATCACTTAAAGACCGGATACCGGTCATGGAGGCTGACAAGTGCTGCCCAAAGAACATCTGGATTAAGACATACGGCTTCAAAAGGTTTTGGTACTTTACAACAAACGCTCTCAGTCGCCGTTGCCATTGGCAAGCAGTAGCCACATAGACACCAGTAGTTTTCCCTCACTCTCTCGTCCTCGTCTGACGGATTGTTTTCATCTTCACCTAAACTAAGTGGTGGTTGACTATTTTCATGCTCTCTCTCGGTTTGCTCTGGTTCAAACTGGAAAGGCTGAACAGAAGCCATTTCCAGTGCGCTGCTAACTGTGAACTGGATGCGGTGCAACCGTATGACCTCACTACCCAGAGTGCATTGAGAAATAAATAACAATGGCAACCTACTGGTAAATCGGTTTTATATAAAATGTGCTTAAAAGGAAAACATTTGGTGTATTTTAATACCACATATGTTTTATTGAAAGCACAGTACATATTTTAGTGCAAACATGTCTTAATAGCCGGGGTTTCCTTTAATTTTCCACTTACATTTGAGCCAGAGAAAATGTGTTGGGCTTCTGTCACATTGTAAGGAAAGACTAGTCATCCATTGCTACTGGGAGCCATGCATGCTCATAGAATATCCTGCCTCTACCACATTTTACATTGACAACACATCTCTATGAAAGTTGAATTATTAAATTTGGTCAAATATTAAGGGCCTCAACAGTATATTGGTGCTGAAATTAAAAAAAAAATGTTTGACCTGATTTTCAAATAAAGTTAATTTAACTATCGTTTTCAATTCTCTTAGCACCATATCCAGCACGTGAGACACATGGTCGTGATGTGGAGTCAAGCAGTGCGCTCACGTCAAGTTTCCAACTAAGTCAGGAAATCGGCTGCAGGATAATTAACAAAGACTGACCCCATCCCATGTCTTCCCAAGATTTTTAAGCAGATTACTAGCAAAAAAACAAAAAACAAAAAATCATTTTCTTTTGCCAAATTTCTTCATAACTAAAAAGTGACAAAATGAATAATAAAAAAAGTTAAAACATTCCCGCTACAAATTCTCAGTCTGCTCTGATGCTTTCAAATACCCGTTTTTTTCCAGCCAGACTGCTATTTTGCGTTACAAATGACTAAAGCGATTTCATGCTTATTTAAACTGTACTTCTTCATTGCAGGTATTTTCCAAGCAGAGAGAAGACGAAGAAAAATTTCAATATGCAAAAATGGGCTGCATATCTGTCCTATACTTTCTATCAAAGTACAAAGACTCTCTGATAACTGTATGCTTGGTAGAGAAATATAGGAGTTCACATTGTTAAATGCCACGGCTGCAAACTCAGCAGTCATTATATCAGAGGTGTATATGTTTGCTGCTAATAAAGAGCTGCTCCACTGTAGAGCACTAGTGCCGAATAAGGAACACTTACTTGCTGTGACCATGTGACAGGAAGTACAAGGCAAAACAGAATGACATTCAAGATCAATACAATATGCTTGACTGTTCAAAAGAAGGATTGAATTCCAAGTCACTGACTTACTATAATTAGGTTCTTCCTTTAGAAGCGACAACCCAAGCTAATGTATATAAACACAACCTGCGCTAAGGCAATAACATGTCCGTAACCATGGTGTTAACTGGAGTCCAAATACTAGCCAGGAGACCCAAAGGAACCCACTCCCCCATTTGCAAGACCTCCCAAAAGCAAAGCAAAGCTGAGCTGCAGATAGATGCTTCATGCTTTTCTGGCCTGATATTCCACCAACAGAGAAATCTATGTGCAAAGCAACTCAATAGTGCTCTGAGGGGGGGGGAATAGCCTGGTCTAGACTCAGTTCAGACTGCAATGCAGAGCTACGAGACAGCCTGCATTCACATGGATGAGATGAAAACGAGGACCCAGCATTAATGAGCTCTGACATGCAACCTTGACTCCCAACGTCAACACCAGGTGAACGGAGAGGTGGGATGGCGCTGTGGCCGAGCCTGCCTCCATGCAACACACACACACACACCTCAACAAGACTAGCAGTTTAAAGCAACGCCTGCGCCACATCACCACCCCACAGAGGTGCTCGTCTACCTTTCCAACTGCATCAGTTTGCGCATGAAGCCACAGAAGTTGACATTTTCCCCCGTCTCTCCCCCCAAGCAGGTCACAAGGTGGAGATGTGATAGCTGTTTGCGCCAGTATTTGCGCAGACAACAGCCGATTAATAAAATATTCAAATTAAACGCCTGGGATTATTATATAAGACTTATGTCACTGAGAAGTGATGCGTAATGCGCAGCCATCAGAGCATCCCCAAGCCAGCTGATGGGCTAAAAAAAATACACAACACAAAATCAAATGGTCCATTCCGTTTACCTGAATGCAAAACTAAACCCTGCTATACACAGCTGTAGAGACCTCCTGTGAATTATTAGAAAACACCCAATGAAGGACAGGCTGTACGAAGCCTTCGGGGGCCGCCGGAGTCCCACTGGTCGTGCCCTTGATTATCAACACCGCTTGGAAGGACCACCACAGCACAAAATCCGGCCCGTGCCCCCGGCTACAGCGGCGACTATCACTCGACCCCGAAATAGCTTCCATTTCTCTTCCCCGGCATTTATATTTAACAAACTTGGCAATAAAAAGCAGATCCAAAACTTTGATCAGTGAGAATAAACGGAACCAGCACTACCTGAGCTGCGCAGCTCTTCCATAAATAACCTGGGAAAAAGGAGAGGCTAGACTGGCTTCCAAGTTGGGGTCCAGGAGAAACGTGGTTCAGGGTGTTCCGTTCCGCTCCCTCCCCTGCCCCTTCCTGCCGCAAACAGCCATTGGATTAGCGGCAGATCGAGGGGAGGAGAGCAGACACAGACTGCGCCATTGTTAAAATACCAACAAAAATCATTGCAACTTGCTCGCATATAACAGATTAAAATAGAAGCAAATGTTTATCAAGATGGGCTAATGCAGTGTGCCACTGACAAGCACAGTCCCCAACACCTAAAAAAAGGAAAAAGAAAACGTGTTTCCCCCCTTCCACAACCCCTGTTCTTGTCCAGATTATCTGCTCTATAGGCGCACACATGCCGGTGCCAGCGAAACAGACCCGGGTTTCGAATAAAAAGCCCGATTTCTGCGATACCTGTGACGATGGGGGTTTTAATTGGAAAGTTACCCTACGCGGAGTCCACCCTGGCGCAATCACTGGCAAAATATACTCGGCAACCGCAAGGGGCGCCCTACTCTCATATATCACATGAACTGGCTTCATTTGTGTCATGCGGTGGTAAACAAGACCCGGAGAAATTCTCTTATCGTGTTTTACGTGAGCATCCTGTGAGTTACCTAAACTGTAACTAGGTATGAACCCATTACTATAACAACCAGAGTAATTTTGTCCCCACCCCCCCACCACACACCTCCCTCCTCCCCCAGCGGAAAACAGCACTGCCTGCCGTCCGCCATTAGCCAACTGAACAATACTGAAGACTAGAGGCGGCAGTAGCTACAGCACGCAGAGACGGAGAGGACCAAATCTGTTAAAATTAACTGTTTATTCATCCCTTAATGAGTCTTCACGCCCCAGTGTGAGTACTGTGAAACTCTCCGGGCATCCGGCTAACCCCCCCGCACAAGTTCCCCAAACTTTGGCCAATTAGGCGTAAAAGTAGAATACGAAAAACGTCTGTGAAATTCGCTTACCGGAGTAGAGCTCAAAACGGTGTAGCGCCACTTTTGTGCCTTGACATTAATCCGCGGAAGCGCGTGCGCACAAGTTTATATCCAAGATCATCTACTGAGCAGAGCACTCACTATGCGTCAACAGCACGTTCACTCGCGTACAAAAACAGATATGAATTCCTGAGAACTCATTTATGGTTTGTGTTTACCTGCAACATATCTATTCACAGTTCTCAGTGAGACGGGATTCGGAGAAGTGATTTTATTAAGTCAGTAATTGTTACTCTGTGGACTCATGATAAATGTGATGGAGGCCGAATGTTGTCTATTATAATGCTGTTGATTTTTGTTTTTTGTACTTTATTACACAATGTCCTTCCATCATAGTCCATTGTGATGTAGCAAGTAGGTTGTTGGGGCATCCTTCAATTTTGGACAGAATATGTAAGCTGCTCTGAAATGTAATGTTAACATACATTTTAAAAAGGCCAAACGATTTTTTTGTTTGGCACATTTTCAACACTGAAAATGGACATAAACTGAAACTACAGGTAAACAGTTGCTGGTAAAACCTCAAATAAGAGTACAAATTGCATAATTTGTCCCGCGCAAATCACCCCTTAGTTTTTGCCCCGCTGCTAACCTTCACAGCTAGCCGTTTATGTAATTATAAATTTTATATTCAGTCGGTCTGAATCTGTAATTTTCATTATTAACAGTTATTACGTTTTATATTGAGGTTACTCTCCGATATCTAAAACACAGCTGATAGAAATTAACGACTGAAATAAAAATGATACACCGCGAGGAGCTCAAATTTCCTAAAAAACAAAACAAAACAACTACTTCCTCTTATTTTTATTGTAACCGGAAGTAACTACGGAGTGAGAGCTCCTCTACGATTCACCCTCTTTTCTTTTCCTCTTGCGCCTGCGCAGGAGGTCCAATCAGTGGCTGCATTGCAAGCAATTAAAAATCCATTAAGATGCTCGCACCTTATCCTCGATATATAGCATGTATCCCAGGTCAAGTGTGGCCAGTCCTGCTAGAAATGCACCTTAGTTATTCTTGATTTTTTATTTTGGGTCCCCTTTCTCGAAGCTTAACAAGCTGCATTGAAGTACACAGCTCGGATCCAATCAGGAACAAGGATCCGGGTTGAGAGAGTTCATGTTCTCAGCTGTGTCGGCTCAACATGGGTTTCCTCTCATAATTTCACCCAGAGACTCACCAGAAACCAAACGGCGGCGGGAAATTAATGACGCCCACCAGAAAGTGTTAGAAAAATGCCGCACACACCTTTACAAAGCAAAATTAAGCCCATATCAAATTGCACTGCTTTAAGTAACTACTGATTTCAGTAGGCAGATGTGCAAATTATTACATGTAGAGGTGGGTAATCTATAGTTTAGTAGTAATTTTGTTATTACTTAAAAAAAAAAATCGGGGTGGCTCAAAGGTGGAATGAGCCCGTGATCACGTTTGTTAAATATGGCGGATCAGGTGCGTTCAAATGTCACACTGAAACGTGCGGATCAGATTCACTTAAAGGGTCGGCTGCCCAAAGAGATCAAAGAGAACAATTACAAAAGGACCGCCACCTCCTTACCCTCCTTACGCGCAGGCTATCTCTGAACTCACGAGATGAGGGGTAGCAATGGATGGAAGATACACGGATTTATTTCTAAGTCAGTCTGATGAGGCTGAGTGTCTGGTTGCCAGATCCTCTGGCTGTGCGCCGCTGCACAAAATGTCGGAGATTTCAGTTTCTCACAGGCGCAAATCACACTGAAATCTCTTTTTAAATACGATCCTGGATAAAGATCGAAGATGATGTGCCACACTGGCTATTATGAACTCACAGTGTTTATGTAATCAGCCTCTCTGTAATTCACGCGGTTTTAATAAACAATTGTGCGTTTTTTTGTTGTTGTTTTTTGCCCTGAGTTACACTGACCAAGCAGCAGTTTATTACCACTAACACAGAGGAAATGACGCTGATAACATTGTTAGGATACAGTGGCGACTGGAAACCATCAGTTTGGAAGTTAAACTTTGTTGTGCAGTGTGAATACATGCTGCATTTTAGCTGTAGGATTTTATGTCCCTACTGCTCCACTACTTATGAACACATTTTGTAAAAACTGCATTAATTAACAACAACTGTTAGCAAACTCCCTCCTTAAAACATCTACTTTATTTAAAAAGGACAAATTAAAAGAAAGGCTCCATGTCTTTTCCGGGGCTCTTGGCTTGAGATCTCTTTCATACGCGTGCAGTGTTGTTGGTCCTTCCTTCTTATATGGATTCGCTCAAATAGCTTCCCAGAGAAGTAAAATCCATCATGCTGCTGTGATTCATGCTGCTGGTGGTTTGGCATGGTCTTGCTTAAAGATGCAAGACACTGTTTGAAACAGATGTTTGATGTTTTGCTTTAAAGCATGTTCATATGATAGTAATGATCATGGGTGTACAAGTTATATGTGCAGCAATAAAACTCCTTGCCTATAGTGATCTTGGGTCCAGCCTGTGGTATTTCTGGATTTTTGTTTGTTACGTTCTGTGAGGCTGTGGGAGTGTGTGGGTGGGGTGTTTGCCCACTCTCCCCGCCTCCACCCCTCTTGCCACTCCTACCCCTCTCTGTCTCTCTCACTCTCCTCTCTCCCCAGGACACAGCTGCTGCTGATTAGCCTCGTTTGCCACCTGACTCAAGTCAGCAATCATCCTCTGAGGCTATTTAAACTGGGGATGAGCTGTGAGCAGGGTGGCTTTTTCCTCGGTGGCGCTACGTGTTTCTGTGCTAGATTTTGGACAGACAGCCTCTTTCTGACCAGTGAGCAGACGGGCTTGTGGGCCCTGAGAGTGTCTCCCCGTGGTGGGGAGTAGGGTAGGAAGTGTGGGAAGTGCCTCCTTTTTTATTGTGTTTGTTTGGTAGTCTTCCTGCCTTTCGTGGCTGCAAGCGTTTTCTTTGTTTCTTTGGCGTTGTTGGTAAGACGGCGTTGCTGGCCCTTTAAGTTAATGTTAATGTCGTTTGTAATCCACCTGTACCATTTCGTAATAAAGTTCTATTAATACAGAACAACTCTGTCTGTTTTCCTTTTCATTCTGATTCCGGACTCATTTGTTACTGGTCCCCTCACTCACATGCCTAGACCCCTTCGGGGGGAACGTAACAATGTGGGGGCTCGTCCGGGATATGAATGGAAGGAAAATAGAGTTTTTGTGAGTTGTTTGCCGGTGGCCTGGTTAGTTGTATTGTATCGGCTGCGCTCCCTCTCCAGTTAGCAAAAGGGGAGTGTCTAGCTGAGCGTAAGCTCCTCCTTCAGGCACTCATTTTTTATTTTTCCTTTATTATTTTCGGAGTAATCCCGGGTGGGGATTAGTTCCCTGTCGGGGGTAGGCTTGTCGGTGCTTTGTGCACTTGATGCTTAGCCTTTAAAGTTGCCTCGAGCCTGGTACACTCCAGAAGCTAACTAGGCTAAGATTTTAGTAGGCAGGTCTGGGGAGAGGGTCGGCGGTACTTTTATTTATTGGTTAACCTCTGGCCACACTTTTCCCGCCTGTTTTCTCATTTGTGTATTGGAGGTGGTGCTTCTTTGTTGTTATTGTTAGCCTCAGGTAGTTTTTTGTTTTTAGAGTTGATGGCTACCTTTGATATTGCCGTGTTTAAGAAAAACCCCTCGCTTGTCCAACTGGACGCCTGTAGGAAGAGGGATTTGCATGAGGTGGCATCAGGTTATAGCATTTCTGTTTCCACAGCTCTGCGTAAGGCTGAGCTGAAAGCTGCTCTTGTGTCTGGCTTGGTGGAGAAAGGGATAGTGGCCTTGCCAGTATCTGCCAGTCCACTTGAGCATGGGGCAGCGTCTCAGCCTGTTCCGCAGGCGTCAGCTCAAGCTGTAGGTCCATTTGTGTCGACACCTGTTGATCAGGGGCTGCCTGAGGACAAACCCATGACATTGCCTCGCTTCGAACCCCTCTCCATTGAATCAAGTGAAGGCTCGAAGCAGGATGCTAAGCTCCGTGTACGCCTGGCTCGTCTCCAGTTAGAAAAGGAGGACCGTGAGAGGGAGTTCCAGCTAAAGAAAGAGCTGGAGCTTAGGCGTTTAGACGCAGAGCTTGCTAGAGCCAGAGAGGTCGAATTGAGGAAGGTGGAGGTGGAGGCAGAGACAGCTGTGAGGTTGCGACAGCTGGAACTCCGGCAGGTTTCCCTTCCTCCGACTGCCTCCATTCGTCAGGCAGACACCCCGTTTGACGTAGGGAAAAACAGTCGTCTGGTTCCGATGTTCCGTGACACTGAGGTCGACAGCTACTTCGAGTCGTTTGAACGAATAGCCACGGCCTTGCACTGGCCACGGGATTCATGGGCCATTTTGCTCCAATGTAAGCTGGCGGGTAAGGCTCAAGAAGTTTGTTCCTCGTTGTCAGCTGAGGACAGCTTGGACTATGACAAGCTGAAAAGGGCTATCCTGCTGGCCTATGAGCTGGTCCCAGAAGCCTATAGGCAGCGTTTCCGGGGGTTGAGAAGAGGTCAGGGTCAGTCCTATCTTGATTTCGCCAGGGAAAAAGGTGTTCTTTTCGATCGGTGGTGTGTGGCCTGCAAAGCCACTGACCTGGCTTCGATCCGGGAACTAATGCTCATAGAGGAATTTAAGAACTGCATTGCTGAGCGCATCGCGGTATATATTAATGAACAGAAGGTTTCCTCGCTACAGCAGGCTGCGACGCTGGCTGATGAGTTCGCGCTCGTCCATAAAACCAGTGTCAGTAGGTATGACCGGCGCGATGCCCCAGTGAAGGCTAGCGAGGTGCCAGTTGCACAGCACCCAAAGAGTGAGGTACTTGTGTTTCGTCCCAAGGCAGACCGAAAGTGTTTTTTCTGTTTTAAGTCTGGCCACCTGATCGCAGATTGTGAAGCTTACAGACGGAAACAATCAGTCTCGTCTTCACGTAAACCAAAAGGGGTTGGGCTGATTAAAACCATGCCTCCTGTCAGTAGGCCCCCTTCCCCTGAGACCCCGGATGAGTGTTTTAAGCCCTTCATTTTTAAGGGGATAGTTTCGCTTTCTGGTAAGACCGAGGATAAGCGTGAAGTGACCATTCTGCGTGATACTGGTGGCTCACAGTCCCTCATACTAGCTAGTGTGCTTGAATTTAATGAGAAGAAAAAAACACCCAGAATACGCAAGACATATCTTCAAAGACCGAAAAAGATGGGGGGGATGGCTTTACCAAACTTTATGTTCTATTATTGGGCATGTAATATTCGTATTCTCAGGTATTGGCTACAGGGGGAAGACACGAATAATGCCCCGGCCTGGCTCAGTTTGGAGACTTCTTCCTGTGTCTCAGCCTCTTTACCAGCCCTGATTTATGCCCAAAAGCAGCCTTCGAGTACAGGCTCTTATAATAACTCTATTGTCAAAGTTACCTTCAAAATATGGTATCAATTTCATCGTTATTTTAAGTTGACCTTTTTTCCCCTTCAATCACCCATCTTGAAAAATCCCTCTTTTCAGCCTTCGTTAGCTGATGGTGCTTTTTATTTGTGGGCCTCTTTGGGTATCAGGTCTTTTTCTGATCTGTACATTCAGAATACATTTGCCTCCTTTGAACAGCTCTCATTGAAATTTGGCCTTCCAAAAAGTCACTTTTTTCGCTATTTACAAATCCGGAGTTTTGTTAAGGAGAAATCCTCTGTTCCCATCTAGACCTTCTTATCATGTCTCCTGTTTGTATGGGAGAATATGTTCCTTTGGCAACTCTTCAATCTCGGCTATTAAATTGGCATGGGAGCAGGATCTGGGGTGTGTGATTCAGGATGACTCTTGGGATAAAATTCTTTACCGGGTCCATGGCTCCTCATTCTGTACCAAACATGGGCTGATTCAATGTAAGATTCTGCACCGTGTACATTGGACTAAGGCCAGACTAGCTCAAATATACCCCAATCTTAGCCCTGACTGCGACCGTTGTCATCAAACACCTGCCTCTTTAATGCATATGTTTTGGTCATGTTCATCCCTCAAACAATACTGGATTAATATTTTCTTGATTTTATCTAAGATCATCCAGCTAACCCTCCAACCTGTGCCCTTAACTGCTTTGTTTGGGGTTCTTCCTGATTCAGTTGCCTTGCCGACGCCTCAAGCGGATCTGGTCGCATTTCTCACCTTATTGGCAAGACGCAGAATATTGCTATGTTGGAAGTCCCCTTCTGCCCCATCCTGGGAAATCTGGATCAGAGACGTTCTGCATTTTAGCAAACTCGAAAAGATTAAATTCACCCTGCGCAGGTCTACGGCCAAATTTTTTTAAGACCTGGCAACCCTTTTTTGATCATGTTCAGACTTTGCGGTCTCGCAATGCTCCCAATTAGCCAGCTCAGACTCTATCATATTTTATTTTTTCTTATCTTATGTTCAAGTAAGAGGCCTAAGTTTAAGTATATGGATTCTATTGTGCCTGTGTTCTATGATGGTATTTATTTAACTACTTTATACATATTTCTTTTCTCTAACAGAATTGATTTATCCCTATAACTAAGCTGACCATTTATCATGTGTGGGGTTTTTTGGTTTGTTTGTGTGTTTTGGTTTTTATGTGTCTGTGTGGAGGTGGGGGTTTTGGATACTCTCCACATCTCCCTTGTACACTCAGGAACTGTTGTCTTGTACCCTAGGGTTTGTTACTAGTATTATTAGATTGGCTTTTTTCCTTTTTCTGTTTGTACACCCACTGGTACTGCTATAATTATGAGGTGGGAGTGTATGTCTTATATTGCTTTATGTTCTTTAAAAAGAAAACGGCATATTTGTTCAATTTGTCTTTTGTAAAAGTCGATGCAAAAACTTTAATAAAAATATCGGGGGGGGGGGGAAAAAAAAAAAAGAATTTAATGAGAAGTCTGACTGACTCTAGCATCATTGTAAGAGGTGTTGGGATGAATTTTGTGCCTGCTCCCCTCCATCGTATCTGGGTACAGAGTGAGCTGGTGAGTGGTTTCTTCTCAGTGGGTGTGCGGCCTTCTCTCCCGATTAATGGGGTGGATTTTATAATGGGAAATGATATCGCGGGTGGGAAAGTTTACCCTACCCCTGAGGTGACCAACAATCCTGTTATAGAGCCTGTGTTAGATGCCCTCAGCCTGCAGCACCCGGATGTGTTCCCGGTGAGCGTTCTGACTCGTTCACGTGCCCAGCAACAAGGTGGGGG
Organism: Diplotaxodon limnothrissa; assembly: GCF_057381915.1. Classification (NCBI taxonomy): domain Eukaryota; kingdom Metazoa; phylum Chordata; class Actinopteri; order Cichliformes; family Cichlidae; genus Diplotaxodon; species Diplotaxodon limnothrissa. The sequence goes on along the minus strand of NC_140611.1, from coordinate 8,090,010 downwards.
GGTTGATTTGTCAGAATCAGTGATCGGCTCTATTCTAGAGAAGGATGTGATGCCCTGCACCGATGAGGGAGATAATGGAGCCTTAGAGTTAGCTCACAGTGTGGTTGAGCCAGCTCCTGTGTCTGGAGCTCCTTTTCTGCTCACCCGTGAAGCACTTGTGAAGGCTCAGAAAGAAGACCCTTCATTAGTTCAGTGTTTTACCACAGCAGCTCAGGATAAGGGAGGTGAGGGGAGCAAGAGGCAGACATTTTTCGTTTGGGAAGGTTTATTGATGCGCAAGTGGACCCCAAGGCCTGGAGAAGACTGGAGCGTAGTGCGGCAGTTGGTGGTTCCGACCAGTCTGCGGTGGCATGTGCTGCAGTTAGCACATGATCACGCATGGTCAGGTCATTTGGGTGTCACTAAAACATATGACCGTATACTGCAGCATTTCTTTTGGCCGGCAATGAAAGCAGATGTAGTGCAGTTTTGTAACACCTGTCACACTTGCCAGCTTGTGGGTAAACCGAACCAGGCGGTGCCCCCCGCCCCCCTACGTCCTATCCCTGCTGTCGGTGAACCCTTTGAGCATATCCTGGTAGACTGTGTTGGCCCCTTACCAAAGACGCGGGCAGGGAATCAGTTCTTGTTAACCATAATGTGTGTGTCCACTCGATACCCAGAGGCGATTCCTCTGCGGAAAATCACGACAGCAAGCATTACCAAAGCACTAGTCAAATTCTTTACCACCTTTGGCCTCCCGAAAACCGTGCAGACAGATCAGGGTACCAATTTCATGTCCAGGGATTTTAATCGGACTCTACGGTCCTTTGGAGTTTCTCATTCTGTGCCTAGTGCTTATCACCCAGAGTCACAAGGTGCACTGGAGCGGTGGCATCAAACTCTCAAGGCGATGTTGAGTAAGTATTGCCACGACACCGGAAAAAGCTGGGATGAAGGGGTCCCTTTTGTATTGTTCGCTATACGTGATGCGAAGCAGGAGTCTTTGGGGTTCAGCCCAGCTACCCTGGTGTTTGGACATGACGTGCGGGGTCCGCTAAAGGTGCTGAAGGAGAGTTTTCTCAGTGGTTGTGTGCCTAAAACTACTGTGGTGGAGTTTGTAAAAACATGCAAGGACAGGTGGCAACGGGCTACTTTGTTAGCAAAAGAGGCTCTCTGTGTATCCCAGGCAAACATGAAAAAACGATGTGATCAAAAAGCAGTGGAAAGACAGTTCCAGCCTGGGGACAAAGTTCTTGTGTTGTTGCCCGTGCCCAGTTCTGCCCTCATGGCTCGTTTCTCAGGCCCCTATGTGATAGTGAAAAAAGTGTCTGACACCAACTATATTCTCAACACCCCAGAACGCAGAAGGAAGACTCGCCTATGCCATGTCAACATGTTGAAACCATACCATACCAGAGACACCAGCATGACAGAATCATCAGACACTGCTGGGACGGCTGTTGCCCTGCTAAGTGTTGAAGTTAAGGGTGATGATGATCTGGGTACCCTTTCTGAGGGACAGCAATGTGGGCGGTTGTCAAATTCTGTTTTTTTAGCTAAGGCCGAGGCCAACCTATCTCACCTTCCTCCGTCCCAGTGTAAAGAGGTACTTGACTTGCTGCACTCCTACCTGTCTCTTTTTAGTGACGTACCCTCGCGTACCCACGTTTGTGAGCATGACATTGACGTTGGAGACGCAGTCCCAATCAAGCAGCATGCATATCATTGCCCCTTCACCAAACGTGAGGTCATGAAAGAAGAAGTTGAGTACTTAGTAGAAAACGGCTTGGCACAACCTAGTTGTAGCCCCTGGAGCTCCCCATGTCTACTAACACCTAAGTCTGATGGCACACCCCGTTTCTGCACAGATTATCGGAAGGTAAACGCTGTAACGGTCTCTGACTCTTTTCCGCTTCCTCGTATGGAAGACTGCATTGACAGCATCGGCCCTGCCAAATTCATCACCAAACTCGATCTCCTTAAAGGCTACTGGCAGGTGCCTCTCACTCCCAGAGCTTCAGAGATTTCTGCATTTGTCACCCCTGACCACTTCATGCAATACACAGTAATGGCCTTTGGCATGAAAAATGCCCCAGCTACTTTTCAACGACTGATGCAGTTGGTGTTGGGAGATGTGCCCCAGTGCAATGTGTATCTAGATGACATGGTGCTATACACAGACACATGGGCAGATCATATGTCCCTTCTGAGGACAGTGTTTCAGCGGCTAGCCGAGGCCTCGTTGACCCTCAATCTCGCTAAGTGTGAGTTTGGTAAGGCAACCGTCACTTACCTAGGTAAGCAGGTGGGGTTTGGGCAGGTCCGCCCAGTGGAGGCGAAGGTTGCTGCAATCCTGGACTACCCGAGTCCAGCCACCAGACGGGAACTAAGGCGGTTCCTAGGGATGACCGGATATTACCGGTGTTTCTGTAAGAACTTTTCTGTGGTCGTGACCCCGCTAACCAAACTGTGTAGCCCAAAGGTGCCTTTTGAATGGTCAGTTGAATGCCAGCATGCCTTTGAGTCGGCAAAATCTCTTCTGTGCAGCACCCCTGTATTGGCAGCTCCAAACTTCTCTCGCCCCTTTAAGCTAGAGGTCGATGCCAGTGCCACCGGAGCCGGGGCAGTCCTGCTGCAGGATGATGAGGAAGGTGTGTGCCATCCGGTCTGTTATTTCTCTGCAAAGTTCAAACCCCATCAACTGAACTACTCTACCATAGAGAAGGAAGCCTTAGCTCTGCTTCTAGCTCTGCAGCACTTTGAAGTGTATGTGGGCTCCAGCGCTTCCCCGGTGACCGTGTTCACAGACCACAACCCCCTTGTTTTTCTGAACCGGATGTACAATCACAACCAGCGACTGATGCGCTGGGCACTCCTGGCCCAGGATTACAATCTGATGATCATACACAAGAAAGGTACTGACAATATAGTGGCTGATGCACTCTCACGCAGCTCGCAATAGGGTGTTGTTGTTGTTGTTGTTGTTGTTTTGGTAGGGCTTCAATGTAAGGGGGGGGGAATGTTACGTTCTGTGAGGCTGTGGGAGTGTGTGGGGTGTTTGCCCACTCTCCCCGCCTCCACCCCTCTTGCCACTCCTACCCCTCTCTGTCTCTCTCACTCTCCTCTCTCCCCAGGACACAGCTGCTGCTGATTAGCCTCGTTTGCCACCTGACTCCAGTCAGCAATCATCCTCTGAGGCTATTTAAACTGGGGATGAGCTGTGAGCAGGGTGGCTTTTTCCTCGGTGGCTCTACGCGTTTCTGTGCTAGATTTTGGACAGACAGCCTCTTTCTGACCAGTGAGCAGACGGGCTTGTGGGCCCTGAGAGTGTCTCCCCGTGGTGGGGAGTAGGGTAGGAAGTGTGGGAAGTGCCTCCTTTTTTATTGTGTTTGTTTGGTAGTCTTCCTGCCTTTCGTGGCTGCGAGTGTTTTCTTTGTTTCTTTGGCGTTGTTGGTAAGACGGCGTTGCCGGCCCTTTAAGTTAATGTTAATGTCGTTTGTAATCCACCTGTACCATTTCGTAATAAAGTTCTATTAATACAGAACAACTCTGTCTGTTTTCCTTTTCATTCTGATTCCGGACTCATTTGTTACTGGTCCCCTCACTCACATGCCTAGACCCCTTCGGGGGGAACGTAACATTGTTTAAATGTTATTTTTGTCCCCCAAATTGCACTGTGGGTTTGGGATGAACTGTGGTCGCTGAGGATCCTTTTCACAAGCGTTGCTGAGCCCCTGCTGTGATTTCTACAACTGAATTAAGTCTGTTTTTAAAGTGCTGCCCGAAAGCTTGCCTAGTTTTCCAAGAATTCTCTGAGCAGTGAGGCCCTCGCCATCATGACCTCTGAAACACTCAGCTCGACTAGTATGCTGTTTATACATGCCATCATTTACTCTGTGAGATGTTTCATTAGCTGCCTGTTTTTGTTTAGCAACTTTCCAATCTTATCATCCCCACCAGAACATTAAAGCATTTAACCATATAAACTTAAATACATCTGAGCTACTGTGGTTAGCACTGTTGCTGCACAGCAAGAAAGTCCTGAGTTCAATTCCACCATCAGGCCTGGGTCTTTCTGCGTGGAGTTTGCATGGGTTCCTCCCAGGTACTCTGGCTTCCTCCCACAGTCCAAAGACATGCAGTTAATGAGAATAGGTTAACTGGTTAATCTAAATTGCCCATAGGTGTGAATGTGAGAGCGAATGGTTGTCTGCCTGTATGTGTTAGCCCTGCGACAGACTGGCGAGCTGGGATAGGCTCCTGCAACCCTGGAAAGGATAAGCGGAAGCAGGTGGATGAAAAATATAGTTTCTACTATGGAGATGCATATAGAAATGTCACAAGTAATAAATGATGAAGTTGTGATTTTACCCATTCTCAGTAACATTCAAAACAGTAGGAGAGAAACTTGTAATGCTTTCCAATGAAAGTTATTCTGGTGTAAGCATTACTTACACATTATTTAGGTAAAGGATGAGTTTCTCTTCTACTTCTGTCTGTGTGCCAAAGAGGGATTCCAGAAATGTATTGACAAACAGATTAGCAGTTCAATATACACTTTTCACCTGTCATTTTTCCTTGCGAAGCTTTAAAATGATTTACACGTAATGACCAATAAAATGATCTTACAATATTCAGTCTCTTTAAAAGTGGGAGCTGTTCTTTGCTACACTACAATACTCTTAGATTTTTTTTAGTTGGAATTATCTTACTCGATTTATTAAAATGTTGAGGACTCTACATTATTTAAATGAGCAACAGCTCAACCATAATGATGCATATCATATTAATACGTAGCAGGACAAAGTAGAAGGTCTAGCGAGACAGCAAAAACACCCTTCAGCCATATTATTTGTTTATTTATTTGTTTAAAACAAATATGTGTTGATGTTGCATAGTTTGGCCACCAGAGGGCACTCTGCAACTTTCCTATTGGCGAGGTGTTTGGAATGCCACAAGCAATAACTAGCTGATTCGAGCAAAGCCAGTCAGATCATAAATTAGTAAATAATTAACGAAACATAAAAAAAAAATGTTAGGGAAATCGGTTTAGGTTTAATTTGCCTGAAAAATCGGCATCATAGTAACATTGGCTAGTATGTTGGAATATTTGATTTTTAAGTCACCAAATATCGGTATTGGTATCGGCCTTAAAAATCATCTATGCTCTCTTCAGCATGTAATTTTATTTATTTTTTTACATCTGTAACTGTAAAGTAACCACTAACTAAATTATCAGATAATTGTGGAAAATACAAAGTACAGTATTTCTGTCTGAATGTAGCATAGTAGAATATGAAAATGTAACTTTTACTTGCTAAATAAATTTCCTTCACACAGATGTTTTTGTTTTTTTTTTTTAAATATTTTTGTTCAAAGACTGCCTTTCCAAGACAGGTTTAGCTTCATGCATCTTCTTTTAAAACTCTCAGGGATTTTTTTCTATCCGTCCTCTGAGTGGTGCTGTTTCAATGTACTGCCATCTTGGATTTAAAAAAAAAAAAAAAAAGGAATTTGGTGGAGATTCCAGGTGTCTCTGACCAAAAATGACACACATTTGAGCTAAAACAAACAAACTGTCATCAAGTGTGAATTAGATCAATTTGTAGAAATGTTTAATCATGCTGGGTTTTAGTTTTACAGCACTGATATTAGCTGCATGCGTTTATACCTCCCAATGGCAAACCTCTATCATCCATATACCTTCAACTGCTCAATACTTATGAATAAAAATCATAATTGAGATGACTAATCAAAAAAAAAAAAAAAAAAAGTGCAAATAATGCAAGTCCATGGAAAAGTAAGAGAAGTATGAAAGGCAGGAGAACATTGCTTATCTTTTATAGAGGAGCTTTTATACTAAATATTGTACAAAAACTAGGCAAAAACATGTATTAAGCAGATGACTTATCATGTACAACAACCTTATTTTTCAGACTGAATAATAATAATAATAATAAAAAAAAACAACTTTCCATATAATGAATGAAACCCAGCAGTGTGTGCAAATATATGCACACATTTTATTTAGGGCAGAGAGACGGCCTCAGGTAAGCAGCACCTCTACAAACAACAGTGAACTCTTTCACACAAACAGTGCATCTATCTGCGCAAACATTCAGAGCCAAATAAAAAAGTCAAAGTCAAAGTGAAGCGACTGTACGGGTAAAGGAAGGTGCCGACAAGGCGGTGAGAAACTGTTATACAGAATCAGGAGACAGTTCTCATCATTAAAAGCAAGCTTCCCATTGCTCTGAAACAACTAAAAAAACAACAACTCTGCGGTTTAATCATTACTGCTGTAGTTTAAAACATCTTTAATGGTCTGAATCCTTCCTTTCATCTGTTATGTGAAAGTAATTTAGCACTCCTGAAACTGACCACAAATGTGTAATACATTAAAGTGAACACTTCTGCTCTAACACTGACTGACTCACAAACAATCATAGTGGTCACAGTCACAGTAATAGCAATACATGTATTTTGTCCCTATGTAACTTAAGTGATGGTGGACTTCACTGAGATGCTTTACACGTCAGAAGCGAGTTTATGGAGGCTGTTTGTTTTTTTACTCCAATTTGCAATAAGTGGAAACCAATCACAATGTGGGAAGCTGGAAAAAAATATATCAAGTAACACAAAACATCAGAATGCATTTCAAACCGTTTAGCTGAAATTGTAAAACAGAAAACCTCAGCGGTGATATCTGAGCTAGATCTGTCTTTGGCTTTTCAGATATTCCAGTTACACGTCTTCCTTCGTATCGTGCTCGTCTCTGGTATCCGACACCAAAACACCTACTCCATGTACCGATTCCTCACGCTGTACTGAGATAAGAACAGGCTACAGGTGTCTTAAGACAGGGTTTCAGATTTGCTCCCTTTTAATGCCGTAAGGTGAAATGCACTGCATGCATGCGCTGAGCAAAGCGAAAGTAGTCAAATTTGAAATCTTATTACAGAGTGTCAGCTTGCTGTAAGGCTGCGCTTGATTTTTGAAGCATCTGGATGCCTATTAAAAAAATATAGGGAGTCTGAAAGCTGTGACACCACAGGAGCCAGAAGTATGCAGCGCGATTTAAAAAACACTACACCTGACAAGTATATGGTCATAAAGTGACAGAAACACAGAGCAGACCTAAGTTTCTTTAAAACCGCAGATCAAACTGTAGCCAGTGGGATGAGCAGCTGATTGTGAACATGTTTTCTGAACTGTTTACCCAGTTCAGGATTGCCGGGAGAACTGGAGCCTATCGCTGCTGTCATAAGGCGAGCGGTTGCCGGTATCTCACACGGCAAAGAGAGAACCAGGCATCTCACATTCACACCTACAGCAAATTTAGAATCACCATTTAACCTAACATGCATATCTCTGGGAAGAGGCCGGAGCAACTGGAGAAAATCCGAGAGACAGGAACGCCCCGGCGGCTGTCAAACCCACAACCTTCACTAACCGCACCACCAACACCGCGCCACCATGAATGTTAACATGCAACTTAAAGGTAAGTTTCACTACTAAGACGTTACCATGCCAACCCTCTTTTCTTACAAAGCCTGTTACAGTGCAAATACAGCAAATCTCTTTTGTTCTCTCGTAGCTACAACATCACCACTAATGCTTTTTGTACCATTGTTAACTTAGTCCACAAAACTGGTAGTTACCTATAGGAATGAGAGATAATAGCAGTAAGTGGAGTCACCATTACAGTATATGCAATGTGTTGAATTAAAACACAATAAAAAAAAAATAAAATGTAAATCTGGATATTTTCTTTACTTTCAGTCACTCAGCTTGAACCACAAAGATCTACAAACTAATGTAAAAAGTGAACATTAAGGCAGCATGGAGACATCCAATCAAACAGCACTGCTGCAATTTAAAGACATATTGCTAGCCTGAGCTGGGTTTGTAGGCAACATCACGCAGCTAGGTGTGTTTATGCAGAAGAATGTCAATAACAGATACTTGGATTTGGTATCCTCCAGTTTGGGCTCCTTTAATATCAGATGATTAAAAACAAAGAAGGTTGCTTGAGGAGACTGAAAGGGAGCAGTAAGTAGGCTCAGCACAGCAGTGATAGAGATGGTAAATATGGGGTTCTTCAATGTACTAGCCGGGCAGTTTGAGACATTTAAGCCCAGAGTGTTTTCCTGTACAAACGAAATAAATTAACTCAAAAAGGAACAAAAACATCAGCGGTCATCACATGACACCTTATAACTGCATATATGTATATAATTATATATAGTCTGTACAGAGCAGGAAATATAAACAGCAACTCTGTGCATGGAAGGCAAAACTCTTCTTCATTCACTAAAAACTCTCTAAGTCACACTTTGAAACAACCTCACACTAGTGTAATGACAAGTGGTAAACAAGACAATGGGCCAGTGGATGGAAAATTTATGGATGCATGTATTGTGTCTGTTCCCCAGAATCCGTGTTTAACCTCACACCGCTCTACTAAAGTGAAATACCAACAAACAACACAGACTTAGCACAAATAAAGAGATGTTAATTATTAAGGGAAGAGAACTGAACAGAAATGTTAATATTATTTAAGGGTAGAGTTAGAACATGAAGAAAAATCCATAAAGAAATGTGTTACCAAAAACAACATGCATGAAAAAGATTTCCATTGGTCCAAGTAAAATGCTAAAAACATGAAACCCCCCCCTAAATAAACAGTGATTGAAAATCCCCTCTTCATATTCTTCAAATTCACCAGAATAGACACAATCAACACACATGTCTAACAGATCCACCCCGACAGAAGGTGGAACTTGGAGAAAGGCACGACACAGGTTGACGTCCGTCTTCAAAGCTCCTCCGGTAACAGTTTCCGATCGCCGATAACTGCGTAGTGATGGCACCTCCCACAAAGGACGGACTGCTCAAAGGTTACGCAAGTCTCTGTAAGATCCTCACATTTATGCTGCATATGTTGGCCCTCACCGCGCTCGGGCCTGGTCTGGAGTCAGATCTCATCGCTGAACTTCAGTTGTCAAGAATGTGCACTTCCATCTCGGGAAGCCAGCTTTAAATTTCACCTCACAACAACAACTTTTTTTTTCCCTTCTCAGAGGGTAACGTGCTTGGTAAAGTATCTCAGCTGCTGCTCAGAATCTGCATGTGGAATGATGTGTTGTCCAAGCTTGGTATGACATTAACATCATCAGAGAGCGCGTCACTGCAGCTGCACTCTGTACGCGCAGATGAGGAGCTTGACCTGAGGAGAGAAGATCAGACGGAAACGCTGCTGAGATGCTTCGACTTTTGGATCCTCTCTACATATCAAAAGAAATTCAGCTTTATGATTGGATGACTAACAATTCAAACTGTTTCCTGTTTTCTGCTGCAAAATGTTTTACTTTTTTTGACTCGAACAAATACAAAAAGTAAAGCTGATGATTTGAGTTATTAACATGAAAACCAGCAGTGAGGATATCCTATTGAAAAATACTGTGTGCGTTTCCAAAGTCTGATATTACTTTTTCGCCCCAAAACTACTAAAACACATCAAAAGCAACTGCAAGGTTACAGTGACGCGTTTCTCCACTGACAGTGAGGGCACAGGAAGATAAAACAGTAAGGAAACAGTCCCTAACAATGGCATGCAGCCTTAGATTGTGCCTGTTTTCATTAATGAAGCTCTTACATCTTTTATAACTTTGTTGAGCGTGGAGAGAAACTCCTTCCTATGAAGGTAGTCGAGGCTATGTCAGCATTTCTACACTCTCTGCTATGGGGAGGAATATCATTGTCATTTCAAAGGGAAGGACTGGCAGTTGGGGTTAATAAGGGAGCCACATTATCAAGAGCTCATGAGCAGATACTATTGCACTAATTAACCAAGTCATCGATATTGAAAATGTAGGTGCTGATACAGGAAAAAAAACAGAGAAGAGATCTGAAAACCTGGCTGCACATTAAAGATAGCTGTCTGTGTAGTTTGCTTCGGAGAAGAAAGCCGTGCCTGTAAAACTGTGTCAAAAATGACGCATTGGCGGTTAGACACTAGGACAGAGGGCTGTGTGGGGGGTCTATACATAAACCAGGAGTAAAAATAGGTTGGGCCTGTGGTTAGGTGTGTTATATTAGACTAAAAGATTTTCCAACGTTAAGAAATTCTGTAGCAGATATGACAGATCATCAATATGGAAGTCAACAATAGCTGAGGACAGACTGAAGAAAACAATGAAATGAACTGAGAGTAACAACTACAAATGAAACCCAGAGCATCCAGTTCATTTATTAACTTACTTATAATGAAACTATATATCGATGACCCACTTTAAAAATGTATACATGTTCTGGGGACAAACTGGGTTTGGATTGAATGCCAGTGAGAGTAGCACACAGACAGGCCCAGGTATCATCTTTGAGGATGAAGTGTCTTCTGTCATGACTGAAAAAGACAAACCCACTCAGCTGCATGCAGTGTCTTTTTAAAAACGGTAAAATCGGAGCGTGAGAGCAAACGTTACAGGATTCTGGATGCTTGACAAGATCAACTCTGACACAAACATAGAAGCTTTGTTATTTGTGGTAGCTGGCTAAACTTAGATTGATGTTGCAGCCAAAAACCAAAGATTGCATTGAAAGGTTTCTGTAAAAAAACAAAAAAACAACTTTGTATATTTCTTTGGGTTGCCTTTAAGATAATGGACATGCCTAGTTCTACACGTAAATCATTAATAATGACCATTTGTGGTATTATTTATTCTTCTTTTAAATCATGAAAAATAAAATCGCATTCCTCAGTTTCAAAAACATTTAGTCAGATTTCCCAATGGGCTGGTTAGAACCAGTGACCTTTGTATGCCTGATTAAGATGTTTCATATGTTTGTGTCTCACTGTGTGTGTGTGTGTGTGTGTCACCTTGGCTGCTGGCGCCTCTGCAAGGCGAATGAAGAGCTTGTTGACGCCTGGATTCGGGCTGAAAGAGTAGATGAAGTGACTATCCTGAAACGTTGAAGGCAAAAAGTAGAAAAAAATAAGCAAAAATTAGCACTGTGGCCTAAATTTAAACGATTTAATGAGGTGAAGTACATTGAATCCACACAGTGACATTAAACATGGCTGCATGGTCTCCTGTGAACTGCTTGTTCATTTGCTCAAAGCAGCAATAGTGAAAAACACTGTAAAGAGAGAGAGTGAGGGTAAACAATAGACAAACGACCACTCTGAATGATATCAAAGGAGGATTTAATATAATAAAAATCAGATGGATTAAAATCGTTTTTCAGTTTTATTTTTGTCGATTTGTTTTATAGTTTATCAAATTTCTCAATTTTATCTTTCATTAATCACTTGGCACATTTTGTTTTTAAACCAACTGTTGTGTAATCATCATTTCAACCAACCAGGAAAATGGGCAGCTGGAACTTATCGTTGAGCACCACGGCGTGCACACTGCAAGGTCCGCATAGCCTGGCTGTGATCTCATTCAGGAAGTTGGCGTGGAAGATGAAGAGGAGGATACCTGAACCTGGAAGTAGGAGGGATGATAAAACTTCACAGAAAGGTTCGATTGGAATAGAAATTTATAGCCAACACATTAGTGGGATAACGTTCTAATGACGTTGACATTTGAAGCCATTTTTGCACATCAACTCTGGAAAACGTCGGGGTAATGTTCGGACCGTTCTCATACGAAGGCCCGGACACAAGTGATGTGCAGGAGGTACGATGTTTAGCCTTTGACCATGACCTCAAATGATTTCATTCTGCACTATAACCAGTGCTTGTCACACAGCAACACAATCCATCATTACACTTTGTACTAGCCGAATAGCAGGTTCAGTTTACAGTTTAAGGTGAGACAGTGCAGCTAAAAACTGCACACACTGGTCAATTTTGGGAGTTTGGGCTAATTTGCTTCCATAACAAGTCTTCTTACAGACTAATGGAAAGAAAATGTTCCAAATATGAATTTACATCTTTATTTCATAATACCTCATAATGTCTGCTGGACTGCATTGTATGGTCTATGCCAGGGGTGGGAAACTCCAGGCCTCAAGAGCCAGTGTCCTGCAGGGTTTAGATCTCACCCTGGGTCACCACACCTGAATCAAATGATTAGTTCGTTACCAGGCCTCTGGAGAACTTCAAAAAAATGTTGAGGAGGTAATTTAGCCATTTAAATCAGCTGTGTTGGATCAAGGACACATCTAAAACCTGCAGGAAACTGGCCCTTGAGGCCCGAAGTTCCCCAACTCCTGGTCAATTTACTTTTGCCTTCATGTAATATGAACTGTGGAAGTTTCACTTTAAAGATTGAAAGAGACATACAAATCTGAGTAATCTTTTTATCTTGACAACACCTATTTAGATATGTATGTTCATTGGTAGCATCTGCTCAAGTACCTATTAATCTAAGCTGTTGCAGGTGTAAAACTGTCCTGTCCGCAGTTCCCTCATCTTTGGATATTTTCTTGTGTTTTGTAGCTAAAATTGAGCGTTTGTAAATTACCTTTTCAAATAAATATGTATAAAACATCACAGTTCAAAGGCAGTTTTATTTTCTCTCGGGATGTCATTTACAAAACATTTTATTAATGTCAACAGCCTAAAGGTTTTTAGCTTTTAGATTTATGTTCTTGGAAAGACTTCAAATCAGCAAAATGTTTAAAACAAATCACCTCAATGGTATATTAAAACGTACATAATATGAATCAATTAAGAATTCTAATGTAAGTAGCGTTCATCCTTTTCATCAGTACTCAGTATCTGATGTCTGCAGTGTTATCCTCCTTTTATGCAGTCTGTAAAAAATGTATCAGTAGCACAAAGCTACTAAAAGAGTAGCATCCTTGCCAAGCGTGGCCAGACATGATAAAAACAAAATTCATGAATCTGTCTGGCAACAGAAAAACAGCAAATACACCACCTCTCGAGTGAGGTGGTGTTTTTGCATATCAGGTAATGTAAAAATATGTAAAAATTTGGGGTTACCCTCTGGTTGAGGCTGTGACTTGAAGGTAAAATCCATAGAGAAGTCTGGACCCTCACAAAGCCTGTGGCAGGCCAGAGGGAAGACGGGCTCCAACAGCACCAGACGAGACTCAAAGTATGCTCGGATGGTGTCCTCCGCCACACTGGACAGCCTGCAACATAAATTAGTTCTGTGTAACCAAATATATTTGGTAGTAAAACTGGTTTTACCACTACAGTGCAGGACAAAATTTACTGACATTCCTTTTAAGGATAGAAACCAAAGTAAATGTTTGTCTCTTTAAATATTAATTCACACTATGCTGTCTCCAAAAACATCACCAAACTGATGAAACTATGATGTGATGATGTGGTTAGCACTCACATGCTGATGTGGTCCTTGATGAAGTCACACACAGTCAGGTTTTTGCTTTGCTGGGCGAAGTACATAGCTGTGTTCTGGTGTTTGGACAGGATGTTGCAGTCAGCTCCATACTCCAGCAGGAGGCGCACAACATCAGCGTTCCCTCTTTTGCATGCCTAAAAGGAAGGACGTAATGAACTTCTCTAAAGAAACCTCATACTGGTAGACCACAGGTAAGGACTATAAAGTAAATATATAATTTCTGACTGATCTGCTATGAAACAGCACCATTTGTAATCTGCATGCAAACTGTAATTTTGCACTAATTAAAACCAAAGTGACCGTTAGTGTTTGTCTAGTGTTACCTTCATCAGCGCCGTCTCTCCACTCAGCGTCTGAGCATTTACATAAGCCCCGGCCTCCAGTAGGATTGCAACAGTTGTCAAACAATTCTGGGATGACACAAACGGGAATCAAGTGTTTACAAGATAAAACAAAAGAGGCAGATGCCTTTATTTCAGAGTCTTTGACTGGTTTGGCTTTCACTGAGAATTTGAATTAAAATTGTATGCACAGTATAGTTAAAGGCTGCAGGATTAACTTACATAAAAGATAGAGTTACCTTTTCAGCAGCATGCATCAGGGCTGTAGTGCCGTTCTTCTGTCGTTTATTCACTCTCACCCCCTTTTTAATCAGTAACCTGAGGATGTCATCCTGCCCCCCTATTGCTGCCAGCATGGTGAGGGTCATACAACTGCCATCCTGCACACAAACAGATAGACACAGAACTAAAACAAAGGCTGTAAAACAATAAGCTTTTTACAGACCTGCAGTGGAGTCCATTGCACTGTATAGAAATGCCTAAAAAGTGAATTACCATGTGCAGTTTTCTGGGCATGATTTGTACACAACACTGTGAAGAGAAGCTCCTTGTACAATGCCCCATTTGCAAACACAATGAAATCATTATTCGTATAATAATAAAGTTATGGTGATATCCCTGCTAAATACTTACCAATCCCAATTTAGATACTAACCAGTGCAGCCAGTCAATATAGTTTTAGTTAGATATTTACCATACACCACAAACTGTATATAACACCGGCTTGTTTTCTTAATCTGAAAACAAAACCTAACACAGTTGTATCTTAAACCTGCATTCTTTTTGATGACTAACGCGACCACCTTAAACAATGGATGACGTTACAGTGGTCATGTCTATCTTGCTGTCTTGAGAAGTACCATAGATATGATTGTTTACAATTTTACTTACAGAAGACTAACTGCTCAACAGGCAGCTTTTGAAGATGATTAATAACCTGCTTATCAGTTTGCAAGTTTAATATCAATACCTCCTTGTGCAAAACTGAAGCTAATATAGTATTACGTTGTGATATATTTACTTGAACATCTTCACAAAAATATGGGTTAGAAATAGATTTTTTTTTTAATGTACTTATATAGTCTCAACATTAAAAAACTAAACAATAAAAAAAAATACTACATTTACATATCTGCATGACAACAATAATAATCAATATTTACTATAAAAAATGTATTTAGAAAACACTTAATACAGCCTGTTTACCAAAGTAGCCTTGAGATTCTAGGAATACGTCGACTTGTCATCGCACTGCTTTGGGCGATGAAATGTTTTGCATTTTTATACCATTACTTTTGCACAGAGTATAGATTCTTTTGACCCATATCTGGGTTCGTCTGCTGCTACAACCACACACATCTACAACGACCTAAAGTCAGGCACTGAAATGTGTACAAGTGTAACTGGCTTGTGAGGCTTACTTGTTCTGACATTGTTTTTTTTTGGTAATTTTATCATCAAATCAGCATTTTATTACGTGGTTTATGACAAATGCATGCACCTTGAGATTTCCTGGAGTTTCAGCTATTTTAATGCTGTTTAGCAATAGTTACTTTGCTGACATATCGATTTCAGATATTGAACATGTGTAACATGTTTGCACGGCCACTTTAAACATCAAAATATGTGACCAAGTATAATTTTACTGTTAGCATGAGTATAAAATAGTCAGGTTTATCAAATCAATACAGCTGCAAACCTTCACCCAACAAACGGGAAATCAAGGGAAATCATTTAACACTTGTCACCAGTTTTAAAATTTTAAGCCAAGAAGCATTTTATTGTACAAGCAGATTTTTGATATGAAGTATTAACTGAAGGCAACATGAAGACTAATACATAAAGTGCTTATACAACAGCAATAAAAACAATGTAACTTCTACGCAGGGAAAAACATTAGTTTTGCAACATTAAACAACAATGGTAGTGCCTGAACAATCATTTGTATCATTACCATCAATACCATTCACAGATTCATCTTCCAAATACAGCTGTATATGTAACTACTGGTATACACTGTAACACAGATGTACCCTTTTTAACAAGGCGGCAACAACACAGGAAAGACGTGATGAAAATCACATGGCAATGTGCTATCTAACCTGGCTGTGTAATCTATTGCAGTCAGTCTTATGTGTGTCCAACACTAATAGCTTTGGTATGAAAGGGCGAACACTGGTTTCTTAAAAACAGGTTCACTACAGCTACTATTGATCTTAACAGAAAAGCTTTTAAATGTGAATGAAAGCAGCAATGCTGTCCAGTCTTTGAATATTTACTGGTAAAAATGACTCAAGATTACATTTTCTTTGCAAATGTCCTGACTATGGCATCTACAAAGTTGACTGACCTAAATAACAGATCATCAACACCACAACTCTTGTTGAATGTCCAGTCTGAAAGAAGCAACACACTGAACGTGAGGAAGTGCTTCACTCATTTTTTAACTAAAATGTGATCACTTTGTTTAGTCAGTCTCCAAACCTGTATCCATCACTCTGGGCTGAACTAACCAAGCCACAAATTCCTCCTTAAAATGAAATGCGAAATATACTTAGAAACCGTAAACAGAAACGAACATCCTCATCCTCTGTCTAATGTCTGCTAGACAATTATGCATACAGTATATTGCCAAAAGTATTCAGTTACCCATCCAAATATTCCAATCACTTCCACGGCCACAGGTGTGCAAAAACGAGCACCTAGGCATGCTGCTTCTGCAGGTATTATGACAAAGTGGAAGCCAGTGGGAACGACAGCAACCCAGCCATAAGGCAATTTGTTCTTGGCAACTGGATATTAATGTTATAAACATCTAGAAAATAAAAACATACTATAAAGTAATGTAAATGAGTCAAATGTAGTGTATTTTAACTAAAATTAGAGTACACTAAATACAATTAAATGCTAAAATGCTATACACAGTCACTGTATGGGTATACAAAAATACAACACACCTTTTAGGCAGATTGTTAAAGATAAAGATAACAAAGTATAATAATAGATAAGTATTAAGTGGATCTTTAAAGAAAGAAAGTGCTTTTGATATTTCAGCTATAGATACACACAGCTCCTAATTCTCTATTATCAGCAAGGAAGGTATATTATTACTGCTGCAAGCTATCTACAATATATGCTACTGGCTAAAGCAGGAATATAGTACACCTGGGCTTGTTTGGGTAAACGGCAAAGTAAATCTATCACGCTGGACGGTTTCACTGCAAAGGTTGCTGGTAGGCTTTTGATTTCTAATCACCAAAACACATTAAAAAATGCTACTAAAATTGATACAGGCAGTAAGACGGATGCATAAAGTACATGTCAAAGACAAGTAAAAATCCCCCTGTAAATGCCCAGAGGCCATCTTTGCTCTAAAATGGGCTGCCCTGTCCACAGTGGAGGTGGGATTTCCAAACAACTCTTGGTGTTATCATTTTTACAACTACAGTGTGGGAAAGCATATTTGGGTGGCACTACTTGTCACCCAAAAATGATTTCACTAGTGAAACATTACAGGCAAAAATGAGGTTCAAGTCTGCTAAACGATCACAAAACTCAATTAGAATATTTCCTAGAGACAACCTGACAGTGTTAGATAGTATATGCATTCTAAGCTTATTTTCTTGTAAGCCAAAGCTACAGTACAAACATCCCTAATTCCACCCATTTAGTGTATATTTGTGCAATTGATTGCTTAATTTATACTTGAACGTGATCCGGGATACTCTGGGGTCTTTAATTTGAAGAATAAAAGGGCTGCCTATAAATGTCTTGTGGCTACGATGGTATGTTACACTAATTTCCATCAGTTTCATTTTTATACCTTATACAAATTGAGGTAAAGTGATGTCCCTCTCACATCTAAGACCTTGCTGATAACGTGTGGTTATACTGCATGTCAAATAACGTTTACAGGGACAGATAAACAGGACCATCCCACTCAGAGTTTGAATTATGAGTCTCTGGATCTTGTCCTCCACTTTGTTTGGATGCAACAGTATGACCTCTTCTTTTGAGTGACTGAATAGAATTATGTACAAAATATTTGACCTCCCTCCATGTTCTGCTGCTTAAGGCAGGTTCAGCAGCTAAACACGCATCGCAGTCCTTTTTGCCCGGCACTTTTACCAGCTTAGAGAAGTCTCCAAGCTGTCGCCTCACTGCTGCCTGTTCTTCCTCACTCCACAACCTTTTGTTTCTTTTTTGAGGCTTGACAGCTGGATTGATTTGTTTTCCTGCAGAAGACATAGGCGCATTTTCAGATACCACCGGACTTCTGTCAGAAAGACTGGGTCCGTGGATTGTTGGGACAACCTGTGCAGCTGCAGGGCCCCTCGATGGGCTTAAGGGGTAAGGTGGTGAACTTGAATGGTTTAGAGGTGTAAACGAAGACATAATAGGCCTACTTCCATCATTAAGTGTTGAGAATGGATTGACCATTGGAGAACTTACAGTATTTAACTGTGTGAATGTAGGAACCATTGAGGTACTTGGAGTATTAAGGGAGGTAAACGAAGGAATCATTTGTGACGTTGTAGTGTCCTGTGGTACATACACAGACGGAGGTGGCATGTTTGTAGCATTCTGTGTATATGAAGGAGACAATGGCATAATTCTGCTGTTTTCTGAAGTGTATGGAGGAGGCATTAGGGCATTTGTAGTGTTGTGTGGAGTAAATGTAGGAACAACTTGCGTATCAGTAGCATTCAATGGTGTGAAAGTAGAAATCAATGGTTGACTTGTATGGACCATATCTGTACTAGATGAGCACAAGGATGCGTAACTTGAAGTAATCTCTTGGCAGAATGGTGATGCATCTCCCAAGTTGGTTGCTGGTGGCGGCGGCGGCATTGTCATGCAACAATTTGAACTTTCTCTCAAGTTATCTGGGTCGACTGTTGTCATAGTACACACAGTGCTTGTGTCTTCCAAAGTTGTCTTTGTGGTTTGGACTCCAGCTTTTGATCTCTTTGGATTCAAAACATTAAGGTTCCCCTCAGACTTCTGTATGTTATTTCTCCTA
The DNA here is from genome assembly GCF_057381915.1 of Diplotaxodon limnothrissa. NCBI lineage: Eukaryota > Metazoa > Chordata > Actinopteri > Cichliformes > Cichlidae > Diplotaxodon > Diplotaxodon limnothrissa. The sequence continues at coordinate 8,071,321 of NC_140611.1, read as the reverse complement.
CGCATTGTCTGTAGTGTGTTGTGTACATAGTTTTTAACGTCTGTCCAAGATCTTCCTCCGAGATCTGGCTCAGCAGCTATGCAAGCATTGCACTCCTTTTTGCCCGGAACCTTCATCCTTGTGATAAATTCACTCAAGTAACGTTTCACTGCAGCCTGCTCATTCTCACTCCAAGGTCTTCTTTTTAAAGCAGGCTTCTGTGCAGTTCCTAAAATGACAAATATTGAGAATCACTGCTACGCAAGAGATAAAATCTTTATCCAATTTAGAATGCAGTTTTAATTTTTTTGTTTTTGCTTTATTGAACCTGGTAAATTTTCTGATCAAGACCTTGTAATAGAGTACAGGGTGGGCCATTTATATGGATACACCGTAATAACATGGGAATGGTTGCTGATATTAAAGTCTTGTTTGTGGCACATTAGTATATGTGAGGGGGCAAACTCCTCAAGATGGGTGGTGACCATGGTGGCCATTTAGAAGTCGGCCATCTTGGATACAACTTTTGTTTTTTTCAATAGGAAGAGGGCCATGTGACACATCAAACGTATTGGTAATGTCACAAGAAAAACAATGGTGTGCTTGGTTTCAACGTAACTTTATTCTTTCATGAGTTGTTTACAAGTTTCTCTTTGTTCACAGCCATTGACATGTCGAAGAGGTTAACACGTGAGGAGCGGATCGAAACTGTGTTGATATCTGGTGAACGCAGTAACCGGGTCATTGCAGCAGATTTCAATGCAAGACACCCTACGAGACCACCCATCTTCCATGCTACAGTTAGCAAACTGCTTGCTAAGTTTCGTGAATGGTGAAGTTAACAAACAAAACCACCGCTATTGGTCTGACACTAACCCACAGTGGATGGATCCCTCCAAGACTGTTGGAACAACAAAAGAGATGGTTTGGTGTGGTATATGGGGTACAACGATAGTGGGTCCATTCTTCATCAATGGAAACCTCAAGGCCACTGGATATTTGAAATTGCTACATGTGTTTCCCTCTTTATGCACTGAAGCTGGCACGTTCCCTGAGTTCTTCCAGCAAGATGGTGCACCACCACATTATGGGTGCCAGGTCCGAGCATTCCTAGATGAACAGTTTCCTGGAAAGGGGATTGGTCGTCGTGGGCCAGTTGAATGGCCCCCAAGGTCTCCCGATCTGACCCCCTTAGACTTTTATCTTTGGGGTCATCTGAAGGCAATTGTCTATGGTGTGAAGATACGAGATGTGCAGCACCTGAAACTACAGATACTGGATGCCTGTGCTGGCATTTCTCCTGCGGTGTTGCTATCAGTGTGTGAAGAGTGGGAGAAGAGGGTTGCAATGACAATCCAACACAATGGGCAGCACATTGAACACATTTTATAAGTGGTCAGAAACTTGTAAATAACTCATGAAAGAATAAAGTTACGTATAAACCAAGCACACCATTGTTTTTCTTGTGACATTACCAATAAGTTTGATGTGTCACATGTAGGGATGGGTACCGGTGTCCGGTGCCATGATGGCACCGGTTCTGACATAAACGGTAGTAACCAGACCGAAAAGCAGCGCACATTTCGGTGCTTTTTTTTCCTGAGCTGTGATACACTTCTAGCCAATCATTTTACGTTTCCCAGGATAGTAGGCGGGGCCAGGTACGTACGTTCAGTTAGAGCAGAGCTACAGATTAAAAATGTCCAAGGCGAAGCGGTCAAAAGTCTGGCTGTACTTCACAGCAAAATATGCAAACTCAGCAGCCTGCAACAAGTGCTTTAAGCTGATACTGTGATACTGTCAAAGGAGGTAGCACCTCAAATCCGATGAAACACCTGGCGACGCATAGCGTTTTTTTTAAAAGCCGAGAAATGCGCCGTATTTGATAGCTTGCTGCGAGACCTCACACTGTGCACGTTGGGTGGGTTGCCAGTTATCGGACCCGGAGCAACATCCCCCAAAAACCCAAAGAATAGAGTCCTGGCCCCTAGCCCTACCAGTGTAGCAGAAATGATGAGGATGATGATGGCAGCAGCAGCCGTTCTTCTCTGCGTGAGTAGCTTAATGTTGTTCGAGTGTAATTTACGTTGAGTAGGCTAACCACGTTATTACATTAATGCATGTAAGGTGAACTAGCAAACATCATCATAGCTACATGCGGCTGCCCTCTTGTTTGATGGCAGATACTCCCTTCACCCTGGACAAAAAGGCTAAAATGACCAAAGAAAAAGTGGGAAACAGCTGAACATGAGAGGTTTTTGGACAAAGTTTGTGTTTTTTTTCCATTGTTTAAGCACTGCTTCCAGCCAAGAGTGATACCATATATGCCCCATAGCTGCAGAAAAGGCTAACATTGTTATCTTTTTACAAAAAAACAAACAAACAGCTGAACATGAGAGGTTTTTGGACCAATTTTGTGTTCTCCATTCTTTAAGCACCGGTTCGAGCACCGTTTAAGCACCGGCACCGTTTCAAAAGTACCGATTTGGCACCGGTATCGGATAAAACCTAAACGATACCCATCCCTAGTCACATGGCCCTCTTCCTATTGAAAAAACAAAAGTTGTATCCAAGATGGCCGACTTCTAAATGGCCACCATGGTCACCACCCATCTTGAGGAGTTTGCCCCCTCACATATACTAATGTGCCACAAACAGGACTTTAATATCACCAACCATTCCCATGTTATTACGGTGTATCCATATAAATGGCCCACCCTGTACAAAGGTCAAGAACAAAGTAAATTGACTCAGAGAGCAGCTATCAGCTATATTTTGATAGAACAAAAAGGTACTTACCATCTTTTGCACTGCTGTCTGGAAGTGATGGCAGCGTTCGATCCATCTTGAGCAGCTGTTTGCTCACTTCTTCTAGCTGGGATGCGTTTTTTAAGAGTCTGTAACACTCCTGGCTGCTCTTTCCCAACAAGTTGGCCACTTGATCCAGTTCATATTCATTAAGGCTCATTAACTGCCAGGAGCTAGCAATTTGCTCTCTTAATGACGAGGAAAGAAGTGCTTCTGGGTTTTTAACTCCACATTCCATTGCAACCCGTCGGAAACAATCCAACGCTCGGATGAAGGATGGACCTTCAGTCCGTGCAAAAAGGTATGGGTTTGTTTTTGACACACCCGCTCGTTCTCTATTTTCAACAAGCAAGTCAATAGACAAAACCATGCGTTCTGTTAAAAGAACCAGCATGTTCCTTCCATACTGACCTTCTAATTCCAACCTGGTCAAAGCGGAACCAAGTTCTAGCTCCAATTTTGTGCTTTTCCTTATTTGATCTGCAGAGGGCACAAATATTCCTTTGCTCTTTCTCTGAATGTAAGTTTGCAAAAGCAGTCTACCAATATTTCCTACCCTTCCTCTGTTGAACAGACAGACATCAGCTAAAGTTGCTTCACTGAGCTTTTTCCACGTTGACAAACTAGGACTTTCTTTCAGCTCCTTTCTTGTTTCGTCTCCTTCCTCTGTGATAAACCTGTGAAGTTTCATCAAGTCTTCTGTCACAGTTGATTTGTCCACTTCCACTTTTTTGACTTCTTGCTTTAGAGAGGAGGCAAGTGTTTTGCGAGAAAAACACTCATTCCATTTTGTATCAAGAAGTTGTATGAATTTTTTCACTTCGCTTTCTGATTCACTGTCCTCCGTCATGCGACTCTCACCAAATGCAATTTCTGCAGCTCGTTTCAAAGAGTATCCAATCTTCGTGACAAGGGAAATGCTTTTAAACTTACTGGAACTGGGGTCAAATCCACTAATCCTTTTGACCCCTTGAACAGCTAATTCAAATCGGGATGGCAGACATATTTCATGCAAGTACTTTACACTCCTGTCCAGCTCATTTACGGCAAGCACAAATCTACCCAGTTCCCTCATTTTTTGTGCAATGTAAGCAAACTGAGACTTGTCATGCTCATATTTAACAGACAATGCATTGCCATATTTACAAATAAGCGGGTCGTTTCTGATATGCCTCGAGATGTCATCTTGATGCATGATGTGGATGATTTCCTCACAGCCTCCAGTTAAGAACTCTGACATTGGAAGCAGCCGGGAGGCAGCACTGTGACCTCTCGTTCTTTTTGTTTTCTCAGTAGATTTATCGTCTCCTTTTCTAGCTTTACATGACCTTTCGTGTCTCCATAAATCAGTTTTGCGATAAAATGCAAAACAATGTTGACAAGGTAAGAAGTCACGAACTGATATGCTGGGTTTCTTGACCTGTTTCTTGGTCACAATTTCCCCCTCGCCACTTTTAAGAACTTGGCAATTATGTTCATAATCTCCTCTATTGCGAATTTGATCAAGCAATGTCTGTCTGACTTTGGAGCCTTTTGGAAAGTGTATTGCATGGGCAACATCCGTTTCCTCCGCATGTTTCCTTTCCAAATGCTTTGCAAGTTGAGTGAAAGCCATTTTGCAGTATAAACAGAAGTGTTTCTTGCATGACTCTTTCTTCTCTTCATCTAATACGCAAGGTGTCATTTGATGCAATTTCTTACAAGTCCTTAGACTTGATCTTGTTGGTTCTCTCTTTTCCACAGTTTTTGTGCAGCGCCGTAATCTTTTAACCATTTCTTTCG